>NC_092082.1:23715909-24025568 GCF_043229965.1 Drosophila suzukii | reverse complement strand
TTTAAAACTCAGATCATAAAAAGTATTTTAGCATGGAGTATTTGACATGATAGAACTGCTATCCCTTTCTGTACCACTTTTTTCCCACAGTACCTGTAAAAATAATACGTATTCCCAGCATGCACGCGAATTGCCTGCTCAATGGGATTACTTTTCCACTTAGCTTTTTTCGCTCCGGCTCACTTACATATTGCGGGGCGTACTCAATGGTTTCGTCATCGTCATCGGCGACCACGACGGGTGCCCCGCCCCGAACCGCCTCCGTGGGCGGGGGGCGTGTCCCCAGGCAGAGCAGAGCGAGCAGGATGGCCGGCAGAAGGGGCGGCGGCGGCGGCAAATGGGTTGTTATCTGCAAAAAGGCATTTAAGCGGAATATGAATGCGTTTTTATCAATCGGGCGCTTAATAAACGGAGCGATAAAACGAGTTAAGCAAACATACCGAACAGTTAATAAATTGCCTACAAAATTATTACGCGGGCCCAAAGGAAACGAGAGCAAAAAGCAGGGGCCACAAAATTAATTGGACAACGAACGGAGGAGCGTGTTCGGAGATTGGCCGGGATCCCGATGCCGATCTCGGCTTCGATCCCAGACCATGTCATACAGCGTTGTGACAGTTGTCAAATGGTAATGGCAAAATACACCTTGCCGGCCGAGATCCGAGGCCCAAGATCCAAATCCAAAATCCAAACCCAAAATTAGGCAGACAGATAGACACCGAGGCACATTTGTATCGAGCATATGACAGCAAGTGCCTGTCCGGCGAAAACTTTTGGAGATTGATGGCTTTGCTTAAGACCAGTAGCCCAGCCGAGCTGATTTCGCGATGGAAACGGGTCTGGCAGGATGGCGGCCACTCGGACTCGCACTCTGGCCGTACAATTCAATTTTCCCCATTGCAATCGCCTCGCATTTGTTTCTCTGCAATTGCAAAACATTTTTTGGACATTTTCGATTTTCGGCTGGGAGCTGCCAAATGCGAATTGCGAGATCGGCCCAGCCGCGATTGGCATGTGTCGCTGCTTTGGGGAGGTTTCGCTTTGGCTCCGACGAGTCGGCCTAATTAGCCAGCGACGATTGGCCATTCGATATGTGGAATCGCTGCCGGCCAGATTTGTCAAGAATGGCCCGAATGGCATGCCAGCCGCAATGCGAACAAATGGGGCGAATTTGTTTCGGCATAGCTGTCATTGCTGAGCAAAATGTGTATTAACAAACCTGCAGGAATCTTGATCAGGTGTGAAGACGAAAATTAAATATATTGTCTATACTTTGACAAAATAAAATGGTTAATTATCCTTTAAGACCACATTTTATAAATTCTGAAAAACTTTCTATACGTGTTTGTTTTTAAGGTTTGGTTTTACTTATCATTTTTGTATTAAATACAGTGCTGCAAATCAACTCAAACTTAAATAACTTTACTTTAAATATAGTGGCTCAATAAATAAGCACCAGTGAATTATTTCTTCCGATTTTCTGAGAATTTATACATGATACATACGAGAAGAAAATATACAAAAACGGAACAAAGATTTTACAACAACAGTTAACCTCTAGTTGAAGAAAAATAAAAATCTATTAAACAAATATGTGAACAGGAAAATTTAATTTGTTGACTTCAATTGAAAATAGATCGACAAACCATCCGTATAATAAAATATATTGTCTATACTTTGACAAAATAAAATGGTTAATTATCCTTTAAGACTAAGTTTTATAAATTCTGAAAAGCTTCCTATATATGTTTATTTTTAAGGTTTGGCTTTACTTATCATTACTGCATTAAATACAGTGCTAAAAATCAACTCACACTTAAATAACTTGGCTTTAAATGTAAAGGCTCAATAAATAAACACCAGTGATTTACTACTTCCGATTTTATGAGAGATAACACATGAAAAGGTCCGAGAAAAAAAGGTATAAAAACGGAAAAAAGATTTTACAATTAAAACTGACCTCGAGTTTACGAAAAATAAAAAAATATTTTATCTATTAAACAAATATGAACTTGTTGACTTCAACTGAATATAAGCATACGATCGGCAGGCCATCAGTATTAAACAAAGTTTATATAAACGACATCCTCCATTTATACTTTTAACAATACAAATTTAGAAGCACAACAAGGAAATCAGTTAAATTTAAGCCAATAAAATAAATACTAACAAAAAGTACACCAATTAGTATTCCTAAATACCTTTCCTAAGCTGCACGGACAAAATATACAAAAGTATTATTGAAAATAATACAAATGTTCTGAATTGGGATTATTAAAAAAGCGTCAAAGTAACTAACACAGTAAGCAGGTAATAAAATTATAATTTTAATCGTTGAAAAAATTATTTAGTCCTACTATTGAACAGAATTAACTACACAGCTTATATTTAAATACGTTTAGTTTATTCTGATTTGCTTTAGATTCTCTTACTGAACTTTATTGCAATATTGAAATGCGCAGGAGGTGGATTTGCATTCCAGTTCATTTGCTGGACTTTCACCTAAAGTGAAAGTTGGCTTTTCTTAACTTTCGCTCTCGATTTCCAATTGCCGAAAAATGTGGCTCAGTCAAGAGCAAATGAATTCCTGACTTAATCCATTGCCGTTTTGATCAACACTTACATAGAATCGCATGGCGCTTGTAAAATCTACTTGGGTTATTCTACGGAAACACGTCACTGAGCACTGGGCGCTTAAAAACGCTGACAAAACGCGCTGCTGTCGCTCCTCCTCGATCCGCTGCCGTGGTCTCAATGTCAAGGACAAAAACGTAATTAAACCGTTGGCGCGGCATTGCCAAAGTATTTATAGATGAAGACGAGGACCGGCGCCAAGCTGGGCCTCGGTTTCGATTCGTTTCGTTTTCCCGGCGACAAGATTTTCCGGCTTCACCGGTTCCACTTCCAACGTCCAATAGCCAACTTCCAACTTCCAAGCCGCCAGACGCAACCAACTGCGATGAGCAGCACATTGCAGATCGCACAGTGCAGATTGCAGCTGCTTTGTCGCTTCCTAAGCTCGGTCTAATTGACAATTACTCGCCGCCGGGAGAGCTCCCCCCACCGAAACCCGTTTGGCCAACGATACGATACCAAGCCATCCATATAAACATATATACACATCCATGCAACCCGTACTCCCCGATTTGGGCGGCCCAACTTTTGGTTTCAGGCGCCGCCGTGCGGCAAGTAAAAGTCGTCGTCGACGCTTCGCTGCAGCTGTCTAATGGCATTATAAAATTTATACCTGCCAGCATTACGTTTCGACTTTACATAAATTAATGGCGATTTGCTCTGCGAATGTGTCGTGTCCCCACTTTGCCAGTTAATCCTGGTAATCCGTATTAAAATCAAGTGCTGCAGACCCAGCAAGCAGCGGCGCTACAAATTGTGGGGCTTGGGAAAATTTCCCAGAGTCTTATGTCGGCCAACTCGGTCTATCTCTTATATTCGGCACAACATTTCAATCTACCTCTTTACACTAGTAAGTTTGATCTGATCCATTAATTTTATAAGTTATTTCAGTATGATTTAATGGAAAATTGCCCATACCTACTCCAGATCAGGTGCTACTGCTTTACAGCGATTTTACTAGATCTTACTTGAGTTTCATATTTTCCAAGTATAATGTTAGACCCGTTCGACTATAAACATTTATGCTTATGTATTTCAGCATAAAATCATAACTACTACAATAAATTACCATAGGCGAGCTTAAGGCCTTTTGCTGCTACTCTAGAATAAACCCACTGTTAGCTTAAAGTTTTAACTATAAGTTAGCATTAGATAATAATAATAATCATATTTCAGTATAAATATATTTAGTTAAGTACTATGTGTGTAAAAAGCTTGCTTTAGTCAGGTAAATGTGTTGCATTGATAAATATTATGTTCAGATCGTTTTCGTCGGGTAGTCCTCATCAAGGTTCCTGGAATCAGTGCAGCTGCTTCACGCTCACGTAGCTGTTGGCGTGACCTCCGTGTCCAAGAGCGTATCCGCCGTAGTGCGCCACATCGTAACCTCCGTACCCGTAGTCGGACCCGTAGAAATCGCCATGTCCGTAGCCCTTGTGGTAGACCTGCGGGTGGTGGGCGTGACCCAGTTTCTTCACCACGGCATTGAACCCGTTGTGGTCATCGGCGGTGTACTCCACCACCCGAGTGGTGCCATCGGACTCCTTCAGGGAGTAGCTGCCCTTGACCTTGTCGCCATCCCTGGTTTCCCACTGGCTCTTCTGGTCGCCGGTGTGGGCATCCTTGACGCCGTAGTCGAAATGGTACTTGGGATAGTGGTGGGGCTCGTGCTTGTCGTATCCGTAGCCGTAGCCGGAGTGCCCGACACTGGGATACCCATGTCCGTAGTTTCCTCCGTAGGCACTGATCACAGCGTGGTCGTATCCGTAGCCATGGCTCTTGTGGATGGGCTCTTCGTGCTTGGTCACCGAACTGTAGCTCGTGGCATGTCCTCCATGAGGAGCCGCTAGGCTTCCGCCCACCAGAAAGGCAAGTAACAGACCTCCGCAAAAGGATTTCATATCGATGATCGCTGTCTTCCAATCGGAACTTTGATGATGTCTGATGGTTCTTAGGGGGCTCACTTGGAGTTTATATAGCTCTCGAAAACTCTGGGGCAATCGACCATCGGGTGGTCATTCTCTTGGCCACACCGTTCACCGTTCGTGCTAGCTGACTTGTTAATTACCTCACTAATTCATAATTACTATTATTGTTTTGGCCATTGAGCTCTATAGAAAATCGAACTCATTTTATATCAAACCAAGTCCGTTACGATTAGGTTCTGCTGAAAATAATTAATTATAACAGAATCAAATCGTTTTTGCAAGTTCGTTAACGTGTTAATAAGTTTGGGGTGTAGTTAAAGAGAAGGGAAAAATAAAGGTAAGAATTTATTTCCTAATTAGGCAATAAGTTTTTTGATCGAGAATTTGAATAAAGTAAGGCTTTGACTTGTACTTTAGAAAATGAGGAAATGTTTTGCATAAAACAGTAAGCATGAAGGCCATTTATTACGTTAGGAATACTTCTTTTAATATTATTGAATGAATTGTTACATATCAAGGTAAATATATATAAAAAGTGGTTATATTTAAGAAATTAACGTTTTTTTTAGAACCATTCTAAGACGGTAAAACTTTCTTGTATTGAAACGAGTGAGAGGCGTTGGATTATGTAAAATTATTTTTGAAAACATAGGTTTTTTGCGGTGCGTTATTGGTTACAATCAATCTTTGAATAATTCTTAAGTTAATTACAAGTTAATGCAAAAAAATATATTTATCCTATGAAGAATCATGGAAAATCGGATGACTTCAAATATAATGCGTGGTCCAACAAGAAAATATCATAGACATTAGTTAGATCATAGGTTTTGCACAGTACATATTAAGTCATCTTAACTTTATAATTAATTTTATGTGTGGTTTATATTTTTCCTCAAAGTCAAAGCCTTTAACCTCCTTAATTATAAATATTCAGAAAACATTATCGGCTCTTTGGTTAGTTAGCTCCAATTCGGAAGCTTTGGGTGCCCCACAGCAAGCGCCCTGGGCAGAAACACCGACTGATTATACTGGCCGCCCGGCCCTGTCCCGGCCCCTCTCCGCAACCAACCGTCTCAAGGTCATTCGCAGTGAAGTCGGCAAAGAAGAGGGGCGAACCTAAGAAACGCAGCGAGGCGAGGCGGTATGGCTAAGTAATTTGAAAGCGGGCCACACTTGTTGATTGATTTCCAAGCAACAAAAACACCAAGCTTTGCGTTTTTCAGCTAGTTGAGCGGTGTTCACGCCTCGTTTATCGATGTTGTTATTGCTGGCCAAGCTTGAATTTGCGAGCCAAATTTAATTTGCCAATCCACCGGCCGAGATTATGAATACGAATGAGGAAAATGAAAATTTGCACAAAAATTCGAAGCATTTTTCATACCTATTTTTTGGGACTCTTACTTTTTTCTAGCCTATTTAGCCTCGAGGGTAAAATGTAATTAATCGATCCATAGAATGGACAGAAGTATAAAAGCACTGGGCCTCGCCAAGTGATTATAACAGTTCCAATTGCGATTTAGGCCAAGCGAGTCGACTAGAAACCAACTATTATGGCTTATAAACTTACAATCCTCTGCTGCGCGCTTTTCGGTGTGGCTGCTGCTAGTTATATCCCCCACGGAGGATACGATCACGGACACGCAGTGGGATACAGCATCCAGACGCACCACGAGGCTCCCAAGAAGTGGCAGGACCACCACGAAGCCCACTCTTGGGCGCCAATTCAGGACCATCACCACCAGCAGTGGGCACCAGTGGCTTCCCACGACAGCCACCCCCAGTGGAGCCACCACGAGGAGCCCAAGCACCACCCCAAGTACGAATTCGACTACGGAGTGAAGGACACCAAGACCGGAGACATCAAGCAGCAGTGGGAGACCCGGGACGGGGACAAGGTCAAGGGGGGATACACCATGAAGGAGGCCGATGGACGCACCAGGATCGTGGAGTACACCGCCGATTCCCACCACGGATTCCAGGCTACCGTGAAGCATGTTGGACACGCCGACCACATCGAGCACAGCCACGGACACGGACACGGACATGGACATGGACAGGAGTACGGACACGGACATGGCCATGCCACCAGCTACGCTGAGGTGAAACTGGACACCGGCAGCAAGTGGGAGGACAAGAGCAGCAAGTGGTGGTGAAGGAGCGACCCACTGACTGTATAACGACTCGGACTAACTAAATTATTGTAAATAGAAACGAACAAATTACGAACTTTAGTTTTAGATAAATAAATAGAAGCAAAGTGCAGAAAATGCGTTAAAATATTAAATCAAAAAGTTTTTGTTTCCTTTAAAAACAAATTTGACAAACAGACTAACGAGAAATTTAAAAATTAACATTCATCAACCCATCCAAAAATTGTTAAAATCTGACCGTTTATTCATTTATGAGCAATTATTCAAATGGTTATGGCAAGTTTGCGCCAGGATTCTACCAGTGTCTATTAAGAAAATCTTTACTTCAGCCGAGTACCACACCCAGAAGTTTGTGGGTCCTTAGATTTTTAGATTTAGATTCCTAATTTTCGCACGCAGCGCAAGTTCATTACGAGAACGTGCCATTCCCACTCTGACACCCACAAGCCGCGTAAATCTGTGGGTCCTACAGTTTTAGTGCTAGAAAAAAAAGTTTAACTGTAATGTATAATTCTCGTCAATACCTATCTATCGACCTAAAAAACGCCCACTAACCTCTAAAAATCGTAGATTTGAACGCTGATATCTCGGAAACTATCGAAGATAGGGAATTGGGATTTCCGATTAAGATTCCTTAGCCTTGTACGCAGCGCAAGTTTTGTACGCAAGCCGCCCAATGTCACGACCACAATTTTCATGCTAGAAAAAAATTTGTAATGAAATGTATTGGTCCCGTCAGTAACTATCGATTGACCCCAAAAAAGAATGCCACGCCCACTCTAACGCCCATAACGCTTAAATCTGTCGGCCGCCCACATAACCGCATATTGAGATCGCGGGTAGGTGGCGCATTACAATCTCGCTTTGCTGATTGCATATCTCAATCTCCCTTTGGTCCCTTCAGCTGAGTAACAGGTATCTAATAGTCGAGGTACTCGACTATAGCGATCTTCCTTGTTTTTAAATGTGATTACAACTAGAGTTGGCTAGTGAGTAAAGACTCCTGTATGAAAAATTTATGAGTAGTGTTAGCAGACAAGTCATAATTTATTCAGATATTGAAACACAGGTGGGTTTGTCACCCTTAGCTTAATTTTTATTAGAAAATTAATCGAAAAGTAGGCCCTGACAAAAGTTTCGTGGCAACCACTTGCAATTGAATTGCATTTGCTGAATTTTCATTAGCTTACTGAAGTAGCAAAAATGCCTCGCAAGCCCAATAGAGTTCAAAAAAACCTTATGATGGTTTTCGTTCCGGTGTCCACGACCCTGGGTATCGATATCGAGTGGAAGAAGCCGAAGAACTTCAAGAGCGCCTCCGAGGAGAAATCTTGGATGCAGCAGTCGCGCAAGGAGGCCAGGGAGATCAGGCTGGATCTGGAGAGTGGGCGCTTGAAGCCGAAGGACATGCCCGGCAGAATACTCGTGGAGCCGAATCCAAATCAGGTTCCATCAGACGAGGCCAAGAGGTTCCAGAAGGAATTGTTCAATCGCAAAGGTGCCCTCACTACAGAGCGAAATTTCGTCAATCTCTTCACAAAGCTGGCCAACAGTTTACAATTCTGGGATCCCGTCAAGGCCCTCAGGGTCCTGAACCAGATGAAGAAAATGAAACTGACCAAACTAATGCTCCTCCGCAATCCGGACTGCGTTACAAAGACTCGCGATCTTAGAGAATTTGGAGGAGAAGAGGAGTTTCAGGAGCACGACATGGTCATCCGCCAGAAATCAACAGAGCTTTACGCAAAATTTCAGAAAATCTTTAATTTAGGGCCGGACCCCGAGGACTCGTTTTGGGAGGACTTTTGCGAGCAGGTTGATGTCTTCAATGCCCTTACGAAAGATATGAAGAAGATATTTCGCACCACGTTGAGTGACCAGGGGTACAAGAGACTGCTAGACGCCGAGAAGGCTTCCGATTCCTCCATATCGGTTAATGCTCAGAATGGCGAATACATCAAATAATATGGTATCTCCTTGATTCACAATTTGTTGGTATTGATTCCATTGCTAAACACAGTTTTTCATTAATGTGCGGAGCAACGAAATGGAAACAAGTTTGTTTTGTTACCCATCTGAAAAGATCCTTAAAGGTGAATCAATTTTGGAATTTTACTTGCACTTGGCTTCAGTTTATTTTCGTATAACTATATTTCGCAATTTGTTCGTTTCTATTTACAATAATTTAGTTAGTCCGAGTCGTTATACAGTCAGTTGGGTCGCTCCTTCACCACCACTTGCTGCTCTTGTCCTCCCACTTGCTGCCGGTGTCCTGTTTCACCTCAGCGTAGCTGGTGGCATGGCCATGTCCGTGTCCGTACTCCTGTCCATGTCCATGTCCATGTCCGTGTCCGTGTCCGTGGCTGTGCTCGATGTGGTCGGCGTGTCCAACATGCTTCACGGTAGCCTGGAATCCGTGGTGGGAATCGGCGGTGTACTCCACGATCCTGGTGCGTCCATCGGCCTCCTTCATGGTGTATCCCCCCTTGACCTTGTCCCCGTCCCGGGTCTCCCACTGCTGCTTGATGTCTCCGGTCTTGGTGTCCTTCACTCCGTAGTCGAATTCGTACTTGGGGTGGTGCTTGGGCTCCTCGTGGTGGCTCCACTGGTGGTGGCTGTCGTGGGAAGCCACTGGTGCCCACTGCTGGTGGTGATGGTCCTGAATTGGCGCCCAAGAGTGGGCTTGGTGGTCCTGGTGGTGATCCTGCCACTTCTTGGGAGCCTCATGGTGCGTCTGGATGCTGTATCCCACTGCGTGTCCGTGATCGTGTCCTCCGTGGGGGATATAACTGGCAGCAGCCACACCGAAAAGCGCGCAGCAGAGGATGGTTAGTTTATGAGCCATTTTCGTTTGTTACTGTTCGACTTGCTTGGCCTGAATTAGAATGAAAACTGTGATAATCAGTAGACTAAGCCCAATGCTTTTATACCTCAGCCCATTCTTCCGATCTCGAGGTTAATTGGCTCGAAAAAGAAAGAGACCGAAAAATAGGTAATAGGTAAGCCAAATGCTTCAAACTTTGGTAAACTTTTCATTTTTACCATTCATAATCTGGTTTTGTTGAAAGTCAAATTAAATCGGTCTAAAAATCATAGGCATTAACAATTATAACAAAACGTAATAGATTTGCGTTAAGGGGGACTATGATCGTTAGAGAAGAAGAATATGTTTGTAAAATGTCATCAATATAGGGGTGAGTGGAATAAGGATAGTAAGAAGAGTTTGGTTGAACATAGTAGATATAAATAAAAAGTCATCACCATGAAAAAGGTATCATTGGAAAGCCTGTTCTTTTGGCTATAACTTTTAAACTCAACTGCAAAGCCTCCGAGAAATTATCCTCTGTCAACTTTTCTTTTTGGACGTCCCGAACGGGTTTAGGACCGCTTGGTCTAGTATTGCTACATGTTGGGTCATCAAGTTCTCGTGGAAACTATATATATACATCAACCAAATCCGTAATATCAAACCTTACCCGGGGTTAGATTTTAAAGTAAAGAGTGCTTACTGGAGATGTAAAAATGTAACATAATTGCAATGGCTTTTTACGAAATAAGTGACAACTTCGGTTTTCAGGAGTTATTAAACGACAATTGCTAACGCAGCCACACTGACAAAGTTGTTGACAAATTTAACGCCGTACAATTAATTTAAAGCTGAGCAGCTAGAATGCTTTCCGTACTTATAAAATATGGATTTCATTTCATTTAGGGCCTTAATGCCAACGGAAGATCCGGAATCATAAAAACCTTCTCACACAGTCACCACCTCATAATCTCTTTTGTCCTGGTAAGCAATCTGTAGTAAATAAAATAGTTTTATTGTCTAAAACATCGCCCGACAAGTTTTTTCTTCAAGGTGTCGAACTAAATTCTGACTCCCAGGGGAACTCTGAACCCAAGCACGTGATTGTCGACGAGGAAACAATGCCACCACCAAATTCACCTGGGGTAGTCAAGACCCGCCGATTACCCACCGAATACAAGGTGACAGACCAGCCGATGGTACGCAGGTCGGTGTCAAAGTCTGCTGTCAACTTAGAGGAACCACCGATAGTGGCACTAGATTCGTTAGAAGATCAGAACCATGTGGATTTGTATTATTCTGACCTCCCAACCTCGGAGGATATTTGGCAGACCTTTAAGGACCTAAAGGAGGCCTTGGTGCCGCCATCGGAAGTAGATTGGCCTCTATGTTGTATTGTAGGTATGGAAAAGTCGAAATCTCCACCTCCAGGAGCCTTGGAATGCCTGATTTCCAAGGAAACCTCCTTGAAAATAGTTCCTCAAGAAAACAATGCTGCGGAGGGGCTCATCAACTGGGAAATAGACAGGAAGTCTATCAATGATACCCAGCGTCGTATTTTTTACGATGGAGAAATCGTCTTTGATAAAATTACTATTGTTGAGGAAGAAGATCGTGCTCTGGACGATTGGATAAAATCAGAGGGACTAAACGAACCTTACAGCGATATTGATGAGTTTGATATGCTGTTGAGCTTAGCTAGAGACCAGGAGAAAAATCGGAAAGTTCTGTTTGACCTGTTAAAGACCAAAAATCTTCATAGCGCACAGGCGAAGGATGTTAAAAAAAGGTCTTCAATGGTATTTGAAGAATTACCTTGTAAAATCGATGCCGTGGAGCCGCAGTTGAAAAAAACTGTTCCCGATGAAATGATGCTGGAAACTACTCCCGAAGACGACATTTCAGAGATATATATTGAAGAGTCATTTAAGGAAATGCAACTGAATGCGCTTAGACCAGAGCGTCCCATTATTCTTGACGTTAAAGATATTGGATCAGTCCCGCCAAAGCACCAAGATGAGGCAGCGATTCAGGATTGGCTACAGCAATGTAGTAGCACCATTTCCCAGCAACTGCAATTTCTAATCAATGAGGAGAGTGTCAAGCCAACATCTACGGAACCTGGAGCCATTGATTTCGAAAGCGAGATAGACAAGGAGCAGATGATGACCCGAAGTTCAGGAAGGTGCATCAGAACGTCTCCCCTAGAGAACGGATGGCAGAATAGCTTCACAGTTCGCCTTGAGGACTCCGAGGACATCATTGACCACAATATGACGGAATACAGGGACCCGCAAGCCAAACGACTCCGCTCCAAGTGGAACCAGCGATATGGCTTCAAGTCCGCGGGGCAATTGGACAGGACTTTGGTGCTTCCACCCTTACCAGTTCATACGGAGCACTGCCGCCAGAAGATCAGGATCCTAAGGCATCCCACCAAACATCAAAGCGAGTCCCTGAGCTTGCCCGTTAAAATGAATTTCTGCAAACTGTTTTGTACCCTGCAATTGAACAGAAATTTGGATCTTGACATGGCTGTAAGGACCCTGGATAACGGCGTTTACAATAGAGACATAGGTGTGATCGAAGTAAGGTATGAGGCCACGCAGGTAGGCTGGATATGGGCCAATGGCACTGTGATGATTATCAACGGAAGTAGTAGCGCGATGTTGGCCGAAATCCAAAGCGATATCGTGGCGAAGACCATGGGGAAGATGAATTTCGAGGCCGACCCATCCCACAAGCTCTTACACTTACGTCTCTTTTCCAGTGCCAACTATCCCTGGGCCGTTAATTTACAGGAATTTAGTGCGGACTACTCCCTTTCTTCAGAACCATTCCTTCGTGAAAAGAGGTTCGTCTACTATGTGAATGAGGATATGCCCGGAGTGTCAGCTAGAATTTATGAGTCCGGAATGATCCAAGTGTTTGCCATGACCACGGCTGAGGCGGATGAAATGCTGAAGAAACTGTATCTGCTTTTGGCCAGTTATCGAAAGCCCGAAATCAAGCCTAAGAATTAAATAGAAAAATCTCGAAGAAAAAAAGAACCAAATTCTAAGATGAAAACACAAAGACATCCGAAAATAAATGTTCAATATTTACGAAATTAAATATCGAATTCATTTTCATATTTCTGAGAAAGGCCCTTGGGGATATCCTGAGAAAATGCAGTAAAAGTAAATAGTTAAATTTAGGAGACTTAAGCAGAGAAAACCGGATATGTAAAATGTACCGATCTTTTATATAATTTTAACCAAAATACGCGTTAAATGGTACCCAGATGTGCAATACCATACCCCATTTCAAAGTAATTTAAATGAATGCTAGGTCGTTCTCAAATTTAGACCGGTTTGTCGGTTTGCATTTTGTATTCCCAGGCAGAAGGGGCTGCAACGCAGTGAAGAAGAACGATCGAAAAATGAATGGGAAAATAATAAAACGAAAACTCAAGCTTCTTTGTTTTCTTACCCTTGCAGAGGGTATAATGATTTCAATCAGAAGTATCCAACCCCATAAAGTATATATATTCTTGATCAGCATCACTATTCGATTCGAATAGCCATATCCGTTTGGCCGTCCGTCTGTCTGTTTCTACGCGAACTAGTCTCTCAGTTTTGAGGAGATCCCATCCCAGAAGTATTTTCTATTGCAGGTAGTATTGTTATAAGTCAGATCGATCCGAATCGGAAAACTGTGTCCTATTTCTAAAACATCATTTTGTTGATCGAAAACCAATAGTAGGGGAGATTGGGGTTAGGATAGTTGAGGGGCAAGTATAGTTTGTGGCCCTAGCGGCTAAACGGCTTGATTGAAATGCGCGCCGTTTTATTATTATCTGTTCGAGACACATTGGCCGATCCCGACATTTTTAATGTAACTAATTATACCCGTTACTCGTAGAGTAAAAGGGTATACTAGATTCGTCGGAAAGTATGTAACAGGCAGAAGGAAGCGTTTCCGACCCCATAAAGTATATATATTCTTGATCAGGATCACTAGCCGAGTCGATCTAGCCATGTCCGTCTGTCCGTCTGTCTGTCCGGATGAACGCTGAGATCTCGGAAACTATGGGAGCTAGGCTATTGAGATTTGGCGTGCAGATTCCTGAGCTTCTTACGCAGCGCAGGATTGTTTCAGTAGAGTGCCACGCCCACTCTAACGCCCACAAACCGCCCAAAACTGTGGCTCCTACAGTTTTGATGCTAGAATAAAAATTTTAACTGAAATGTAATGTTTTTATCAATACCTATCGATTGACCCAAAAAAAGTTTGCCACGCCCACCCTAACGCCCATAAATCGCCCACAAACTTCAAAAAATCGTAAATATGAACGTGGATATCTCGGAAACTATCAAAGATAGAGAATTGGGATTTCAGATTTAGATTCCGTAGCCTTATATGCAGCGCAAGTTTGTAACGCGAATATGCCACGCCCACTCTAACGTCCACAACCCGCGAAAACCTGTGACGCCCACAATTTTTATGCTACAAGAAAAATTTTAACTGAAATGTATTGGTCTCGTCAATACCTATCGTTTGGTCCAAAAAAAATTTGCCACGCCCACTCTAACGCCCATAACGCTTAAATCTGTATACCGCCGGTAGGTGGCGCATTTTAATCTCGCTTTGCTACTTGCATATCTCTATTTAGCTGAGTAACGGGTATCTGATAGTCGAGGTACTCGACTATAGCCTTCTTCCTTGTTTTTCATTGTTTTGTGGTCTTCATTCTTGGTGATATTTTGCAAGAGCTCAAAACACTTCCTGTGGACAAGGATAGTTGAAGGTAATATTTGATAATACGGATTTGGTTCAAGTATCTATATAGTTTTAATGGCAGCATTACTGCTTGGAGCTGTCAGCGACAGTAATATAATGTAGTAATACTAATCTAAGCGGTCCAAAAACCGGTCGGGGACTTTCAGAAAGAAAAGTTGAAACCGCCCAATTTTCAGGGGATAATGATATTCTGAAGATAAGAAGATAAGAAAAATTAAATTATCATAAATGCAGTCCTCCGCGTCAAGAGCTTTTTATCGCAGTTTTATAACATTAAGAAAGGTTAAAAAAATATTTTCCATTTACAGCAGAATTAAATTTGTAACTATTTTTACCCTAGCACTGGGGAAAGGATAGTTTAAAAAGTATTTTGACATTTTGCAACATTTCTCGAAGGCTTTGCAATTGACTTTAAAAGTTATAGCCAAAAGAACAGGCTTTCCAAAGATACCATTCATACCGTTCATTACCATGAATGACTTTATTTATATCCTTCTTCTTCTTTATATCCTTACTCCACTCTCCCCTACATCTTTTTTACATAATTGTTGACATTTTACTAAGAAATTCTTGTGATCATAGGCAATTTTTCCAGCCCCCATAATCTCCCTTAACGCAAATGTATTATGATTTGTTAGTATTGTTAATGCCTATGTTTTTGTAGACCCATTTAATTTGACTTTGCGAATGGTAAAAATGAAAAGTTTACCTAAGTTTGAAGCATTTGGCTTGCCTATTACCTATTTTTCGGTCTCTTTCTTTTTCGAGCCAATTAACCTCGAGATCGGAAGAATGGGCTGAGGTATAAAAGCATTGGGCTTAGTCTACTGATTATCACAGTTTTCATTCTAATTCAGGCCAAGCAAGTCGAACAGTAACAAACGAAAATGGCCCATAAACTAACCATCCTCTGCTGCGCGCTTTTCGGTGTGGCTGCTGCCAGTTATATCCCCCACGGAGGACACGATCACGGACACGCAGTGGGATACAGCATCCAGACGCACCACGAGGCTCCCAAGAAGTGGCAGGATCACCACCAGCAGTGGGCACCAGTGGCTTCCCACGACAGCCACCACCAGTGGAGCCACCACGAGGAGCCCAAGCACCACCCCAAGTACGAATTCGACTACGGAGTGAAGGACACCAAGACCGGAGACATCAAGCAGCAGTGGGAGACCCGGGACGGGGACAAGGTCAAGGGGGGATACACCATGAAGGAGGCCGATGGACGCACCAGGATCGTGGAGTACACCGCCGATTCCCACCACGGATTCCAGGCTACCGTGAAGCATGTTGGACACGCCGACCACATCGAGCACAGCCACGGACACGGACACGGACACGGACACGGACATGGACATGGACAGGAGTACGGACACGGACATGGCCATGCCACCAGCTACGCTGAGGTGAAACAGGACACCGGCAGCAAGTGGGAGGACAAGAGCAGCAAGTGGTGGTGAAGGAGCGACCCAACTGACTGTATAACGACTCGGACTAACTAAATTATTGTAAATAGAAACGAACAAATTGCGAAATATAGTTATACGAAAATAAACTGAAGCCAAGTGCAAGTAAAATTCCAAAATTGATTCACCTTTAAGGATCTTTTCAGATGGGTAACAAAACAAACTTGTTTCCATTTCGTTGCTCCCCACATTAATGAAAAACACTGTTTAGCGATGGTGTCAATACCAACAAATTGTGAGTTAAGGAGCTATTATATTTTTTGATTTATTCGCCATTCTGAGCACTAACCGATATGGAGGAAACGGAAGCCTTCTCGGCGTCTACCAGTCTCTTGTACCCCTGGTCACTCAACGTGGTGCGAAATATCTTCTTCATATCTTTCGTAAGGGCATTGAAGACATCAACCTGCTCGCAAAATTCCTCCCAAAACGAGTCGTCGGAGTCCGACTCTAAATTAAAAATTTTCTTAAATTTTGCGTAAAGCTCAGTTGATTTCTGGCGGATGACCATGTCGTGCTCCTGAAACTCCTCTTCTCCTCCAAATTCTCTAAGATCGCGAGTCTTTGTAACGCAGTCCGGATTGCGGAGGAGCATTAGTTTGGTCAGTTTCATTTTCTTCATCTGGTTCAGGACCCTGAGGGCCTTGACGGGATCCCAGAATTGTAAACTGTTGGCCAGCTTTGTGAAGAGATTGACGAAATTTCGCTCTGTAGTGAGGGCACCTTTGCGATTGAACAATTCCTTCTGGAACCTCTTGGCCTCGACTGATGGAACCTGATTTGGATTCGGCTCCACGAGTATTCTGCCGGGCATGTCCTTCGGCTTCAAGCGCCCACTCTCCAAATCCAGCCTGATCTCCCAGGCCTCCTTGCGCGACTGCTGCATCCAAGATTTCTCCTCGGCGGCGCTCTTGAATTTCTTCGGCTTCTTCCAATCGATGTCGATAGCCAGGGTCGTGGACACCGGAACAAAAACCAACATAATGTTTTGTTGAGCTCTGTTAGGCCTACGAGGCATTTTTGCTACTATCAGTCAGCTAATGAAAATTCAGCAAATGCAATTCAATTGCAAGTGGTTGCCACGAAACTTTTGTCAGGGCCTACTTTTCGATTAATTTTCTGATAAAAATTAAGCTAAAAGTGACAACCCTTCTCTGGGTTTTAATATCTGAATAAATCTTGACTTGTCCGGTAACACTACTTATACAATTTTCCGTCCGTTTTTCGTACGGAAGTACTTATAACTAGACTTCGGATGTTGCATATAAGCACATTTTTTACGAAAATCATAATTCCATTAAGAAAAATGATTAAAACACCATTATATTCTTAATCGGAGGCAATGGCGGATCCAGAGTTTGGTAGTTGGGGTAAAAAAAATTTGTAGATTGGACATCAAAAAATTCGGAAAAAAATACATATTAAATATACGTTTTAAGCCGAATGGGGTGGGCCTATCCCCTATATTCACAGGTGGTTCCGCGCATGATCAGAGGTCTCTTTTTCACATTTTTGTTAGTGAGATAGTACCTTTTTATTATATTCATTTAAATCCCACCAACCTTTCATATCCTTTAGTATCTTCAACCTCTTTTTTGCCGTTGACAACATTACAGAGGGCTCAATTCTAGCTCAAAATAGTCCAAAACTAACGATTTGAAAATTAATTTAAAATGTAAGCATAACATGGAATATATCGATACTCATGATAAGAAATCGAGTAGTGCGTTATCTACATTTGTTTGTATTATACATGAACATTACACCAAAAGTGTCCACCTAGCGGTGACTTTCTTAACTGCAAGTGCACTGCTTTCTCAAAAGATAAAGCAGTTTATTCAAAATGTTGTAACGGCTTATGCGTTTTTGAATTTTTAAATAAAACTCATAATGTTTCCAGTCCCTGCTTTAAGATTTACGTCTGAAAACAGTTAATTTAAGCTCTCTTCCAACTTTTTATGTTTTAGTCAAGAGCTCCATTACAGGTCGTATAGTTTTAAACACATTTTATGAACATTTTCTTTAAAGCAACCGCAACAGGCTTAAATGAGACAAGCCCGCTTCACTGGTCAGCTGGTCAGCACATGATGGAATGCCGTCCAATGTGAGAAGAAAGCATCTTGCCCTCGTCATATAAATTCATCAATTAAACATTAATTTATGCCGTGAAGCAAAGTTTTGCGGTCACATAAATCTGCGAGTGTTGTTTGCCCGGAACGCAATCGACGGAGTTGGTCGAAAACCAAACTGAGTGCCTGAGGTCGGGATTCCCAGGACCGAAATGATTGAAGCCCCCACCCGGGAAATTCCATTTCCAATGCTCCGAGGATAAGACTGCCACCGAAATGTAAATGATGTTGAAACATTTATTGGTTACAGAGAGAAAATTTCGACGCCGCGATAAGCGACAAACTGTTGACAGTTTGGATAGGGATATGCCAGGGATCTGCCGGATTTATTTGCCAAGCTAGTAATGCATGTGTGGCCGGGTGCGGGAAATAAAGCGGCGGGAAAGGGAAAACCTTTGCCTTTGGCTCATAATTTGCAGCTTCTCCACACACTGTCGTCCAGTCTTGGCCCCACCTCGGCCCCACCTCCAATTTTCGCCTTTATATGGTTTCATTAAAAATGCAAATGAGCAGTGGAGATTGCAATCGTGGCAGCCGACCAGGTGGGGTCAAAACGAAAAAAAACAGAAAACAGAAAGGAAAGCTCGCACAAAGACCGAAACGCAGACGTTAAATTTATGCCAAGGGTTCAGGGACTCAAATTTATTGTTTCCATTGGGGTACATCGAATACAAAGGTGCTTTTATCATTAAAATAATTCAGATTTTGAGCAGTTATAAATAGTGGTGATTAGCGAGGTGGAACTATTTTTCTTTAACGAGGAATAGATTCATAAATAAATGAAAAAGTACTTTCTTCTAGGAAATTATTTTATTTGACTTATGAGTTTTTATTTATATTTTAATTGCCAAGGGATAATCTTTATCTAAGCATTTTTCAAAAATATTGCTGGAGGGTTTGTCGGAGCATATCTTTCTTGGCCCAGAACTTTTATAACTTCAGTGCTTGAAATGTGAATTTTAGTTCCAATGTCGTACTCTTAAATGATAAACAAAGTTATAGTTATGTAAAATATATTTAAAATATATTTTTATCGGCACTCAAACTTAATCTTGTTCTAAAAAAATCATTCGGAATGCATATAATAATAATAATATAATAATCTTTATTGTTCATGGATTAATTTAGTTCTTAATTTACAAAAACATTTTAGAGATTAATTCAAAGCTTACGTTTATTCTAGCTCAGGTGTGTTCACTGTACTCCAATGGTTTCGGAACTCTAGCAGTTAGGGGCAGCGGGTTTTGGCAAGTGTATCTCAATTGCATTCTTTCCGTAATATAGTACTTTTCCCCTTCAACCTTTTTGCTGTCGCTTGGCCAAAGGCGTTCGCCAGTCGCAGAATGGGGAAAACTGAAACAGAGTCGGAAAAGAAGGAAAGCAGCTCGAAAGCCGAAATAAATCGTCGAAAGTTCAAAATGAATGAAAAGCAGCTAGCGACGAATAAATGAATGAAACGAAATGAATCCCAAAGGGAGGTGCTCGGGGTGTCGGCGAGGAGTGGAAAAGAGCAGCGCCTGGAATGACTGTTGCCCTCCTTTGGCCCCCGTTTTCAGTTTTCAGTTTTCAGTTTTCCGCCGACCATCCTGCCCTGTTGCTGTTGTTGTGACAGGCGGGGTTTAAGGAGTGCGGGAAAGTTTTGCCTGATTTCGGCGCCGCTCAAAGTATAATAATGTGACCCGGCGACCCCAGCCTCCAGCTTCCTCAGCTTCTGAAGTTCCATAGTGTTGTCGTAGGCCTCATATTTTATTGCTAGATCCGGCAGTTCTTCAAGTGGAAATATTAAAAAAGGTAAGAAAATTCGTTTATGTTTTTACTATTAAGATAATGATTCAGTAATGGTCTTTATTGGATCCAAAATTAGGTGTAGCCCATTTCCATCTAAAGTGAATAGTAACATTTTATGATCATAAGTACTATAATATTAAATAATCTTTCTTAAATTTGTTTTAAATTTGTTGTAAAAACAGATCTTGAGTTAATATAAGTAACAATTCCTTATTTTTTTTATTTAAGGATACTAAAAATCTGTTTTTTTTAAATTAAGTAGTTTAAGTGATCAATTTAATGATGTTTGTTAGTTTTAGTAAGAATAGTACTTTTTTGTCTTGCATAACGAATGAATCAAGCACATTTTTTGATGATTTGGGATTTGAGAATAATTTACTCTTGTTTCGAGAACGCGCAGTATATTCATTCTTAAAGCATTCAATAATCGCGCTTAAATTTAGGATGGTTTTTTTTCTGAGTGTTGTTTTAATGGAATTGGTATGTGTAAGACGGGGGTATTTTCGAAACCCTCGTAGTATAGGCATATTTATTATATTTTCCACCCGAGTTTCGGCACCTCTGCCGCCTTGCCGCCAAGTGGGCGTGGTCAGGGCCCAGTGGAAAAGTGCACCACGGTGGCTGGCGCTGCCTCAAGTGCACACTTTCTCATGGCTTAGCACTTTGCTGCATGCCTCGTTGGCTTTTCCAGGGCATCGGCGGGAAAGCGGACAAGCGGAAAAGGGCGGGAAAGTGGGGGTGGGTGGGGGAATGCGGGGAGGCTTATGCAACAAATAATTTAATTTTATGCTGCATACAAAAAGGCGCAACTGGCAAACGGGGAGGCGAAACGACAACGGAAATGCCACTTTACGGCCTGTTTGACGGAAAAGTGGACGTTAAGTTGTGAATATGATGATGGAGCTGAAGAAGTTGATGATGATGAGCACGATTATGGCCACGGATGGACCCGGCCTCGAACCCCGACCCCTTTCCCGACCCGCCGGCTGGCCGAGAGCAACAAGCAGCGGGCGGAAATATGGCGCATACGCCCCGTGGGACGAGGGCTCAGAAAACGGCAATGAGGTCAGCCCATAAACTGGCCTAAATGTCATATCAACTGAAGATGTTCCATGAACGAACGGGAAGTGGCATCAAAACGAAGGATTAGGACATAAAAATGACCCAGGGGATTGCCTGAATTTTTGTGGTTTATCTTCACATGAATAAGGTAATTGGATTGTTATTTGACTGTTTTACTTGAGGTTGTTTATTGGTTATGAGCCTTGGGAGAAAGTTTATAAAATACTTATCACAAGTTAGGATCCTGACTTATAATAGGTCAATGGATTGGCAAACACCCCACCTTTGAGATAAAGATTAATGTACACCTCACCGCTAATTGTCGAACTCCTTCAGATGGCCTTTGTGAATGCCCTGACCTACGCACAAAGGCAACCACTAACCTGCAAACTTCTAGGACCACCTACCATTCCGCCAGACTACCCCGGATTTCACGCCCTTTTGGGCCTCAGACAAATATCTTAATAAAGCCGAGGTCGGCAATCAAATAGTTGAAGCGCAAAATATAAAACATAAAATATGATTAACATATCAAATCCAACAGCAGCATTTTGCCCACGCAGACACAAAAAACAGCTTTACATGATTGGGTTCGGACCGAACAAAAATAAAGGCCGGGATAACGAAGCGTGGAATTTGGGTCTGGAAAGGCGAAACTGACCGCCTCATAAATTGCAAAAACAGCAGCAACAACCGAAGCAATATTAATACGGAATTCCACGAACAAACCGGATCAACAAATGAGCAAATATCAAAACCTATAAAACCATTTAGTCAGATGAGCGTGAAATTCCGTATATTTTTCCTTTTTGGGGTTTCAGATCCACTTTAAACGTGGGGGAGTAGAAGTGTGGTGAGGGGGACTCTGCAACGAAGGATGGCCACAAATTTTGCAACAACTGTGCGGCATTTTATGAGTTTGCCACGCCCACACAAACACTCATGCACCAGCACACACACACGGGTACACACCCACGCACACACTCACACAACAATGGCAGTCATGACACTTCTGGGCCAGCGTTAAATAACATTTAAACAGAGGCCCAGGACACGTACAAAGAACAGGGGCGGCGGAGGGGAGCGGAGGGGCGGTGTCGCAAATGGAAGGATGTGGCCATGGACATGGCGTAGAAGGATGCGGGTGCACAGGGAGAAAAGACTGTTTCTCTTGGATAATTTAAAGGATTAGATTACAGCTCTAAGGTCAAGATTTCACCATTTAGTTGGAAATAAATTATTAATATTAGTAATAGTTAACGGAAAATAAAGCGTTTCGTATGCAAAATAGAAGAGCCCTCCCTTATTTCTTATACGTACTATTTCAATCGATTAAGTTTCAGCTATTTAGATCAAGAACGTTTAAGTATTTCACTTAAAATAAATATAAATTGCGTTAAATTGCGGCATTTTCTTATGATTTTTACTTCATTTTGCGAAAGTTCAATGTAAATATGTTACGCCTAAGCTGTAAGGTTTCTGGTTTTAGAAAATTACATAAAGGCAATAACAGCTATATATGTATCTTACTGCATATGTATCTTAATACATATTATATCAAAACAGATTAAAATATTTTTCTTATAAAGGTTTATTTTCCTGGATAATATTTGGGTTAGTTATATTAGGTATTGTAAATTTTTTTATATTATTGAATTACTTTCGATGGATTTCTCTCTGATAAAGGTTTATTTTCCTCGTAGCTATTTTGGCTACGTTCCATTAGGTTTTTTTCGGATCTTATATAGTTCAAGTACCTTCGATGGATTTCTCTCCGTGCTTGGACAAACATGACACAAGAAGGCTTTGCCAAAGCAGCACAGAAACATTGGCTACAGTTTTTGGCGGTTACCCTGGACCGGTGACCCCTCGCTGCCCCGGAGCGTGGTACTTTGGCCTGTCCAGCTGCTGGCCTGTCTTGGCCTGGCTGCTTATGACGGCAGGAATTAAATTTCATTTAATGTGCCGAAACTTTCCGCATAGATATACACACACATGTGGCGGTGGCGTCTGTGGCATTTTATGATAACCAAACCAGGTCAAAGTGGACCTGCTGGTGAGCTGCCATCCCGTGGACACTCTAGGATCCCCCGACAGCCGAAAAATATGATTATTCAGCGTAATTAACCCAGAATTATATGTATTTATGTACTGTGTCCGGCGGAGATTTGGCTGGAAGGTCATCCTTGATGGCCATTAAAAATGGTTTAATTATCGGCCAAACAGATGTTGGTCGAAGACAAAGGAAAACTTTTGCTAATGCGAAAATGTTGAGAAAAATGGAAGGAGAGAATCGTTTCAGTTCTTAGAGGTGATTTGGGTGCTCACGGATACATCATTTTGTAATTTGCTAGGAATTTTTATTAGCTCTAGGATAGTTGTAAATACGTCTCAGTACAAAAGCATATGTTATATGAGTTTTGTTAAAAAAGAAAAGTATAATAAATTAATAGGTAAACAGTTAATGTCCTTATTCGGAAATGATTCGGCTTGCTTATATTAAAATGATTCCCTTGTACAACAATTACTTATGCATTACACCCTCGGTAATGCCTAAATGATAAACCTCTTAGCAACCTGATTTTGATCCTCTCAATGTTTATAAGTATATAAGCACCATTAAGTGTTTCAGCTTAGCCAGCCCCAAAGAACTGACCCATTTCACTTGGGCTCTTTGCATGAATACCTCCCCCATCCCCCGGTGGGGGAAATATATTTTTTTGGCCGGGAAACTGCAGCGACGGGATTAAAAGAAGTGCCCACCGTGGGCCAGAAAGGCAGTCCACCACAAAGTGCCCCACTTAACGCTTGACTAGGCGCAAGGTCGGCTGGCAGAATCAACAAAAGCTGCGGCGCTGCGGGGGCGGACTTTCGATAATTGGTGGGGATGGTCTGGCAGGACTCTCAGGGGATTTAAGGACCAAGAAATTGGCAAGAAGCAAGCTGCGGCCGGCAGAGTTTTGGCCTTAACTGGCACTCCATCAGCGGGGCAATTGAAGCTTGTGCTCTGGCCACTAAATTACGTTTAGTGGGTTAATAAAATGCCGAGCACTTTTATGCAAATTGAATTAAATAGGTCTGAGGTTTTCGTGGGCGGCAGAAATATCCCATTCGCCAGGATATTTCAGCATCCAGGTCGCTGCTAAGCAAGCATTTAATGTATTATTTATAAAGGATTATCAGATGTCAGGCGAAGCTCAACTGCCGTCATGCATGGCAACCCGGCAGGATAACAGGAAAACAGGAAGTCAACCTCTGCCTAACGAGGACATCTAATTGCCCCGACAGGATCTGCCCCAGCCCCCTTTGATCCCACAGAACCCCCTTTGTTGCCGCCTTTAATTGTATGCATTATGAGACGCTCATTAACAAAGCAAATGAAGAAAAGTCGAAGGACTCCGGAGCCTTGAAAGCCTTGAATGCCAAAAATGAAACGAAAAGCGAGCTTCGGAAGCTGGGAATAATTCTATAAAACACCTGTGCGTGTGTGGGTGTCGGTGTGTTTCTGTGGGTAAACATAATTTAAATTTATGAAGCCGCAAGAATTTTACAGCACAAAAGTCAAATGTTATAATTTCACATTACAAGCCTTTCAAACACTCTTTGCTTTTGTTTACTTCGGTGGTTATAGTAACCAAGTGGAAAATAAATCATCATATCATCATGTCAAACATAATACAATTTACAATAAAGAAATAGTTATTATAGGAAGCAGGAGTAAATGATATTGTAATGGTAATTAGTAATAAATTTAAGTTAACTGATTTGTGGTCAACTTGTTTTCAAAAGAAATGCATTATGTGGGTTTCAGATGAAATAGGGTAGCTATTGAAAGTAAATATTTTACAAACCACTCTGTAATTTGTAATAATATCGTGTAAGGTATTTCTTAGATATCCTGCGTTATCTAAGCCATGATGAAGTGGGACTATGCCAACTACCCCTTAGAAGTCGTTATACCCCTAGGAAGAACTCCTTACAATTAGGCTTCCGGTCGCAACGCACACAGACGTATGCAAATATGCATATCTACACCCACACATAGATGTGTAGTGTAATCGTGGGTGTTCGTGTGATGCGTGTTTGTGTTTTTGAAGTGAAAGCAAAGTCCTTTTATGCCAACATTTTTCCTTTTGGACCGCACAATATGAATACATATACGGCCGAGTATGTATGACATTTTACATAATTAACTGACAATGGGTTTATGTGCACAAACAAACAAACAAACGAAACACACACAGACATGCATTCATATGTGTGGAGCCATAACCTTTCCCCTGAAACTCCCGCAAATTCTCAAAGGACTTAAGTTAATTATCACATTTTTTACACACAATTTTACTTTGCATTGATGCGTTGCACGACAAGAAGGAGGGCGGTGGGCGTAGGGCGGGGGCGGGGGCGTGGCAGGGGCGTGGTCTCGTTAGCAGAAAGCTGGGGGCGTGGGCAGGCCAAGCATTAAAGCGTAATTATGTGTATAATTTGTTGTAATTTGCTGTGAAAAGCTTCACAAACAGCCGCCGTACATGAGATGAGCGCATTTAACAGGGACTTAACCCCCTCTTGGCCCAGCCACGCCCACCCGCCGGCACACGCCCCTCTAGGCCATCAATCGAAAAAGTTAAATAAACTCATTAATATGCGATAATCAGGGTAGACATTAAACGCGGGTCTGTCACATATATTAAACGGTCAAAACTTGAATTCAACATTCGCTCATTTAAGCAAAAGGTGATTCTGATTTCTGAATTTAAAACACAATGTGTATATAACTAAATTAAAGCGAATGATTTTATGACAACCAACAAAGGGGAAGTTATGATACTTTGGACTTTTTGGTATGTATCTATCTCTATATTACTAATAGCTTGTGCTACAAAGGCTATAAGTGCGTGGCAAATGGTAGTTTCGCAATTAAAAGCATCTTATTGTGTACAGTCCCCCATTCATTCTTTGTGTCAAGTGGCCAGCAACAATTTGTCTTGTTTACTCAACAGATTCCTGCCATATCTGGACAGCAATCCTTTATTCGCGCCCTTTTCATTGCCTCCACTTTTCATTTCGCTCCCGTTCGCTTTTCCCAACATTTTGCCAACTTGGCTGCCATTTGAAATCTTTTCCTTTATGCCAATTGGCAGGTCACACCAATTGAACTTTAATCGCTGCTGACTTTTGTCATTGCTTTATCGTTTAGGCGACAACACAGAGGGCCCATCCCCCCCAGAGTGGCCACCTCTTTTTAGGGTGGCCCACCCCGGATCTCCCTTCAAAATTGTTGCCAAAAAACGCGGCCCAGACGTAATCCCCAAGCGCAGACTGCCCGGGTCCGGCGCTCTTTGTCTCATTGAATAGACCCGCCACGCCCCTTTTGGGGTCCGAACTGGGCGTGTGTGCGCGCTTAACTACGCGTGTTCGAATTTTTATGCCCGTCAGTTAGAAATTTTCAGCCATTTCAGCGAAAATGTAAAAAAGAACCGCCAGGCACAGTCGAGTGAGGAGTCGTGGAGAGTCGAGAAAAATTTGTCGTACAAATCTTTGAAATTGCTCCACCGAGAACTATTTTCAATGCGTCGGAATCAATAAATTTGACCAGGCATTCGCGGCAACGTTTTGTCGGACAATTTGGCGGAATTCCCTAGATTTCCCCCGGTCCTCGGCTCTCCGCCCCAGCCCATCGGTTTCATTACCCCTCGGTTCTGGATAGTTTGTCTGGGAAGTCGGTAATCGTAATTGCGGGTCTGATAAATATTAATGTCGCTGCTATGTATGTGCGGATGGATTCCTGAGCCCGAAGACGCTTCTGCGCCAAAAGCTCTTCCCATTTTTGCTGTTTGTCTAATGCACGTTTTATGGCCAACTTAGCACGTGCTCCTCCCAACTCCCACCGCCCAGTCTTCCGGATGCCGCCCACCCAACCTTTGACCAGCCGGAAATATATTATTTGAAAATATTTTCCGTTTTCGGGCTTTCTTTGTTTTTGCTCTGCATTGACGCAGTGACCATAAATTCCAGTGAAAGTCATTAGCAAATAGGCTTCTGAGAGCTATTCAACAATCTGAATATAAATTTCAGCCGTAGCACACACGTGCCACTAAAGTGGAAAGAAGCTAGAGGAAGCTTAAGAGTATAGTAAAACGCTCGAAAATAAATAGTAATCTTTTAAGACTATCAGTGGAATTAAACATAGGTACAGGAAACTATTTACTGAAATCAAAATATTGATACATGATAACCTCACGAAAAATTCCTCAGCTCTTCTTATTAGTCATTTCTTAGAAACTATAAAAACTAAATTATATGCGTGCCATCAAAGTGCTATTGTTAAAATGAAAACAAGAACAATTTTTCATAAGCCGAATTAACAACAGTTTTTCTACTATATTACGACCTGAATCTTTTGCGTTTCTACACAGTCTAGCGTTTCTACGAATTGCCATTATGCCTAAGGGAAATACGTCTTTCAATCAGTTTTTATTTAATAATTTAATCAATTATATAAATGGGTCCTGGTATAAAAACCCATTTAAAAAATACTTTTTTTATTTTTTGCATACTTGTTATGTACGTATTATCCCTTTAAAACCTTTACACACTCTACGCAAACAGGATGAATCATCTTTCTGAGGATCTCGTTCCCGGGGGAATGTATGATGAGAAACAGAATAACAACTCATTAAAATGTTAAATTAATTAATTCAATAACGTAAGAAACGTAATGTTTTTACATTTGAAGTATGCTCAATGCTATTAAGGGAACCTTATCAACAAGCACTTTAAGTTCTACTGAATCAAATAAAAGCAGCGATAAGAAACTTGCAAATTCAGGAAAATAAAAATTACGCCTAATATTGTTAAGAGGCATAACATAAAATCCGAGATCGTAACAATTTACACTATTTATTACTGTGATTTTGATCTTTTGTTTTATATTTTCTATCCAACTAATATAATTCCGTATACTGATGGTCGGACAATGCTGCACTCTGCTTTTTGGTAGTGATAGTGCTATTAAAAATATCTAACGATTGATTCAACCAATCTAAATTTACTTTAAATTTACTTTCCCAGAACGCTTGCAAGGCCATTTTCACTATTCGACTGAACAAAATGTTAATCGCTTTTTTGCTGATGCAATTGAAATGCCGATTGCGTTGCTCGGACATAGTTGCCATTATTCTATGTCGTGAGTCCGTCCGACTATAAATTATATTGGTTTTGATTTGATTTCAACTCAAAAACAAAAAACCTAAACAACTCAAAAACTAGACGAGAGTTCAAGACACACAGTCAAAAGTCATAAACAATTACGAAAATGTAGCGCATTCAGCACGCAGCGCACTCGTTGTTTGTTTTTATACGTTTGTTTTACCTGTAATTGCATAGTTCGGAAGCTGGCAAAGACACAGTTAACGGTTAATCGCCGATGCTGTCATTAATTAGCCATAAAATACATTTTAGACTACAATTAGCCACATGGCAAAGCGGCGATCGACAAACACGGGGTTCTGACAGCGGACTTAGCCTGTCTGGCCCGGCTAATTAGTTCTCGGGCAAACAAAATAAAAGCAAATGTGACACCAAACGAACATAAAACAAACAGAGATACATTCTCAGCGAAATAGAGACCTCACTAACATTTATTTGCCAATTTCTGACAGCCTTGCCAAAAGTAAAAACCAAGCCAACAACTTGTTCAAACAGACAAAATGCGAATACGCAGCTTAAAATTATTATCTCCCAACAGACCAAGTGTCAACAAAGTGAAACAAGGCAAATAATTAGTGCAGCCAAAGCACACACATACATCACTCTTTTATTATTTGTTGTCTTTTTCAGGCACTTTCAGTTAAAGATATAGATATAACGATATAGGAGGGGGATGCTTGCGGTGAGGTTTATAATTGTTAGAATTTCAATGATCACGACCTTTACAACATTATTCAACGTATCATGGTTATGAAAACACAGCCACCCTTTAACATCATTTAAAATGTCACACTACACACCCCTTTGATTACTAACCTACCCCAGTTTTAAACGTTTTAAATCAGACCTTTGGAGACCTCGTTCTTCTATTAAATTAAGCTAGGCACTCTCAACTCAATGATTAGATTAAATTTAATCGTAAGCGATATTAAATACTAGCATTATGATAGCTATAACTATCAATCTAGAGGTCTAATTTAGAGGTTTAGTTTTATGAAAGTATAATTTTATATATTTTTAATATTATTTTAGTATGTATTTTATAATGTATTTTATATTAAATGTGATATCATAAAAAAACCCACAGAATATAGATCTCAAAAACATTTAACTCAATGTAACACATAAAATCGTAAAACCCCAGTAAAGAAATTTACCCAGGCATGAGTCAAGTGACAACGAACTACTTTTAGTAATCCCAGGAACTGAATCACCCCAACATAGGATAAACACCATGCGAACTGCAAAGAAATTTGCAACTGGACGTGAGAGGGCGTAACGGTGCTATAAATAGACCCAAAATGGGGTGGTGGGACGGTTTTTGGCGAATTGTGGCCGCGTTCCGCAAATACTCGTACTCGTACATCGTATACGTAATTGCCTGGTTCAATGAGAAACGCCCAATTAGTTGGGATTTTTTGTCTCAGCTTGGCAGGCCTGGCTCGCAAACTCGGCTCTAAGCCGCGTTCGGTGGAAAGTGGTCAACACTGCAGCAGATATAACAACAACTCGACGCAACAATAGCCGAATAGACGACGTTGATTTATCTCTCTTTTAAGTTCTCCGTATCAAGCTGTCAACGCTTTATTTCAGCTCCAGACGCGCTGGGAGTTGCACGCCTGCAGCTCACCCCAAAGTCAGAATACCGCAGCGGAAAAATCGTTTAAAAATCACGCTGCAATTAATCGAAACAAATAAATAAAGCGAGCAACAAATCATTAGCACCGAAATCTCGTTTTTGGGAATTCTGAATATCGGTTCTTCCGCATTTGTTTCGATCGGTATAAAAGGAACACAGTCTCAAAATGATATTCGGTCGCTGGACGCGTAAACAAATGATCACGATGTTCTGTTTGGGAGCCGCCCTTCTGGGCCTGGTTATTGTGATCGGTATCCTCAACAGCGGCGTGTCCTCGAAGGAGCTCGACTGGAAGAAAGCAACCAGGTCCAAGTGCTTCAAGACCAGTCCCAATACCACACACTCCACGCTGGAGTTGGTGCACATAGTGTTCAGACACGGTATTCGCACCCCTGTGGACACATATCCCAACGATCCCTACCTGAAAGACAGCTTCGAGCCAACGGGCTGGGGACATGTGACCAATGTGAGTGAACAAAATAAATAATACATAATAAGTGTATCCCACACTAAGAAATCTTAAAAAGGGATTAAAGTACAAAATCCGTTTCAAAGAATTTTATAAAGTTAGACGTGTTATAAAAGTGTTTTTACATAATTTCAAGTGGCTTGGTTTTACATTTTAAAATGCTTTTACAACAAAATTAGTATATAAATTCAGTGGCTGGGGACAATTTTAATTGTCTCAAAACGGATTACAAATAAATAATTTTCAAATAATTATACATTTTGTAACGAGACAATTTGGCTGCTATTGGTAGACTTTAACTAATCTATCTAACTTTTAACACTTCTTCACAAAGCAATATAATTAAGTTAAGTAGTGACTTTATAAGAACCATAGCTCATTAGCCCCGCCGTTTGGGATAAAGTATTCTAAATTATCAACAAAATAAAGAATATCTATGTTGTGCTTAAATAACTTTTCAAGAGCTATAATCATTAAACAAAATCGTTTTGACATTTAAGAAATGGTGTATAATAACATTTGTCCCTTATTTCCAGTCTGGGAAACGAGAGCTCTTCGAGATGGGCCGCTGGCTGCATCGACGCTACGGAGACTTTATGGGTCCCTACTACAGACCGGAAGTATGTTAATTCAATATTAAGCAAGCCCCTATTTAAACAATTTAATTTTCGCAGCGCCTGCATGCCCAAGCCACCGCCTCGCCAAGGGCAATGATGTCCTTGCAAACAACACTGGCCAGCATGTTTGAGCCACGGGGAACCCCCATGGAGTGGAATAAGCACCTCAACTGGCAGCCCATCCCAATCGTATCGGAGCCCTTGGATGAGGACTCGGTGGGTTTTAACATCTCAGTCCTTAATAGCTTAATTTAAATGTGTGCTTCAGCTCCTGCTGGTTCGCACACCCTGCCCTCGTTATTTCGAGGCCCTCGAGGAGGTTTTCAAGAGACCCGAAGTCATCGCCGAAACCAAACCCTACGAGCAAATGTTTCGCGAGCTGACAAATCTCACGGGGAAGTCGATCCAGAGTGCCGAGGATATCAACTCCCTGTACATAACTCTCCTGGCTGAACAGGAATTCGGCTACAAACTGCCCGATTGGTCCAAGGACTACTTCCCCGATCGCATGCAGTTTCTGGCCGAGCAGAGTTACGTCTATAATGCGTACACTCCCGAGATGCAGAAGATCAAGGGTGGCCCTTTCCTCAAGAGAATGTACAAGGAGATGGTGGCCAAGAGTACGGGCAGCCTGAAGCCCAAGGATCGAGGAATGTACATATATGCTGGTCACGACTGGACCGTGGGCAACATCCTAATGGCCTTGGGTGTGTGGAAGCGTCAGATGCCCCGGTTCGCCGTGATGGCCATATTCGAGACGCATAGGGATAAGGAAACCGGTGAATACTATGTGGAGGTAAGAAACTCCATAGGGCTTGCGGAATGTGATAAAAGTGCACGGTTCTTATCATTATTTAAGGTTTCAAATGAAAGTGAAGCTTAGTACAATGTTTTAGTACAATTGTTGTCATTAATATAATTTTTAATGGGAAATCTAAAAGTTGGACTACAACTTGAGGTCCAACAAAGAATGTATCACGATTGCCGAGGGAAGAATTTCTTTCGTTTTATGTTTTAAAGCATTTTAGGTGAGAAAACAAAGCCAACCTACTAATTTCTTAGAATTAACTTGATCGTCTGACCGTAGCTTAACTTAACAATTTAACTAACTATTGTTAGAGAGAACATAGGGAGTAAAGAGGCGGTTCTTTAGGTATTTAAGAACGTTTTGAGCGGATTCGTCATCATTTCAATACATTTTGTATGAGGATTTATGTAGAATGTACATTGTACATATATAGAATAGCCCTGTAGATCCTATAAATGAATATTTTGACTCCTAATTGCAGATCTTCCTCCGCAACGACGAGCACGGCTGTCTGGAGCAGCTTCAGCTGAAGGACTGCGATCTTCGGTGCCCCCTGAGTCGCCTCATCGAACTGAGTGAAGACGTCTTGCCCAACGAGCCGGCGGAGCAGAGATGTCGACCTCATGACGACAATTTCGTGGAGCCACCACCGCGTATAATCGATCAGAATGGCCGTTAGCGGAAAGAAATTGCCAAAGCGGAGTTTGTGCACTCAGTATTACAATAGCGGTCGAATGAGAGAAGTGCAAAAAATAATATAGCAAATACAGTACAATAAAAATCCCCAAAAGTAAAGGTCATTGAGTTAATTTTTTGGGGAAATTATTTTCGTGCGAAACTAATTGTAGTTGCTATTGTGCCGAATGAGCAGCTCGGTCTTATCTATGAGTGTGCGAGTGCCGGCATGAGTATAGGTGACCACATAATCGAGACTTAAAAGCAGTCCGCAGTTCTATTGATGCATTCACTCAACGCACAAGCCCCAGAGAAGCCGGTCCACTTGATTCCTAACGATCCGCTAAAATTTAACTCGCGAAAATGATAAAGTACCTCGGTCTGATGCTCATTGCGAGCTTTGTGTTAATTGTGCGGGGAGGTGTTATCGAGATAGAAGTTCCTCAGGAGATCACTGAGGGCCCCGAGAATGGCTCTAAAAACTCAGTGGAAGCAGAGCCACCAAACAACAGTGAAAACAACTCAACTCTGAAGCTGGTTCACGTGGTAAATAAGTGACAACTGCAAAGAAATCAAACATTATCCCCCAAAAAAGTGTGATTGGAAAAAATTGGCCAACGCCGAATTAGGGCTTGTTAACTTAGCAAGTCAACAGACCGTAAAATTACACAAAATATGTCAAACATATTTAATTTGAACTATTAACTCGGGGTGACAAATGTTATAATAGTGCCAAAAATAAGTGCTCTCTTAGGTAAACCATAATTTAGCTGGACTTTCCAACGAGAACTCGTTTAAGTTCTCTTTAAAATGAAATCAATCGCAACCGTTCTTAAGCAAGTTTGCAGTATTCGTTACGTATACCTAATATTGCACAAAAGTTCCAAGACTGGAAACCGGTTTAATCGAACTTAAACTTCACTTTTATGTGAATAATTTGATATTCCCAGTTTAATTTGCATAATTAAAGCTCAATTTGAATTAAATAAGTAAGAGAAATTAAATCCAGGTGTATAAATATTTATATACTGAAATCAACGTTTGCACGAGCTTGATTAAACCCAAAGTACAAATTACTTGTTTTAATGGTCGGTGGGTACCAACAGAAATATGATAATTTTATGAGAAACTTATGAGAAACTTGTTGTAATTGTTTTCAAACTAAGTATGTAGGCCCTTTTCCTTGCCTTTATTGTATGAGAAGTAGGTTGATAAGATTTAAGCTCACTCAGCTCTAAAATGATGAATTTACTTAATTCATTTATTGAAATAAAACATTTAATACAGCAATGTTTGTAGTTACCAAATATTAATTATGTTTTAATTTTCGACAGCTATTCCGCCATGGCCCCAGAACACCCGTCACCACTTATCCCACAGATCCGTATATCAACGAAACCTTCATGCCTTTTGGATGGGGCGCTCTCACGAATGTTAGTACTCATCAAATATAAACACGATTATCCAAATTAAAGTGCAATTTTAATTTGACAGGGTGCTAAAGTGGAGCTGTATAAAATAGGCAAACAACTGCGTCGACGCTATAAAGATTTCCTGCCTGCCTACTATCAGCCCGAAGTACGATAAGTAGAGCAAGCTCAAGGGGCTGTAAAATAATCAGAGAGTTACCATTTCAGGTGATCCGTGCCCAATCTTCGGAGTCGCCGCGTACAATGATGTCCCTGCAAATGGTCTTGGCCGGACTCTTTCCCCCTGAGAACACTCCCATGGAGTGGAACCTGATGCTCAACTGGCAGCCCATTCCCATTATGATGGAACCAGAGGAAACCGATGTGGTAAGAATTATAAAATGTATTAATTACAATGAGTCAAAATCTCTCAAGTATGGAAATTCCTTGAGCGTTCTAAACTGTGCTCACATAATTTTTAATTATGAATCAAAGGCATAAAAACATTTTTTATCTTCCGAATACAATAATATACAATGTCCCTATATATAGAGATATATATATATTTAAAAAATACATTTAATAAACTCACACAAATGATTCTTTAAAAGGGAATGATGACTACTTCAAAGATTTTGACTCAACTTAATACTTAAATCTATATAAAAACACCCTTTTAAACTATATTCCATTTATAGCGCATAAGAATGAAGGCCCCCTGTCCTCGATACGATGAGGCGGTTTTGGAGGTGATAAACCTTCCCGAGGTTAAACAGCTGCACGCCGAGAACTCTGAATTGCTTCAGGAACTGACTAATCTCACTGGGCTCAATGTTACCCACACCCATGATGTTACCAATATATTTATCACACTGCAATCGGAGCAAGCTTACGGCCTGGAGTTGCCCTCGTGGACCAAGGACTACTATCCGGAGAAGATGTTACCCCTAGCCGGAAAGTCTTACGTCTACGATGCATATACGACCGAGTTACGCAAAATGAAAGGAGGCTTCTTCTTAGAGCTCCTTTTAAAGCAGTTGCAGGACAAGATCTCTGGAAAGACACGACCCAAGGATCGCAAGATGTTCCTTTCCTGCGGACACGACTGGACCATCACAAATGTGCTTTCTGCCTTGAATGTTTGGGAGGCTCTGATGCCACGATTCTCAGCTCTAATAGCCTTTGAGTTGCATCAGAATTCAAAAACAGGAGAGTATTTTCTGGAGATCTTCTTCCAGAACGATCCCGAAAAAGAGCCGCAGCAGTTACAGATTCCTGGCTGTGAAAAACAGTGTCCCATTTCGAAGTTATTGGAACTAACCAAGGATATAATTCCTGATGCTCCCTATGAAGAACTGTGCAAAGCAAAGGGAACTCTAGAGGGAGCTAAGATCAGCTATAATTACTAAGGAATCCCGTGATTAATAATCCAGTATGCAGTATTAATGTTACATAACGAATAAAGATATACTTATATGTGAAACTATTTGATATACTTTTAATATTATTATTTGAATGATTGACTTTGATGTATCACTTACTAATTACCTTTTTAGGGATGTTGGCGGTATGTAATGTGTATTGAAAATTATTGGAAATTTCTTAGATAACGACTAATTTTTAGACATAACAAACATTAGAAAAATTAAATAAATAAATAAAACATTTTAGGTATCTGCAATATGTTAATGGCTTAGTAGTTTAAGTAAAGCATACTTTTAGGCGACGTTTATTCTAAGAAAGTTTCTTGGTTAGAAATACTATTTCGAATGTTTGGGAAAACTAATGGAAAATAAATTTAAATTGATCAACATTCTAAATTTACATATTCGCAACTTTTCAAATTATTGTTACATAGATCCACGGAAAAAAGGTACCTTGAGTTCCAACAGGTAATTTTAGAACACAAGCAACGGGCTTTTCAAAAACTTTAAATTTTTGAGTGAAGTGATCGGGCTTCTGATTAGTATATTTCTATGTTTTAATATCCATATTAATCATTTAATTGGGGATAAGAAAAAACTTAATCATCAATAAATTATCGTGAATTTCTGGACCGACCCTCTCCTTTTCACTCCTCACATTCATCAGACAAAAAGTGTTCTGTATTACTTAAATTCAAACAGTTGACACTCGAGGCTCCACTCACTCGAATCGGAAGTAACTCACAAAAAAGCACGACGAGCCCAAACAAAAGGGCAGTATGTAACTTTCCACATGGACATCGCTTTACAAAAACTTCCGGACTATGACGAGACCGTAATCCAAATCCAGTCCAGCCCCAAGTGCAGTATTTAAATTCGGCAATTAAGCAACGATATGGATAATGTGAAATTAACATATTGCCTGATCCAGAAGCTAAACGATTTATTACCAATGTGCTTACACACGCAGTTTCGATGACAAATTCGTTGGTATTTCGAGTTGGCGGCGGCGCTAACAGGAAAAAAATAAGCAAGCGGAGCAAATCCGAGAGTTCATATAAATTAAAAGTCGCGGGCGCGATTAAAAACGCCTCAAACGGTGCGGCATTGTGTCGGTGTCTGGGGCTTCTGCTCGGTCAAACATATATTCGTACAATAGACCTCCGGCCACAATAACAAATGGAATAATAGAAGTGAAAAGAGCTACGGTGACGAAAGCATTTGGCGATAATGGAACGATAAAAGAGCCAGACACTCATGGCGTTTTCGACTTTTGCAATGATATTTCCCCCGCAGTCTGGCCGAAGATAGTGCACAAAGACAGTCGCGTGCGACCCTCGGAAGAGTCCAAAATTTAAATATTACATAGCGCCTATCAGCATAGTATTTAGTCCACGGCAAACAGAAGATAGTTGTGGCACTGCACTGGGAGAAACCAGTGCAACTAACAAAGGTCGCGTGGAGCAAAAACCCGTTCACCGCGTCTGTGAATTAGCTAGTCTCGTGGTTAATTAAAAGCACACAAAAGTAAATCAAGACAAAGCGACGAGCGAGCACAAAAAGTTAGTCTTCGATCTGTCAGAGACTGTTGACTCCCAAAAACCGGAGCGAGACCGTAGAAACAAGCCCAAAGCGGAGTCGGAGAATCCGATCCCCCGACAGATTCTACGGCTATAAAGCCGGGCCGCCAAAATGCCGCGTTCGCATTTCACTCGAAGGCATTGTATAGCGATGACGGGCGGATTGATTGCATCGGCGGTTCTAATCTGGTGCGTCGCCCACTCGGCGGTCGAATCGGCGGCCAAGCTCTACGATCCCGGCGCTGATAAATCCACGCTCGAGCTGCTGCATGTGGTAAGTCAGTGTGCGAATCGCAGGTCGGATCGGAAAACAGTTTAGTACTTGAATCGCGGAACACTTAGCAGCTGTGCGGCCCAGCTGGATGTGATAACCACACTCCCCAGAACAAAACTGTAGTGCGAAACGGTTATTAAAGGGCAATTATCTGTTTGACAGATCAAAAATAAAGTTAAAGTCGCGATGATTTTATGGCAGTTTAGATTAGATCCTCGGATCATAAACAATGACATACCCATGACAATTCAACCAATGATTAAGAAACTTAATTGTGGTGTTATATTTGTAAGCCATATATTACGTATCTAAATTAACACTGCCAAATCCAGAGTCATCTGTACTATAAAAATTCAGCTGATAACAGCAGTTATTGCATTAATTTTTGAACTTGTTTACCGCATTGAGAAACCCCTGGCATTGACATTTGCGTAGGCAGTGAGACAAACATTCTGTTGATAAAGCATTTGTTTATAAACGTTAAACGTATCTAGCGAAAGTGCAAACGCAGGCACATTTTTTTGTTGTGGTGTGTAAACTCATAATTATGTATAATTGTACTACAATTTAGTAGACTGTCAGCTCCGGTGGCAGATAAGATTCAGTCTGGTCACTTAATCGGAACCATCAGTACGCAAAGCGAACTCGTTCGATAAAGACATGACAGTACAGCTGGTGGAAATTCCAGCAGCCTAGTCTGAGGTTTGCATTTCCCTCCTTTTATTATATCAGTTGTTCGAGCCATTTGTCTGGCTCAATTCAATCAGATAATATGTACATATAATTGCCGTGAATTACACTTTACGAAAAAACACTCGAGTGCAGCCAGGCGGCAAGTTCAACGGAAAATGTTTCTCAAGCACTCAATAATTTATTGTATAACTTCAGTTTAAAGCGAGTTGGTTATAAGAAGTTTGGGCTGACCTTGGAAAATAAGTAAGGTGGCGATGGAAGCCTGAGCGAAATCCAAGCACAGAACGTCATAAATAATTATTTTATTTTAATGCTATTTCTTTCTGTGTGATGCGCAATTACATTAGCCAATTATTTCAAATGTTATCTCAATTAACCTTGTAATAGATTAATACAAGGGGCTTTACCATTTTATCTCGGAATAATCAGTATATCAGTATAATTATATATATAATATAAAAATTGCAGCTTAGAACATGTCTTACCGAAAAATTTGCCGTGTTGTTATTGAAGGTCATGTTCAAAGTAGCTAACGCGTCAACAATTTTATTGAAAACAACCTGTATAGATGCCGCAAAAACTGTCACAATTAATACATTCTCCTAAAAAACTCTTACTTTAATTAACTTGATTGTATACTTCGCCAACTCATACGTCTTCCAAAGACCCACAGAAAAAATTAATTACAAATCAGAAATGAAAACAAAACCAAATAAAAACCGGCTCTCCAAATTACACTCTGCCCAAAAACCAGTCTGCAAACGTATAATAAAAATTCAAAATAAAACTGCGACTGCTTTTTGTTTGTGCTCTGATCATACCCGATTAAATAAACCCAATTACCGCAGTAATGTTACACACAGTTATGGAACTGTTACGATCCAGATCCCGGGTCTGACCTTTATGTGAGTGGCCGTCTTATCAGCACGGGAGAATACTTCCGCCAGAATCTGGGGTCGCACGAGCGATAGTCTTACTAGACAGTCGCGTGCTGGGTTTCCTTGGGCCGCCAGCTAATTAAAGTGTTTCTGCCCATCAATAGCCTGACACATATACCTGTGCATTTGCATACACTGCGGCGAGCAGGTGGTGAATCCGTTTGACTAATAAAAATTGTAATTGCCAAACTTCAGGTATTCCGACATGGACCACGGACGCCGGCGGATACGTATCCCAGGGATCCCTATGTAAATGAGACCTACTATCCCTTTGGCTGGGGACAAATAACAAATGTGAGTGGAGAAAAAGTTGTGCAGCGCAAACTTTTGCCTCGTCATCCCCGAATCCCGTCCCCCGGCAAAGCATTTAAATAAATTGAAATGCAAATGTTTTGCTGGCGGAGCTGGGGGATCGGGCCGGCTGCATTAACATATACACATGCATATGTTTATGCAATTGCAAAAATGCAAGGCATTTATTATTTTATAACACTTCCCTCCATCTCTGTCTCGGACCACCACTCCTGCTGCTCCCCGGATCCGCACTTTCCCATTTCACGGCCCTCTGCTGTTGTCTCACGTGCCATCCGCTCATGCCATGCAATAAATCAACGCTCCAGAATGGCAAACGCGAGCTGTTCAACATTGGTACTTGGCTGCGTAAGCGTTATGGCAAATTTCTGGCGCCCAACTACAGTCCTGATGTGAGTAAGCAGTCACTAACGAACCGACAAGGCACAACCCCATGCAACCCTACACAGAGAGAAATTGCACAAAGCTGTCGTCTATTTAGGATTATGTGACATTTAAAGAATTAGTTTACAGAATAGAGAAAGTTACTTTCCTAACTTACTTCCCTTGGATCAAATAACAGATATTTTTGGTTTATTGCTAATATGTTTTTTTTATAACAGTTGCTAGTTAAAATCAAAAAGAAAATCTATAAAGACTATCATAATCTTCTGGATCCTAAAACATCTAATCTGCATTAAATATCCAATACTTAGCAGGTTTCAAACAATATTTAATAATCAATCCGCTATGTCCTCGGTAACTTGAGATTTCTTTATAAAAACAAGTAATGGATATAACTATAAACTCTTTTTTCGGTTAAATATTATTGTTTGATATTAAAATCACCTGAAAGTACTAATATTCTGCTTATTTTAAAAATGAAATTTAAGTTCCAATCGATTTCTCCCTGTGTACCCTACCATACTCCCATACCATCACGACCACGGGGTGGTTGCCTGATAGTGCGGACGTTTACAAATTGCAAAGCTCAAGCGCGCTTGGCTCATCACTCAATTCCTTCTTTTCTCTTTCTGGTTCTGCTTCTGTTGCCGGCTCTGCGCTTTCTCCTGCTCCGCTTTCTCCGTCTCCGCTTTCTTCCCTTCGCTTCGACAGTCGGTCCACGCTCAGGCGACGGGTGTTCCGCGGACTCACATGACCATGCAGACCGTTTTGGCCGCCTTCTTCCCGCCAAAAGGCACCGACATGGAGTGGAATGGCCGGTTTAATTGGCAACCAATACCTGTCTTCTCCCAAGAACTCAATGAGGATACGGTGCGTATACTTGATAGCCGAAATGATTAATCGAAACAACAGCCTCCACGGAGGGTTGAGTTCGATTAGTGATTCGACAGAGATTAAATATGCAATAGATTGTCTTAATAACGCAATAAGGGTATACTTGTGTATACATTTATTGTGTCAAAATAGTTTGTCTTTTTCTAATTTAATGTAGATTTAGACAGAGAATAGATTGAGATCTGTTTCAATTTTTTTATATATTATTTCATTATTTGTTGTTGTTGCTTAAAGTTAAATCTAACTAGAAAATTTAAATGCTTATATATTCCTACCTATTAATATTACAAGATTATGCTTCAGTATTTTTGAAATATTTAAATTTTTGCGACATGAATATCAGAAATTAAAGATAATAACTCCATTTAACCAATGCCATTTAAACATAAAATAAAATTGTTTACAGCTCCTGCTGGTGCGAAAACCCTGCCCGCGGTATTTCGAGGCTCTGAACGAAGTCTACGAGCTACCGGATGTAAAAGCAGAAATCGCACCCTATCTTGAGATGTTCAAGGAGCTGGAAGAGCATACCGGACTCAGCTTCAAGGAGCCCGAGGATGTGCAGTCGCTGTACTTGACTCTGCTGGCAGAACAAGAGTGGGGTCTAGAACTGCCTGAATGGACGCATTCCTACTTCCCGGAGAAACTCCAGTTCCTGGCCGAGCAGAGTTACGTCTACAATGTCTACACGCCCGAGATGCAGAAGATCAAGGGCGGTCCGTTCCTGAAGAAAATGCTCGACGAAATGCAGCAGAAGAAGAACGGAACCCTGAAACCCAGTGGCAGAAAGCTCTTCATTTACGCGGGTCATGACTCTACGGTGGTGAACGTTCTTTCTGCCCTGAAGGTGTGGGAACGCCAGATGCCTCGCTACTCGTCGATGGTTATGTTTGAACTGCATAAAAGCAAGGAAACTGGCGACTACTGGGTCGAGATCTACTTCCGCAACGACCCCACAGGTCAGGCTCAAAAGCTCACACTTCCTGGCTGTGAGTTCCAATGTCCTCTGGACAAGCTACTGGACTTCGCCAAGGACGTCCTTCCCACGGAAGCGGACGATAAGCGGTGCGAGTCCCGAAATCAAGGCTTCACAGAACCACCTCTCCGAGGGCCATAAGACCCAGAATTAGTGGATATAGGAGAATCGTTAAGGTGCTACACATCTCAGGGAGTGGGACTGTCAAGAGTCCTCGATTAAGGTGTAATTTTCTAGTTAAGTCAGTCGTTTAGCTTATACCGAATAAAAATAAGTTTAGCCTTTGTATGTCAATAGACATTATTCGATTACTTATTGAGATATTTTTTGGCTCCAATTGTGATTGTGCTAAGGAGTAATATATTAAAAAGTGAACGTTTAAAATTACAAATTAAAGATTAAAATTAGTATAATTTTTCTTACTATGGTTTTTGGGAAACCAACTAGTAGATTATCTTATAAAACCCCATTGATAAAAACAAAATTGCGACCTGGGCAATAAATGTTTGTCGATATAAGACAACTTTTATAAAGCATCGATCAAATGTGCTCGTTATTCTTAGATTAATAGGGTATGTTTGGTTGGAAAGTATGTAACTGTTACTTGAAAGCGTTTCCGTGTTTATGATACGTAGCCGAATCGCCCAGCTGAGTAAATGGTATGTGATAGTCGAGGCACTTGATCTCTTTTACTTTTTACAACATTCATCAAACTAATAAACCCATTTGGAAGAGTGCTGCGCAAATTACTAGAGTTTTGAAATCACTTACAGCGTTTTTTTAGGTGACTATAGTATTCAGCAAATAAAGAGTAGACGTCTCTCTGAATGATTTCATTGTACTACTGAGTTTAAGTGTTGCATACTTTTAGACTCTATATAATAAGAAGTGATTTTAGAACCCTTGTGATTTGTGGGACACCCCCGAATATCTACTTAAAAATAACTTTACAGGTGTTGGAATTTTTTCAACGTTCCCCAGTTAACTTCTCGACCATCCGCCCAAAGTGCGTCTCGTTCTTACCGGAGCTCAAGTTCCCCGTTCGTCGTTCGACGTTTGGTGTCGGATATTGTCAGCCGGCGTCTTTTGCGCCCCATGTGGCAGCCAAGTTGGCTCATTTCCGCTCTGTGGCGACAGTCGACTGCCGTCATTGCCATTGCCCAATAGGCCGCTTCCGCCTGGCCTTTGCCAGCGGCAAACGCAAACAACTTCCGCACTTGTTTAGCCAGTTGGATGCGCCACTCCATCTTGGGCTCCACTCCTGTCCCTGCCCCTGCTGCCCCTCCTGCCACATGCACTTTTCCCCGTTGCCCCGCTCATTTTTGCCGGGAGGTGACATTTTTCGCATTGCGGTTTACCATAAACTATTTCATTGGGGAGTTGTTTTCCACCTCGCCCATTTCTTTCTGCCCTCACCATCTGCTCATTCGCCTGTTCGCCATTGTTTACTCGTGTGCGTTGCCATCTCTCTCCAGTTTTCCCGCTTTCCTCCGCGTCTGTGTGTCAGTTTTTCCTGCTCCGTGTGTGCTGGTGTGTGCATATCTGTAAACTTTATTTGTCAACGGGACGCATATGTTGTGTGTTTGCCAAAAAATAAACGAATCCCCTTGTAGCAAGTCGGGCATTCCCCAATTGCATTCAGCTCGTGTGTTTGTTGCTGCTTTTAATTTTATCTTAATTTGATTTTCCGGCGGTGGGGGAGTTGTGTGTGTGTGCGTGGGCGTCTGACAAATCTGTGAGTGCATGTGCTCAGCTTGTTCTACTCGGATGATTAATAGTGAGCAGGGAGAAAGGCTGCTGCCGGAAGTAAGTATACGCCACGTGGGCACCGACTTTGACTGGGTGCCCACGATAAGGAGGATGGCAGCCAGGAAGTCCGGCCACTTGATGTGATACTGGTTGCAGAAGTTTAATGACAAAATACAATACAATTTTTTAATAGGCATTGTTAAATTCGAAGGAATAGAAACTAGATTTATTAACAAATTGTTTTATAAAATCGATAACACCCGAAAGTTGACTACAAATCTAGCATCAATGCATCACTGTAAAAACGACGGAAAAATGAAAATAAATATCTGCATATTGAATTCAAAGATTCGAAAAACTTAAATAACAAATTATTAAACTTCTTTAGTTAATTTAAAAATATTTAAAAAAACTCAGAAAATATTTGATATGTTATTCATATTTACTTTAAATATTTTCTGTAAACTAATCGATGTTTTAAATATTCAATCAACTATGATTATTAAATGAAACTTCTCCATAACTTAAAATATGGGGTAAAGGGGTATATTTGTGGCTCCTGCAGCTTTAATGCTGGGTTAAAACGTGTAACTGAATTGTATTGCCCTCATTAACACCTATCGATTGACCCAAAAAAATGTCACCACACCCACTCTAACGCTCGTAACGCTTAAATCTGTCTAACGCCCACATAACCATATGTTGAGATCGCGGTTAGGTGGCGCACTCCAATCCCGCTTTGCTGCTTGCATATCACCATCTCCCTTTGGTCGGGTATCTGATAGTCGAGGTACTTACGCCCCGTAAATTACTATATTAATTATTATGATACCCAATTCCTTTAATAAATAGTAAGACAATCCAATTCCTTAAGTACAATGTTTTTAATAGTCTGTTATAAAAATTTTCCATTAGTCTTTTTGAGTTGATGGAACATTCTCCTCAGGTAGGTCCAAATTTGGCAGCTTTCCATCATCATCCCCGAACATTAGCCTCTCAATAAGCTCCATTTGCGTTTGCAGAATCGCGCCCATGGTTATGGTTCGCTCGATACGCTCCCTATATCTTAATTGAAGAAGTTCCTCGTCTCTCCGCTTTTCGGGGATCATTCTAGGGTAATGCTCCATTGTATTAATCATTTCAGCCATTCGCTCTTTATGCTTCATTTTTCGTTCGATATTTTCTGCCACTGTTCGATTTTTCCGATAATATCTCTTCTTTAAGTGGGCCACCTTTAGAGTACGATTAATACAATCGGCATATTCAACGCGAAGAAATTCCCAAAACGAAATGCGGTGCAATACTACCCTATCCCTGTTCGCTTTGGCGATTGCCATTTGATCCCTCATCATGGATATAATCAAATTGATCAGCAAATACTTGACCACGAATCCCATTATGGCATATAAAATAATGCCCAACAGCTCTCCACCGAAAAACAGATCTGGCGGCTTCATAACTTCAGTAAAGCCGAAGGCAAAACAACTGACAGTTACAATGCCCTTGGTCAAGTCCATGAAGGTGGTGATATGATTTCCGTTAATTGTGACGGTGGTAAGGGCAATGGCGACTATGAATATGATGGTTACTACCATTGTCCAAATAAGCGATTGCCATGCCATAGAAAAGCTTTTGGTGAACAGCTGGAAGGTGCCGGAAAACTGCAACACCTTCCAAAGACGCATAGTGACCAGAGCTATGGAGAAACCCTTTAGAATATCCGCGTAGTACGTGAGTCGCTCAGGTTTTCGAAAATCTATAAACTCAACCATTACGCAGATTTCAATATTTTGTATCATTGATTGTACCAAGTTATCCCGGACCGCTAAAATTACGGAAACCATGAAAGTGAGTACTATAATCAGGGCATCCACCTGGATCCACAGGGTTTTTAAGGCACGGGGCTCGAACCAGACCTTCACAAAAAACACCTTGGCGAACTGCAGCCATACAATAACGAAGATAAACAACACAAGCATTCCAAAACCAGACAAACTTCGCATTTGCTCCACGAAAATCTCACTATCGATATCCAAATGCGAGTGGATGTTGCCGAAAGGAAATTGCTCTATCCACAATCTGCACACGCTAAAGATGTTTGCATCCGCATTGTACAGAGTGAAGTCTATAAATAGAGCACTCGTTTTATAATCTAGCCATTTTTTCTCCTTCAAGTATTTAAGAATCATCTGACTTTTAGTTCGGGTGTCCGAGAGAAGTGATTGGTATCCCTCCGTTTCCGGATAAGTAATAAAATCTCCATGGTAAGTGTCACCCAAGACTTTCTCTTCAAAGCTGTAGACCACCGACAGCCAGGGCTCGTAGATCGGCCAGTATTTATCCGTATAGGGGACCCTTTTATATGGCAACCAACCTTCCGAAAAGTCCTTCTTAGTGAAAACCGGCTTGCTTAGACCTACGCGGCTGTTTTCCGTTCTAAACTGCTTTAATCTTACCACACCCAACATTCGGACTGGCTCCGCATGAATCCAAGGCGCCCCGTTTCCTGTGTTGCTCTCATCCGTAAAGGCCATTATCAGGCAGAGCTCGATGAAGGTGTAGACTTCCGGTAGAGCTACCATTTGTGATAGTCCGACGTCATTTTTGCGGTCGAACGAGAAGAGATTCTCAACGGATTCCGTATTATAGTAAAGCAACTGATCGACTAAGACAATGGCCATGCCGAAGATCATTATAAATAGCATGCCTGTAAGAACAAGTTCTCCTTCTATCAAGCGGTACTGCTGGTTGAGCTTCTCATTTCGATGGCTTTCCGTAATCATCAGCTCACTCTTCAACGACCGAAGTCTTAGTCTTACCTTGTCCATAAAGGTCTCCACCTTGGCATTTTTATCTGGCGTCACAGGGGGCTGATGGTCTGGCCAGCAGGCTGCATCGACGGACATTATCGTGTACTTGATGGGCGTATAAACCACGATCTGTATTATCGATACTGCTAAGAAAGCCACCAGGATCATGTTGAATTTGGCGCCTTCATGGCTGAAGCCGGAGAAATTCCAGATACAATAGCCACTTACGGCTATTATTACCAGGGTCACATAGAAGATGGCGTTACTATCTTTCTTCCCCATTGCTTGAGTATTGTCCCAGATTCTGCTTAACCTTTGGATTCCTTTGTATACTTGGAAAGCACTGACTTGACAATGTACAACGGGGTTCCTTATGCTGCTTAAGTTTTGTAACAGCTTTTTCTTTTCAAGCAAAGGCCTAGTATTAAACCTAACAAAAAGTCGTCCAAAAACCGAAAATTTCATATAAAAAACAAGGAAGAACGCTATAGTCGAGTACCTCGACTATCAGATACCCGTTACTCAAAGGGAAATGGAGATATGCAAGCAGCAAAGCGAGATTAAAATGCGCCACCTACCGGCGGTAGACAGATTTAAGCGTTATGGGCGTTAGAGTGGGCGTGGCAAATTTTTGGATCAATTGATAGGTATTGACGACACCAATACATTTTAGTTAAAATTTTTTATCTAGTATGCAAATTGTGGGCGTCACAGGTTTTCGCGGCTTGTGGGCGTTTAAGTGGGCGTGGCAAACTTTTTTTTAGGTCAATCGATAGGTATTGATGAGAACAATACATTTCAGTTAAAATTTTCTATCTAGCATAAAAACTGTAGGAGTTACAGTTTCGGGCGGTTTGTGGGCGTTGAAGTGGGCGTGGCAGTCTACTGAAACAAACTTGCGCTGCGTAAGAAGCTCAGGAATCTTTACGCCAAATCTCAATAGCCTAGCCCTCATAGTTTCCGAGATCTCAGCGTTCATCCGGACAGACGGACAGACGGACATGGCTAGATCGACTCGGCTAGTGATCCTGATCAAGAATATATATACTGTGGAGTCGGAAACGCTTCCTTCTGCCTGTTACATACTTTCCGACGAATCTAGTATACCCTTTTACTCTACGAGTAACGGGTATAACAAGGAAGAACGCTATAGTCGAGTACCTCGACTATCAGATACCCGTTACTCAGATAATGGGACCAAAAGGAAATGGAGATATGCAAGCAGAAAGCGAGATTGAAATGCGCCACCTACCGGCGGTAGACAGATTTAAGCGTTATGGGCGTTAGAGTGGGCGTGGCAAACTTTTCGGTCAATCGATAGGTATTGACGAGAACAACACATTTCAGTTAAAATTTTTTATCTAGCATGAAAATTGTGGGCGCCACAGGCTTGGCCGGTTTGTGGGCGTTAGAGTGGGCGTGGCACATTGCTGAATCAAACTTGCGCTGCGTAAGAAGCAATAGAATAAGTTAGCCGCGCACTTTGCTCTCTCTGAGCGCCGGCAGTGCTTTTTTCTTTGCCGCTAAGTTCGGCCGGCAACTATTTACATACACACACATACACGCGTAAAAACATTTCGCATTGTCTGGCTCTGACGTCATAGCCTTTTTTCTTGGGAGGTTTGTGGGCGTTAGAGTGGGCGTAGCAAAATTTTTTCGACACAACTTTTTTGTGACGTTGTTATACCCGTTACTCGTAGAGTAAAAGGGTATACTAGATTCGTCGGAAAGTATGTAACAGGCAGAAGGAAGCGTTTCCCACCCCATAAAGTATATATATTCTTGATCAGGATCACTAGCCGAGTCGATCTAGCCATGTCCGTCTGTCTGTCCGGATGAACGCTGAGATCTCGGAAACTATGAGAGCTAGGCTCTTGAGATTTGGCGTACAGATTCCTGAGCTTCTTACGCAGCGCAAGTTTGTTTCAGTAGACTGCCACGCCCACTCTAACGCCCACAAACCGCCGAAAACTGTAACTCCACCAGTTTTGATGCTAGATAAAAAATTTTAACTGAAATGTATTGTTCTCATCAATACCTATCGATTGACCTAAAAAAAAGTTTGCCACGCCCACTTAAACGCCCACAAACCGCGAAAACCTGTGACGCCCACAATTTGCATGCTACATAAAAAATTTTAACTGAAATATATTGGTGTCGTCAATACCTATCGATTTATCCAAAAATAAATTTGCCACGCCCACTCTAACGCCCATAACGCTTAAATCTGTCTACCGCCGGTAGGTGGCGCATTTTAATCTCGCTTTGCTGCTTGCATATCTCCATTTAGCTGAGTAACGGGTATCTGATAGTCGAGGTACTCGACTATAGCGTTCTTCCTTGTTTTCATATACAATTTTTGGTTTTGGACGACTTTTTGTTAGGTTGAATACTAGGCCAAAATAATGAGTTTTGAATACAACGTTTATTAATTTTTGAAGTCCTTAAAAGCATTGTGTTGCATTTGTAAAACGTAGCCTTAAGCATTTGTATTTACCCAACAAGCACACAATTGTTGTCTATTCGTATTTAAGGTCAACGTGTTTCATAAAAGTAGTAATTATTTGTTTAAAGTTTTAGATTTATAGATATTTTCTTTTTGCATATACCACTTTCCTTTATATTTTCACTTCTTTTCTTTTTATTATATGCAATTTAAGGACTCTCTCTATGTCCACATTTTGCACTTTGTTTTCTGCCCCCTAAATTCCATGAAATATTCACCTCTCTAATCCCGCATCTGGTATTCCCAGGCAGCCCTAACTCGCTTTAATTTCACTTGCTGCAGGTAGTTAGTTAACCTTGCATTTCTTTGTCCTTGTCGGGTGCAAGCCGGGTACAAATTATTGTGCTATCAGTGGCACTTCAATGGGCTCCCAGCAGTTGCCACTTAGGGCGGCCGACAAGTGCAGCAGGTCCACCACCCCGTCCTCAGAGATACGACCCCGCCCTCTTGGCATTCCAGCACTGGGCTCTGAGATCTGGGGCTGGCAATAAAATTCGTAAACCTTTTTTGACAAATGAAACGTGCAACAAACAAGACGCCCAAGCGGCTGCAGGCGGCCAAGTAAGTAAGGAGGATTCGTCCTCATCAGCCAGCAGGCAGGATACAAGACCTAGGACCTAGGAGCCGGTATCCAGGACCCAGCACCGAGAGTGTGGGTATGAGCCGAGCTCCAGTGCCAACAAAGATTTATGCATTTTACAGGGCAGACTACGCTTTATGCGAAACTAAACGGCAAACAGTTTGAGTGAGGAAAGCTTTCACTCTCTTTCCAGAGAAAGAAAATGTGAGGAACTGTCTGCCTTCCAAGACTTGTAAGTTTGCAAGCAGCAAAAAAACGTTTGTAATGAATTTTTAATGTTCTGTTTAGGTAATAGGCATCTACTTATAGAGGGAATATTTATAGAAAGCAACTTATATTGAAAATATAAATAGTAACCAAATAAAAAGAAATGGTCCAAACAGATTTTAAAAATGCAATACATCGGTAAATGTTTGTCTTCTATTAATTTGGAATCATGTAACCACAAATCAAATTTCTTCATGTGTAACGTCTCTTTAGTCCTTGGGGAACCGGAAATGAAGCATCACATGCCCATGCTCTTCTTGGAGCCGGGGTTTCAGGGGAGGATGTCCATTGTGCCTTTTAATAGACTGAACTACACGGCATCCGACTCTGAGCGCCGGCATCCTGGCACTTTGTTTGCCGGCAAACATTTGTGCAGCTTATTAATATGCATTCCACCCCTCCTCGTCGGGATTAGCCGGAGGAGCAGGTGTGTCGGCCCACCCACAGGGTGGCCACCTGAATTCCGCAGCCCCTCGCCAATCGGAACATTTTATCTCCTAGGCCAAGCGCAAAACTTTTAGCTGTTCTCGGTCCGTATCGAAAAGTCGTTAGTAAGCTGACCGCAGAAAGATGTGAGGCAAAAGTGCAGCGGCTCAGAGGAAACTTCGGGCCCAACTGGCCGCTCCTATTTCTTGGGTCTCAGTGGCAATGGGAGCAAAAAATGGCCAACTTCCCCTAAGACTTGCACTTAGCCCGCACAAAAGTTTGGTCGCCATTCCAAACTTTTCTGACTGAGCCGGAGATGAAACTGAAGCCAAGGCTGAAACTGAAGCTTCAGTGTGCTGTAAGTGGATTTGTGGACCCGGGCATCCATATGTCTCATTTCGGGAATGAGAGAACTGGGGAAATGCAGATCCTCTGCCCTGCATAATAGGGTTAAGAAATGTGCTAAGCACTTTTAATTTAAATTCATAGCGTTCCCCTTAATTAAGTGAGTGAAATATAAACCTTTTAAGGGTCGCCTGATGCTTACAGAAAAAGAACATCCTTCTACATTTTGACGCAATGTAAGTTCAACGTAAATGTTTACTTTACGTTTAAAACACACTAAGATATATACCTAAAACTCTTTTTGATTCCACAAAAATATCAAAAATCACATCAAATATTTTGATGAGCGATACTATCGATATTGGGTCCAAACCATCGATGTTTTCTCTATTTTAAAACCATCAATAGTGCTATCGATTGTTTAACTTGATCAAATATGTTATTTTAATGCACGTGGCCTCGACTTGAGTAAAGAGGTACAACCAAATAGTTCTTGCTATTTTTGTACGTTTTTTTGACTCTTATTATCAAGCAAAAACGCCTCTTATCGAGGTAAAGACAAGATGGAAGGCAATAACGAGTTCCATGACTATCACACACCCGTTACTTAACTAACCATTTTACCTTATTAAGTAATGGTCCGACTGAAAACATTTTTGACAATTGTTAACGCAGCAACACTGATAGAGTTGTTGAAAAACTTGACGCCTGAAAATTCAGTGCATTATTTTTTCTGGCACGGTGTCACGTCCATCGAAAATCAAAGTGGATGTCTTCAAGCAGGTAGGAATTGTACTGATAATTTTATTGAAAGCTGAATGTTTCTCGAACTTATAACATATGAATTTTCTTCAGTTTTGCGCTTTAGTGACTATTGAAGATCCAGAAATAAAGAAACCGGTCCAAACAGACACTTTCTTTGAACTTATTTTGTCCTGGTAAGGCATCTATAGTGAATTAGGTAAATAATTTAATGTTTTAAAACCAGTTTAGTGCCCCAACTCTAGATCCGTCGCCCAACAAGTAATGTCTTCAAGGTGTCGTTTTGAATTTCGATATCCAGGGGAACTCTGAGCCCACGCATGTGAGCATCGACGAGACCTCAGTGCCATAACCAAATTATTCTAGGGTAGTCAAGATCTGTCGATTACACCCAAAATTCAAGGTAAAACATGAGCCAATGGTACGTCAAAACCTGCTGTCGATTTAGAGGCACCACCGATAACGGCACTGGAGTCGTCAAATGACCGCATCTTCCGACCGAAAAAGACCATTCACATAAACCATTACTGATCTACCACCTTCAGAGGAGCTAAAGGAGGACGTGGTGCCGTCGTCGGATGCAGAGTGGACTCTTCGTTGAATGGAAGGTCAGAAGAAATTCAAACGTCCACCTCAAGAAGAGTCCTTGAAGAGTTGTGTATAATAATGAGCTTAGCTAGAGATCATGAAAGAAACGGGACGTGCTGTTTAGCCTGGTGAAGCCCAAAAATCTTACCATGTAGGCAAAGGATGTTATAAAAAAGCCTCATATGGTATTTTAAGAATTACCTGGTAAAGTCGATGAAGCGGGGCCGCAGTTGAGAAAACGTGTGCACGATAAAATGATTTCAGAATGTGCAATCGCAAGGATTCGCTTTCACGTTTGGTGGGACGTTGAGGACTTCGAGGAAGTCATTGACCAACATATGACGGAGAATACAAGCCAGACGACTCCTGTCAAGTGGAATCAGCAATTAATCGAGCATTTGGGGAGAACGTTGGTGCTACCACCCTTACCAGTTCATCTGGAGTAGTGCCTCCAGAAGATCATGTAAGGGCGGATGCACCAACGTTCACCCCAAATGCTTCGCCGACTTGATGTTATATGGCTCACTCCACTTGGCAAGGAGTCGTTTGGCTTGAGGTACATTTTTCCGTCATATAGTGGTCGATGCTTTCTTCTAAGTCTTCGACGATCTAAGACGTCCCACTAAACGTCAAAGCGAGACCTAACGGTTGTACATTCAAATGAAGTTTTGCAAACTGTTCTGCACCTTGCAAATAAACAGAAATTTGGATCTTGATATGGTTTCAAGAGCCTGGATAACACCGTTAACAGTAGCGACTATATGTAATAATGGTTTGTAAGCACATGTCGGGAACGTTCCAAGTGTTTTCCATGACCACGGATGAGGCAGTTATAGAAACCCCGAAGTCAAAAACAAACCGAGATATAATACAGCCTAGGAATTACAATGAAAGAAATTGAAGAGAAAAGAACAAGAAACACTATATTCGAGTGTTTTGGCTTTGAGATATCTGTTATTTTGTTTCAAATTTCAAATAAAATAAAATTTAGAGTCCCATAATCAGCCTTTTTAACAAAGTTAGTCATATTTTTCAGCATTCAAACAGGTGTTGATCAATGAAAACAATTTCAATTTCCACTTTCAAAAAATCTTTAATATGTGAGCACTTGACATGTTTTAGCGTTATCGGCGTTTGTCGGCGTTAGAGTGGGAGTGGCATCCTGCTGAAAGAAAGTTGCGCTGCGCAATAAGCTCTTGATCAGTTCTGCATGTCTTATCCCAATACTCTAGCTCTTGTAGTTTCCAAAATCTCAACGTTCATACGGACAGACAGGCAGACGGACATGGCTAGATCCACTCGGCTAGTGATCCTGATCAAAAATTTATAAACTTTATAGAGTAAAGTTTTTGTTTTCATTGGCAATATATAATTTGTTGTCTTCAATGAATAAAATATATATAAAACTTAGACCAAAACACAACAAAATATGAACGCTTTGCCTAGCGCGATAAATCTGTAGTGAAGCGGTAGAGCTCTCGACTGCGATTCGAGAGGTAGTGAGTTCGATTCTCGCAGCGACCAAGAACAATTTCTAAAAAAGTAAGTTGTGTTTGAATTTTTTGTTTATTTCCCCGACACAGTGTTAGGTGTATTTTCAGTTCTTATGGTACCTAAAACTCTTTTTTATTCCACAAAAATATCAAAAATCACATCAAATATTTTGATGAGCGATACTATCGATATTGGTTCCAAACCATCGATGTTTTCTCAATTTTAGAACCACCAATAGTGCTATCGATTGTTTAACTTGATCAAAGATATTATTTTAATGCACGTGGCCTCGACTTGAGTAAAGAGGTACAACCAAATAGTTCTTGCTATTTTTGTACGTTTTTTTGACTCTTATTATCAAGCAAAAACGCCTCTTATCGAGGTAAAGACAAGATGGAAGGCAATAACGAGTTCCATGACTATCACATACCCGTTACTTAACTAACCATTTTACTTTATTAAGTAATGGTCCGACTGAAAACATTTTTGACAATTGCTAACGCAGCAACACTGATAGAGTTGTTGAAAAACTTGACGTCTGAAAATTCAGTGCATTATTTTTTCTGGCACGGTGTCACGTCCATCGAAAATCAAAGTGGATGTCTTCAAGCAGGTAGGAACTGTACTGATAATTTTATTGAAAGCTGAATGTTTCTCGAACTTATAACATATGAATTTTCTTCAGTTTTGCGCTTTAGTGACTATTGAAGATCCAGAAATAAAGAACCCGGTCCAAACAGACACCTTCTTTGAACTTATTTTGTCCTGGTAAGCCATCTATAGTGAATTAGGTAAATAATGTAATGTATTAAAACCAGTTTAGTGCCCCGACTCTAGATCCGTCGCCCAACAAGTAATGTCTTCAAGGTGTCGTTTTGAATTTCGACATCCAGGGGAACTCTGAGCCCACGCATGTGAGCATCGACGAGACCTCAGTGCCATAACCAAATTATTCTAGGGTAGTCAAGATCTGTCGATTACACCCAAAATTCAAGGTAAAACATGAGCCAATGGTACGTCAAAACCTGCTGTCGATTTAGAGGCACCACCGATAACGGCACTGGAGTCGTCAAATGACCGCATCTTCCGACCGAAAAAGACTATTCACATAAACCATTACTGATCTACCATCTTCAGAGGAGCTAAAGGAGGACGTGGTGCCGTCGTCGGATGCAGAGTGGACTCTTCGTTGTATGGAAGGTCAGAAGAAATTCAAACGTCCACCTCAAGAAGAGTCCTTGAAGAGTTGTGTATAATAATGAGCTTAGCTAGAGACCATGAAAGAAACGGGACGTCCTGTTTAACCTGGTAAAGCCAAAAATCTTCTTACCACGCACGCAAAGGATGTTATAAAAAAGCCTCATATGGTATTTTAAGAATTACCTGGTAAAGTCGATGATGCGGGGCTGCAGTTGAGAAAACGTGTGCACGATGAAAAGATTTCGGAATGTGCAAGCGCAAGGGTCCGCATTGACGTTTAGTGGGACGTTGAGGACTTCGAGAAAGTCATTGACCAATATATGACGGAGAATACAAGCCAAACGACTCCTGTCAAGTGGAATCAGCATTTAGGCGAGCATTTGGGGAGAACGTTGGTGCTACCACCCTTACCAGTTCATCTGGAGTAGTGCCTCCAGAAGATCATGTAAGGGCGGATGCACCAACGTTCACCCCAAATGCTTCGCCGACTTGATGTTATATGGCTCACTCCACTTGGCAAGGAGTCGTTTGGCTTGAGGTACATTTTTCCGTCATATAGTGGTCGATGCTTTCTTCTAAGTCTTCGACGATCTAAGACGTCCCACTAAACGTCAAAGCGAGACCTAACGGTTGTACATTCAAATGAAGTTTTGCAAACTGTTCTGCACCTTGCAAATAAACAGAAATTTTGATCTTGTTATGGTTTAAAGAGCCTGGATAACACCGTTTACAGTAGCGGCATATATATGATCATGGTTTGTAAACACATGTCGGGAACGTTCCAAGTGTTTTCCATGACCACGGCTGAGGCAGTTATCGAAACCCCGAAGTCAAAAACAAACCGAAATATAATCCAGCCTGAGAATTACAACGAGAGAAATCGAAGAGAAAGGAAGAGGAAACACTTTAGTCGAGTGTTTTGGCTTGAGATACCTGTTATTTTGTTTCAAATTTGAAATAAAATACATTTTAGAGGCATATAGTTAGCCTGCTTAACAAAGTTAGTCATAGTTCTCAGCATTTATATTTTTATTTATTTAATTTTTACTTTTATTTAATTGTATTTAATAAAATCAATTTCAATTTCCACTTTTAAAAAATCTTTATAACGTGGGCGCTAGACATGCTTTAGCGTTATCGGTGTTTGTCTGCGTTAGAGTGGGAGTGGCACCCTGCTGAAAGAAACTTTGTCTTACTCGAGCTCTTGTAGTTTCCTATATATTAGCGTTCATACGGACAGACAGACACGGACATGGCTAGATCCACTCGGCTAGTAATCCTGATCAAGAATGTATATACTTTCCCTACTGTTGTAGTTGTCAAAAAAAAAACAATTTGTTGTCTTCAAGAAATAAATAAATAAAATATAAATAAAACTTAGCCCAAAACACAATGAAATATGAACGGTTTTTGCGCGTTGCCTGGTGCGATAAATCTGTGGTGAGGCGGTAGAGCTCTCGACTGCGATTCGAGCGGTAGTGAGTTCGATTCTCGCAGCGACCAAGAACAATTTCTAAAAAAGTAAGTTGTGTTTGAATTTTTATGTTTATTTTTCCGACACAGTGTTATGTGTATTTTCAGTTCTTGTGGTTCGAATCAGCAATTTAGCAAAGATGCGTTGAGCGGGCGAATATAAGCTTACTCTTCTCACACTTTCAAAAATTCCTACCCATCGCCATTGATCCTCGTTTTAGGGCGATTTCCATGTATTTAGGGCGATTTTACCGTAAAATTTCTATGAGTGCAATAGCAGCAAAATCAGTATATATATACATATCTATGTATAAGTATATGTATAAATATCTATAGATATTTACTGTCGTATCCCGTATCCTGTATTTAAATATAAAAACATTTTTCTAAGAATAAAAAAAAATTAAAAGTAGACATCGCAAATTTAACCTACAACTTTTTTTTTAGTTTTCCCGCTTTAAATAATTTATTTATTTTAACAAAATTGTAGTATTTTGTTTTACTTTACTTAACAGTAATCTAATAAGAATTTTTTCTCATCAATGTTGCATGGTAAGCATGAAATGTTTTTCATACTGAACTGAATCGGCTAGCACTTTTATCGCTCAATAACTATCAAACGGTAGTTTTTATGACAAAAAGTGTTATAAATCAAAACTTGAGCAATCTCAAGGGCTTTAAAGTTTAAAATTTGCAAGGAGATCGTTAGAACCAATTTTGAGTTTTTTTTTTGAGTAAAAAGCGTTTTGGTATAACTTTAAATATATTACATTTGGACAATTAACGCAAATGCAGATTGATTAGCATTTTGAATTACCTTTTCAGCGAATCAGAACGTATCTGCAACGTTAGTTGTTTAGAAAATATAAGCCTTTAAAATCGGTTTTTTTTTTTGGATTTCCCGCTAAACTAACGTGTTTTTTTTAATTTTTTGTTTTTTAAAGGTATTAATAAAAAAACAAAACCCCATTCACACTTTTACACAAAAATTACAAATGTGGGCGTCAGACAGATTTTAGTGTATGGCCCATAACTTTTGTTAGGCGATAGGTGTTGACGAAATTACAAATTTGATCTAGTACCAAAGCAGCAAAAGGAACCCCTATGTACGTTGTCAAAGAGGTACTTTCCGAAATTTATAAAGGGAAATCAGACCTTAAAGTTTAACCGTTAAATAGAAGCAAGCAATGACAAAAAAGAATAGTAACGTCATTTTCTATATGACCCTGGTAATAATAGCCCTATGTGGCTTTTGCATTTGGAATTTCTCTGGCTTTAATCATGAGGATGCCAAGTTCAATATGATCCTGGTGGCGTTTTTGGTCGTGACGTTAATACAAATCCTGGTTTTTACGCCAATTAAGAACGCGATAATGGCCATGGATAACGCTTGCTGGCCAGGTCATCAATCCCCTGTGACGCCCGATGAAAATGCCAGGGTGGAGACCTTTCTGGACAAGGCAAGAATTAGACTTCGGTCGTTGAAGAGTGAGCTGATGATAACGGAAAGCCATCGAAATGAGAAACTGAACTTGAAGTATCGGCTGATAAAGGAAGAACTTTTCTTAACAGGCAAGCTCTTCATATTGTATTTCATTATGTCTTTGGTGTTATTTAGTGAGTTGGATTACTATAATAACAAATTCACGAGGAAAATTTTCATGAGAGACCATAGGTATTCGGTCGGACTATCAAATTTGGTAACCCTGTCGGACGTATATACTTTCCTTGAGTTTTCCCTGATCGTGGGCTTTACGGATGGAGACAGCACAGGTCTCGGAGCGCATTGGACTCATGCTGAGCCCGTCCGAATGCTCGGCGTGGTAAGATTAAGGCAGCTGAGGACGGAGGACAGCCACGTAGGTCTGAAGGATCCCGTTTTCACCAACGAGGACTTTTCGGAAGGCTGGAGATTGCCATATGAATGGATTCCATATACCAACAAATATTGGCCGATCTACACGCCTTGGCTGGGGACGGTTTCCGGTTTTCGGGATAACTTAATCATGGGCATCAATCATCATGGGCATTTTATTAAATATCCCGAAATGGCGGGATACAAAATTCTGCTCTCGGATACCCGCAATAAAAGCCTGATAATTCTGTATTACTTGATGGATCACATATGGCTGGATTATAATACGAGTGCTCTATTTATGGACTTTACTATGTACAATGTGGATGCTAACATTTTCAGCGTATGCACACTGTGGGTAGAGCAATTTCCCTTTGGGAACATCCACGCCCATGCAGATATCGAAAGTCACATGTTCGTGGACCAAATACGAGAAATGTCGAGATTTGGAATGCTTGTATTATTTATCAGCGTTATTGTGTGGCTGCAGTTCGCTAAGGTGTTCTTTGTGAAGGTCTGGTTCGAGCCCCGCCTTTTAAAGACCCTATGGATCCAGGTGGATGCCCTTATTGTGGGACTCAGTATTACGGCTGTGATAATTCTAGCGATTCGTGATAACCTGGTCCAATCCATGATCCATGAAATCGAAATCTCCGTGATGGTTGAGTTTATAGATTTTCGAGAACCTGCGCGACTCACGTACTTTTGTGATGTTTTAGAGGGTTTCTCCATAGCTCTGGTCACAATGCGACTTTGGAAGGTGATGCAGTTTTCCGGTACCTTTCAGCTTTTTACCAAAACAATTTCAATGGCTTGGCAAGCGCTTATTTGGACGAGTGTAGTAACCATCATATTTATTATCGCCATTGCCCTCGCCACTGTCACAATTAATGGTAATAACATAAAAATCTTTAGGGACTTACCCAAGGGCATTGTAACTGTCACTTCTTTTGCCTTCGGCTATAATCATGTAATGAGTCCGCTAGATCTATCTTTCGGTGGAGAGTTTTTGGGTATTATATTATATGTCATAATGGGATTTGTGGTCAAGTATTTGCTGATCAACTTGATTATATCCATGATGAGGGCTCTGATGTCAAATGCCAAGGCGAACAGGGATAGGAATGTATTGCATCGCATTTCGTTTTGGGAATTTCTTCGGGTGGAATATGCCGATTGTATTAATTTTATTTTGGAAGTGGCCCAATTTAAAAAGGGCTATAAGAGTCATAATCGGACAGTGGCCGAAAATGTCGAACGAAAACTGAAGTATCAAGAGCGAATGGCTGAAATGACGAATGGAAGGCAGTCTTACCCTGAAATGATCCCCAAAAAGCGGAGAGACGAGAAACTGATCCAATTGAGATATAGGGAGCGTATTGAGCGAACCATAACCTTGGGCGCGATTCTGCAAACGCAAATGGAGCTTATTGAGAAGCTAATGTTCGGGGATGATAATGGAAACCTGCCAAGTTTGGACGTAGCTGAGGAGAACGTTTCGTCGACTTAAAACACATAACGGGGAACTATAAATCAGAAAAACAATTGCAATAAATTTTTACTTATCATACAACAATTTTATTAATTGTCTTATCAATGCCATTGAGATTAACAGCTTGTTAGCTTGTATCAGCATAAAAAGACTTAACTAAAGTCAATGCTCTAGTTTTTCGGTCGACATAAGATAGGTACACTTTTCGGGCTTGTCAGATTAAAAACAGAAAGTGTAGAGATTTGTCTTACGCGTATTAACATCACACTAAGAAATATATAATCGCAAACATGTAACGAACTATAACCTTAATATAACTTTTATCCGTAATAACATTTAAGCAGCTATTTATACCAGTTACTCGTAAAGAAAGGAGTATATTGTAAGAGTATTCGGTGGAAAGTATGTAACAGGTAGAAGGAAGCTTTTTCGATCCCATTAAGTATATATATTCTTCATCAGGATCACTACCCGAGACGGTATAGCGATGTCCATCTGTCCGTGTGAACGCTATGATCTCGAAAATGATATGAGCTGAAGAGTTGAGGTTTCAAAAATAAATTCCTTACGTTCGTGCGCTAGAATAAAATGTTGACTGAAATGAACAAAAATGATCTAACGCCCTCAAAAAGCCCACAAACTTCAAAAAAGCGTCCATATGAACCCTGATGTGTCGGAAACTATTAAAGCTAGAGAGTTTGAATTTTCGTTATGCTAATGTGCCACGCCCACTCTAACGCCCACAAGCAGCGCAATACTGTGGCTCACAGTTTTAGTGCTAGAAAAAAATGGTAACTGAATTATATAGATTTCGGCCACACCATCGATTGACCTAAACAAAGGACTGACACGCACACTCTAACACTCTATAGTTAATTTAAAGTTGAAGTTAATTGCGGTATTCCAAGCATTTTTAATTTAAGAATTAAAGATTAAACGAAGTCATATTGCTAAACAATCTAATTGGAAAATATTTTAAATTGTATTTTACTTTGATTTAACTTACTAAACGCTTTTTTTGCGGCTAGCAGCAAGCGCGTTAGTCCAATCCCAAAAAACACATTTTGCATATATAGAAGCAAACAAAAATTTGAGTATTTTTAATGATAATTTTCATAGTTTAGATAATATTTTCCACCAGTAAAGGTTTTTGAGATTTTTTGTTTATGTCATGGCTAAATAATTATGCGCAAACAGGCAAAACTTTTGACTTGAAAAGGCTTTTAAGGCAATTTGGCGCTCGCTTTGTTCGACTTGTTTGCTATCCCAGCATTCTGGCTGTGCTCCAAGTCCCCAAAGTCCTAAATGACTTATACAAAAAGGGGATAGCACACTATTGTTATGAAGTAAGCAAATAAAAATTTAATACTGCAAGCTTTTAGGCCGAGCCGTGACTGCAAAACTATTCGCAGCGAAATCTGAGCTAAATGCTAACGCTGAACAGGACAGAACGCACACTACCGAGCATATCCGTAAACTAAACAATTGTCAAAACTTCTGTGTCCTTTTTCTATCAGCCCACAGACAGATAGTCTGGCAAGTGTTTTTCTATATATTTTTTGTGGTACTTATGTCACTCGAGGGGATTGAGGAAAACTTTTATAATTATTAGCAACAAATGAGCAGTGACAGAGCGCTTCTGCCGTGACTGTAACTTTTCAGGTTCCCCAGATCCCAGCCCCCCCAATCCTGGCTTTTTATTTGCAGTGCCCAGACGGCAGAAATCACAAATGATCCCCGCCCTCAATTTAAAACTTTTAACTACCTGACTGTTTCTACATTTTACTGTGTGCGAGGGTGAGCGTGTGTGTTAACTGAAGACAAACGGGAAAAGAAAGAGTGGCCAAATCAAAAGCCATGTGGAGTTTTCCCTGGGTTCTGGGGAGCGGTGGAGGAGTTGCCCGAAAAGTTTTTAATTTTTGATCGCTTTTTGTATGGCGCCACAATCAGCAACTAAAAGTATGCATTACGCTTGCTCCACGCCCACAGTGGCTGCCTCTCGAAAGCTGGCTGTTATGACATAAGCCGTGGGGATAAATATTCTTAAAAGTAGGCAACGAACTTTGCTTTATAATTTTTGTGACTTTAACAGCAGATAGCTTAACATTGGTGCGCTCTGTTAAACTTTGATGTTATTTACATTGGAGATCAATATTATCCGAACAGTCAATGCCATCGTCTATCAGATACGCTTTACTCAGCTTACTGGGACCTCTCAGGGAGTGCGAGGAAGATAGAGACTTTCGAGTAGAAAAGCTTCTGTCCCCAAGCTTAATGCATGGACCGAGTTAAACAAGTGTTGGCATTGATACTCAAATACAAAATCTCATTTAAATTTTTCAAAAATATACAAAAATGTGGGTGCTAGACGGGTTTTAGCGTTATGAGCGATTTTGGGAGTTAGAGTGGGGAAGAATCCACATGCCAAACCCAAACTTTCTAACTTTTGTAGTTTCCGAGATCTCAGCGTTCATACGGACGGACAGACAGACGGACATGGATAGATCGACTGGGCTAGTGATCCGGATTAAAAATATATGTTCTTAAAAGGGTTGGAAACGTCTCCTTTACTGCGTAGCAAACTTCTGACCGCAATCATTAGACCCTCTGCAAGGGTATTTACATTGCGATTCTTTTAACCCGTGACGTCGGTGAACCCCGTTAACTTTAACCCTTACTTAAGATACTTTAGTTTTACCACTTTTTGATTTTCCCGCTAGTATAGGTAGGTATATTGAAATACTATAAACGCCTTCCTAACGTAATTTGTCTTTCTATTATAGTTTGAAAACGTTTTTAAATCTTTTTTAAGTTTTTTTTGATTGTTAATAAATAGTTCATTGGATTTATTTTATTATGCCCCTTAAGATTCCTTAACTTGAAACATATACATTCTTGTAAAAAGATAGTTTATTTATTTTGTCGCAAGTAAATCATTTTTCGTCACAAAAGTTGATATCAGAACTTTTGTGCGTTGAAGGTGGGATCGTCATTATTTTGTACCTCGTTAAATGGTTTTTGTTTGATATATAAGGAAGGAATTTTTTCACATTATCTTATACCTTTATTTTTAAACTATCACTGTGTATTTATTTTTATGACTAGTTATACTTTAGATTATTAGTTAAATAATAAATTAGGTTAATAAATTATACTATATTTCGAAGTAAGTTAATGTCAATATTGTCGTTGAGAAAAAGCTGTTGTAATTTTCAATTTCGAAATTATTTTCTAAATTCCCCACTCGTCGTTTCTAGATATCCCAACAAACATTTTTGTGACCTAATCCTTTGTTTTCTCTTTATAATTCTTCTGTCGAGCTCTCTTCGCTTGAAGTCTCTTTTCGGCCTGAAAGCTCCTGCCAAAGAGAAATGCTGAATGGAAGCCAAAGGACAAAGCTTTATCTCCCGCGAAAGAGAGCCAACTTCGTCCTGCCAGGCTTTTGGGTTAAAGTTTCCACAGAGATACGAAGTTCCGTATGTGTGTTAGCTATCTCCGCGGACCGGATTCGTGGCAGGATTTAATTCATAACTCGAGTGCCGTGTCCTCGGTGTACAGCCAAGGTTAAGTGCTGCTGCAGCGCCAAACACGTCACTTCTCAGGTCCTGGAGTCCTGAATCCTTCGGAGCAGGGTGTGGATGGTTTTTCCCCCGCCGCTGGGGACTCGCTTTTTCCTTTTCTTTTATTTTTGTGCTTCCCGCTACTTAAGCACGAGTCTCCCTACCAAAAAATGAGGTCTTTCCCTTCTCGGAGGAAGAGACCCCATAAACAATTGCCTGGAAATATAATACATCGTTGGTTTGGGTCGCTAGAACTTTTGCGTAGCCTTACACCCCCCTTGAAAAAAGGAGTCCCTTTTATTGAAATATTTTCATCACTGGCATGAACGAACCACAGACAAATTAAGTAAATGACGTTGACTCTAAAAAAACAGATGAGCATCCCACAATCCAGCATAATTAGACCTTGTCACGCCCAGCAAAAAAGTATATATACAAATGATTTGCATTAAGCTTGGCCGGGGAAATTTTAAAGCCTTGCTGACCTTTGGCGTATCATTTTTTAAACCAAAAACTCCCCACTGAAACCGAAACCTTTTTAATTTACACGACACGTTTCTTGGGCTTAAGCTTTTGTTGGCTGATTTTTTGAGGGGTGGAACACCTTCAACGGTGCGATGGCCATACGCAAAAAACGAAAGCAGTGCAAGAAATATTGGGGTAATCAAAAATGCAAATGTCACTACGTGAATTGTTAAATCGCAGGACAAATCCGTCCTTCAAAACAGACCCTAGGGGTTTCGACTGCGGGCGCGGCCAATAAATCTGCCTGAAATTCCAGCAAACACAAATTTATACTTACGTATATATTTTGGATTATTTATCGCAAAAAGTTAATTGCCTGGCCGTGCTCTCTATTAATCATATCCCGCAATTTGTTTAGCCTAATTAGCCATATAGATAGGCGGTTGAGGGAGGAATTAGCGCCCCTTTCGAGAGCATAAGGCCCAAGATACGTAAGCTGGGGTCATTAGCCAAGTTTTGGAAGAGTTTGGAAGTATTTTTTAGAGGCGTTTTGCAAGTGGCCAGCTCTGATTGGATTTTAGTGCAGACACAGTTCTTTTACTTATATTGTACACAATTGTATTACAGAAAGTAATCTACTATTAAATCTGATATCTGATATCAATTTTTACTTGAAATTAAACTCTGGGAATTCATCCATAAATTTCTCTATAGTTATATTCTAAGCACTTATACAATTTTTCTGGAGTTTTATACTGTTCTAAAATAAATTCTAGAATTTAAAAGCAGTGCAAAATATTAATAATGAAAATCATTTGCCTCAATATTTGTATTAACATTACACTCCCCAACATTGTTAAGCCAAGTAATCCATTTGCATAATCAAATAAAGGAGAAACAAGAAAATAATCTTAGCAAACATTGGACGGCACTTGTACTCCTTTTTCGCCGCATCCTGCATCAGATTTCATGTTGCAGCCAACTCAAACATTAAGCGAAATGTCGCCTGGCCATTATTCAACCATTTTGCGCCTTGTCGACAAACAAAATTAACAGCCAGCAGAAAACATATACCGACAAACAAACAGCAGAAGGGAGCAGGAACGAGCATAAACAAGTCATAAAGTTTGGTAACTAGGCTCTGGGCCTCCTGGATGCAGGGCAACAAATTTTTCTGGGTGCTGTTCTGACGTAGTAACTTCATCTTGGCTGCAGCGGGTTACTTCTTAAATACCCTCTTAAAGGATATGTGTTGTCTTACAAAAACTGAAATTTATGTTTTGAAATACGGTGTAGTAAGGTAGAATGCACATATCATTATTTGTCATTTGTCATCAAAAAGAGCAATGTTGTTTTTGAAAAAACAACCAATAATGAGTGTAATAATTTTTAAAATTGGAAGAAGCTTTGGTGTATATTTTAGACAACACCATCAAAAATGCGGCTCAGCAACTTATAAATAGCATTAAAGCTATGAGGTGCAAATATTTTTGTTGTTTATTGTTTGAAAAAAAAGTTTTAGTAGACATTTTTTTTGCGCATGGTGACTTATTAGTAACGAATGCAGTTGCCCGTTAACCATTTTGAAAAAAATTAAGGTGTACCAAATGCTCAACTGGTTTTAGAAGGTACAATTTATTCGACTCTATGCACCACGCGTATTTTTTAACGTCACATTTCTACATGCGCGGGCTTTTTTAATGCAAAATTCGTGTAGAGCTGGGCGATTCTTCTTTGCCCGCTCCCGGATTTCCACAGGCGGGGTTGTGTACCATTTTGCTTGTTTTTGCCATTAACAGCAATTACAAAATGGCAAACAAAATCCCAACCGACAAAAAAAGGGGCGTGGACTTTGGGCAAGGGCGAACTTTTAATTATTTAGACGAGAGAACGCAAAAGTCGCGTTTACACTTTTTCTACACTTTTTGCAAATATTTTTTGTTGGTTGCAGTTGCAGATTTTTTGGTTAGGGCGTGACTTTCACCTGGTAGGTAAACTTAATTATGCAGCGGGTTACTTCCCTCGGAATTTTCGGTTTTTGTAATCGCAAGTTGTAACTAATCAAATTAAAGGCCACCCATGCAAAGGAAAAGCGTCCAGGAAAAAGGAAAGAAAGCGCCAACGCGCAAGTCCTTGAGGATGTGGGGGATTTTCAGCCCTGTGCCAGGCGATAACATATGCCGGGGACTTTTTAGACTCTTCCTTTGGCTTTTGGCAGCTGGCAAGGAACTGCCATCTTCTATCTAAACGCGCGAACGCAAAATGGCCATTTAAATTGTGCATCAATGCATGAAATGCGCCATGAAAGCGTTTTAGATAAGGGGAAAGCCCAAACTAACGAAAACCATGCGCCCAAGAACTTGATGGTTGACACACTCAGAAAAAGTTACAACGCCAATTCGTTACCCATATCAAAATATTTATTTTAAATTTTCGAATAGATGATGAAAATGGTGCCTCTTTTCGTATTTGTCAGTAAAATCGGTATGCAGTCGTCATGCTTCATAAGATCATAAGCAAATATAGCGCAAGAAATCCAGGTCTAAGATTCACGAAAGTAGCAATACACCGTAAGTGTGTTAATTTTAGCAAATAAGGAAATCAATAAATATACAATCAGTTACTAATAAAATTACATATTTCAATTAAGAGTTTAACAGTTGAGCGTCATAATATTTTCGTCAATTATATTATTATATCACATTTTATTTGATTAGATGAAGAGAGGTGCGTGAGCAGCGGCGTAGCTAAGGGGGGCGGAGTAGGCCAAGGGGGAGGAATAGGCCAAAGGAGCAGCCAGAGGAGCAGCTGCGTACTTGGCGACCACTGGAGCAGCCACGGGAGCAATCACTGGAGCGGCGGCGATTCCATTGTAGTTCCTGGCGATCACCTGGCTGCTGGTGGCGGTCACGACTGGAGCAGGGGCAGCGTAGGCCAGGGGAGCAGTGTAGGCCAGAGGAGCACCCAGGAGTCCGGGCTTGGCAGCAACGCAGGCAATGATGGCAAGGATAACAACAGCCTAAGGATAAAACAGTTAGAAAACTAGACTCAACATCAAATCTTCAAACTCACGGATTTGAACATTGTGATGGTTGATTTTTAGTGCTTTCGATTCGAAAACTTGAACTTGAGTGATGTCGTTCAACACATTGTGTCGCTATTTATACACCAAAGACTGCGTCTGTGACCTCAGGCCATCGAATCCATTGGCCACCAACAGATATTCCACATTCAGCAGTGGGAAATCACATAAAGTATGGTAAAGTGCAAACGGTAACGGGAGACTGCCGCAGCATTTAAATGAACTGAATGCGCACATGAGTCAGAGTGGAGTAAGGTTTTGGGTATAAATATGCTCCACCAAGAGCAGTTGGACATCAAACAGTTTCTAGCCTTCCGAAGAAGCAAATCAAAGAAATATAGCCACCATGTTCAAATACGTAAGTTAACTGAGGAAGCTACTTCCAAGGATTGTATTAACTCAATTGGTTTATCCACAGGCTGTTGTCATCCTGGCCATCGTTGCCTGCGTTGCTGCCAAGCCCGGTCTCCTGGGTGCTCCTCTGGCCTACACTGCTCCCCTAGCCTACTCTGCTCCGCTGGCCTACACTGCTCCTGCTCCAGTCGTGACCGCCACCAGCAGCCAAGTGATCGCCAGGAACTACAATGGAATCGCCGCCGCTCCAGTGATTGCTCCCGTGGCTGCTCCAGTCCTCGCTAAGTACGCAGCTGCTCCTTTGGCTGCTCCTTTGGCCTATTCCTCCCCCTTGGCTTACTCCTCCCCCTTGGCTTACTCCGCCCCCCTTAGCTACGCCGCTGCTCACGCACCACTGCTTATTTAAATCAAACTGTGATCACCTAGGAAAATACATATAAATATAATGTAAACGAATGTTGCCACAAAGAGTTTAGTTTTTTATATGGGTTGGTAAAAAGAAATGTCTTGTTTTAATATCCCGCCCCTAACTTAAACATAATTTTAGTAAATTTAGGTTGTTACGCGAATGTGCCATGCCCACCTTAACGCCCACTAACCGTCCATATGAACGCTGATATCTCGAACGCTGATTTCTCTCACTAGATCGATTCGGCTAGTGATATTGATCAAGAATATATATTGCATATGTACTTCATGGGATCGGAAACACTTTCTTCTACCTGTTCCACACTTAACCCAAAAAACTGTTAAAAAAAATGTAAACGCCCACAAACCGCCTACAAACTTTAAAAAATCGTTAACTTGAACGCCGATATCTTCAAAACTAATAAGATAGAGAATTGGGAATTCAGATTTAAATCTCATAGCTTTGTTAGCAAACATACCACGCCCACTCTGACGCCCAGAAGCCGCCAAAACTGTGGCCAACACAATTTTCATAATAGAAAACAAATTTTAACTAAAATGTATTTGCCAAGTCAATACTTATCATCAATACCTACCCTAAACAATATATTGAAATCGAGGGTAGGTGGCGCTTCACAATATCGCTTTGCTGCTTGCATATCTGATAGTCGAGGCACTAGAGTCGAGTCTAGCGTCCTTTCTTGTCTTATTAAGAACTGTTTCAGCTAGGGATTATCAAACGGCAGCCACACTGAAAGAGTTGTTGTTGTTGAAAAATTTGACGTCTGACAATTCAGTACAATATTTTTTTTCGCACGTGATAACGCTGAAAATTAAAGTGGATACCCTTTAGAACTTGGAAGGACATACCCCTGACTACAAGAGGAGTTTATAAAAGTCTTTTTCAGCGATGATAAGCTCAAGAAGATTACTTTATATGACAGTGGAACAACAGTACATTAGGCAGCCGCAATGAAGGACGCTAAGCAAGCCATAAAGACATGATGCCAACGAAGGACAAGGACAAGCGTATGAATTCTTAGTCAAACAAGTCTTTGGACAGGTAGGCACTGTGATGATAGTGTTTTCCGTACTTACAACATCGATTTTCTTCCATTAAGCGCCTTAGTGCCGACAGTAGATCCAGAAAACCCTTAGCCCTTGCAAACAGACACCTCCTCTGTACTTCTTTTGACCTGGTAAGCTATCTGCACTAAAATAGGTAAATAACTTGATTAATAAGACAAAATTTTAGTACACCGATTTTAAAAACGTCGCCGCAAGTGATCGTCGACAAGAATCCAATGCCCCCACCAAATTCATCTAGGATAGTCAAGCCCCGCCGATTACCCAACAATTACAAGGTGAAACAGGAGCCGATAGAACGCAGGTCGGTGCCAAAACCTGCTGCCATCGGTAATGACACTAAGCTCGTTAATTACAGCAACTTCTGACACCATCCCCATCATATGCCATTTCTAGTCCATGAGAAGAGTGCCAAGCTAACGCCCACGAAACCAAGAGCCATTGATCTTAAACGAGAGATAGCCAAGGAGCAGATAAAGCCCTGATGTCCAGGAAGGTGCATCAAATCGTGTCCCCCGGAGAATGATTGGCAGACTAGCTCCACATTTCACCTTGAGGATGTCATTGACAGAAACATGTCAAAATACCCTTTAATAACTAGCCGAAAGCAGGTACAGTTTCTTCAGCATTTCGTCTCCCTCAGCCGTGGTCATGGCAAATACTTGGATCATTCCCGACTCGTAGAGTCTAGCTGAGACTCCGCACATTTCCTTATTCACATATTAGACGAAGTTCATTTTACGAAGGAGTGGTTCTGAGGAAAGGGCGCAGACCTCACTAAATATCTGCAAATTTACGGTCCAAGGTTAGTTGGCACCGTAAAAGTAACGTAAGCATATGAGTGTAAGAGCCTTGAAATTCACCATTTCGATAGTCTTCGTCACGATATCGCTTTGGGTTTCGGCCAACATTGCGCTACTTCTTCAGTTGATAATCATCACAATGCCATTGACTCATATCCAGCCTATCTGATATCGCACTTCGATCACATCTGACATAGATGTTGGGCATATATGTCGGGTGTGATCGAAGTGCGACAGGAACAAGGAAATGCCCGGAATGACGGCTAGACTTTTTGAATCGGGAATGATGCCAGTGTTTCCCATGACCACGGCTGAGGCGGATGAAGTGTTGAAGAAACTGTTCCTGCTTTCAGCTAGTTATTAAAGGCTCGAAAAATGTACCGAAAGAAACAAAAAAATGTTCCATGATTGCGCAATCATTAATAGAATTCACTTCCATAATTCCGTGTAAGTAGCTTGGGGATATAAAAATGTTACTGTGGACGGCAGTGCACAGGAGACTACCATATATATTTAAAAAGCACAATGGAATCGTCGCTGCTCCAGTGGTCGCCAAGAACGCAGCTGCTCCTTTGGCCTATTCTTCATCTTTGGCTTACTACTCCCCCTTGGCCTACTCCGTCCCCCTTAGCTACGCCGCTGATCCAGCACCTCTCTTCATTTAATCAAATGTAAAATGTGATATATTATAATTGACGAAATTACAAAACTGTTGAAATTGAATGCAAGTTTTTACAATGTTTGTGTTTGTTAATCTGGGGGTCTTGACTATCCTGGATGAATATCTGCGGGACAATGCACATTCATTAGCGGTTAAGAGTTTCCATTGAGGTCCAATTCCAAGCCGACACTCTTAAAATTAAAATTGTTGGTCCTCGATTTTAAAATAAGGGCACTAAAATGGTTTCAAAAACTTAAATTACTTACATAATTTACTACATATAACTTCCCAGGGCAACCGGTTTAATTATTTCTGGATCTTCTATGGGCACTACGGCGGTAAATTGAAGAAAATTCAAATGTTATAAATACGGAAATGGTTCTAGCTTCCCAGCCTTAAATGGAAATATATTTACCGTTCCTACCCGTACAAAGAACTTTTTGACTCAGAATTTATTATTATTATTATTAAATATTTTATTGGAGCTTCCCGCAGTTGAAATATATATATACATAATTAAAATATTATTGCTAATAAAAACAATCGGCATTGAACAAAATAGTGCTATTAAAAAAACAATTGCAATGGAAAAAGTAGTTCTACATAAAACATTTTGTTAGATTACCAAAACAAAAATGATACTAAAAATTCATTTTATTAGATTTTCAAAAAGTAATTCTATTGAGTCCCAAAAGTAATGCCATTACTAAGATGACCCAAAGTTATGCTACTGAAAATATATCTTAATAACATATGTATTTCGTAAGAATGCAAAAAGTAATGCTAGTGAAAAATACAACCCCAAAAAATAATATTAGGTACAATATTTTAACTAGCATAATTTTTTTAAAGGGATACTTTTTTTGTTAACTAAATATTAGTATTTTTTAACCAAGGATTTAAATAAGTCGCGAATTGACTAGAAGTAGAAGTACCATTAAATTTAAAGCTGACTATTAATTTGAATCTTAGTTTTTTGTAGCTTTGAGGATTCAATGAACATGCGTTGTTATAATAAAATGAACTTTATTAGGTTTGCAACTGAAATTTAATTTGTGGTGTCACGGAACAATACATTTCAAAGCTTTTTAAAATATCCAACCAAAGGAAATCTTTATATTTGTAAAACATTTATTTGCTTTAAAAGTAACAAGCTTTTCAAAATGACATCCGATAAATTTTGGTTCTTTTTGCCGATGAGCATCTCTAAATAGCTAAAGAGGCGCTCTTCTTGTGAATTAACAAATTTCCCAGGAACTTCAATGTATAATTAATGACGAGTGCTAGGCTACCGTTCACTGAACCAGTAGCCATTGTTTTCGAAAGCGAGATAGCCAAGGAGCAGATGAGGCCCCGATGTCAACGAAGGTGCATCAGTTTGCTTCTCCACGAGAATGGGTGGCAGAATAGCTTTACAGTTCGCCACGAGGACTACGAGGACGTCGCTGACCAAAACATGTGGAAATACAGCGATCAGGAAGCAAAAGAACTCCTCTTCATGAGAAATCAGCAATATAATTTCAAGGCCGCGGAGCGTTTGGGGCGAACGTTGGTGTTTCCGCCCTTACCTGATCTTCGGGAGAACCTGCTCCAGATGAACTGGTAAGGGCGAAACAACCAACATTCTCCACAAATGCTTCGCCGACTTGGAGCCATATTACTGATTCCACTTGGAGTCGAGTTATTTGGCTTACTGGTTCCTGTACTCCGACATATTTTGGTCAATGATATCCTCGAAGTCCTCGAGGAAAGCTATAAATCCATTCTGCCATTCGTTCTCAGAGGGAAACATTCTGATCCACCTTCCTTGACAATGGGCTTTATCTGCTTGTAGGCAAGCTCGCTTTCCCAAATAATGGTTTCCGGTTCCGAGGACAGTAGCTTAGCACTCCCGTAATTGATTATGAATTGCAGTTGCTGGGTAATCGGGTTACCACACTGTTGAAACCAATCCTGAATTGCTGACTCATCTTGTGGCTTCGGCGGGACTGATCCAATATCTTTAACATCAAGAAGGGAAGTTATGGTCTAAGCTTATTCAGTTGCACTTCTTTAACGGCTTAACAATTATCTCTGGAATGTCATCTTTAGAAGAGGTTTCCGTGATGATGAACTGCGGCTCCACAGCATTAATTTATCGAGGTAGTTCTTCAATTACCATAACATCCGTTGCCTGCGTGGGAAGCAGATATTTAAGCTCTAACAGGTCAAACAGGACGTCCGGTTTTTCTCATAGTGTTTTGCTAAGCTTAATATCAAACTCTTCAATTTCGCTGTGATCTGCAGCGCTCACTCCTCACACTCCTCAATAGTTATGTGATTAAAGACGATTTCACCACCGTGAACGCGACGATACTGGGTACCATTGATAGACTTCCTGCCTATTTCCCGCCGCCGCATCAATTTTTTCTTGAACTCATTTTGAGGAAGATCCCTCGGACATAGGACATTCCAGTTATTTTTAAGGTAACAATTCTGATTTCTTCTGACCTTTGATACAACATGCTTCCGACGGCGGCACCAAGCCCTCCTTAAGTTTTTGAAGTGCTTTCAAATATCCAGACATCCCCTGGATGTCAACATTCAAAACGACACTATGAAGACAAAACTTGTCGGGCAACGGTTCTACAATGGGGGTACTAAAATGGTTTTAAAAACTAAGTTATTAACCTTATTTAATACAGATTGCTTACCAGGACAAAATACGTTAAGAGGAGTTGTCTGTTTGTAAGGCTTTTTTTATTGCTGCTCCTTCTATCGGTTAAAGGCGCTAAATGGAAGAAAAGCCATATGTTATAAATCCGGAAAACAATCTAGCTGATAGGCTTTAAATATAAATAATTTGTTAGGTGCCTACCTGTCCAAAGACTTCTTTGACTCTTTATGGCTTGTAGAGGGTCCTCACTGTCACCTGAATTAACCTTTTTCAGCATAACATCGCTGAACAAATGAATTCTTGCAGTCAGTCGTATTTCCTTACCAATTCGACGGAGTCGTGCGAGAAAAAGTATTATACCGAATTTTCAAGCGTCAAATTTTTTGACAACTATTAGTGTGGCTGTAGCAATTGCCATTTGATAATCCCCGTCGGAAAGGGTTTTTAATTGAAATTAAGTTTAGGGCGTTCCCTTAACTATTGTAAATCATTTTAGAAATTTAATTGAATTGCTAAAGACCAGAGTTATTACCATAATCATTTCTGAAACTTAGAGCTAGCAGCGTACACTGGATTATAAATTCTCGTTCACCCCTGTGTCTGGACCCCCAGTTTCTGCTATACAATTTCACTTTTAAGCCCATTTGGGATCTCGGCTTCCAGCTTTGGGGGAAGCAAGCAACAGCAACATTCACACAACATCCACAGGGATCATGGCACACAGCCGGTTAAAGATGAAATATCAATATACAAAGAGGCTTACCATAAGAATCTTACACTGCACCCAAATATTCTCACAAGGAATCTAACACGGGTCTCGAACAGAGACTAAAATGCGCCACCTACCCCTGATCTCAATATATGGTTATGTGGTCGGTAGACAGACTTAAGCGTTGTGGGGGTTAGATTGGGCGTGGTAAACTTTTTTTGGGTCAATCCATGGGTACTGATGACAACAATTTATTTCAGCTTAAATTTTTACTCTAGCATCAAAACTGTAGGAGCCACAGTTCCCGGCGGTTTGTGGGCGTTAAAGTGGGCGTGGAACGCTGCTGACTTGCGCTGCGTAAGAAGCTCAGGAATCTGCATGCCAATTCTCAATAGCCTAGCTTTTATAGTTTCCGAGATCTTAGCGTTCATCCGGACGAACGGACAGACGGACATGGCTAGATCGACTCGGCTAGTGAACCTGATCAAGAATATATATACTTGATGGGGTCGGAAACGCTTCCTTCTGCCTGTTACATACTTTCCGACGAATCTAGTATGCCCTTTTACTCTACGAGTAACGGGTAGAACAAGAAAATGCATGTGGTGTGCATATATATAATATATACTTTATGAGGTCGGAAACATACTTTCCCCTGCTCCAGTCGTGACCGCCACCAGCAGCCAGGTGATCGCCAGGAACTACAATGGAATCGCCGCCGCTCCAGTGATTGCTCCCGTGGCTGCTCCAGCCGTCGCCAAATACGCAGCTGCTCCCTTGGCCTATTCCTCCCCCTTGGCTTACTCCGCCCCCGTTAGCTACGCCGCTGCTCACACACCACTGCTTATTTAAATCAAACTGTGATCACCTAGGAGAATACAAATAAATTTAATATAAACGATTTTTGCCAGAAAGATTTTTCAACCCAGTGCTGCATAGTGTGTTTATCGCTGGCATTTGCTAGTTTACCGGTAGAAGAATATATCGGTTTGTGCTGAGTTGTTCAAGATTTCAGAAAAACATAGATGGTTTCTAACCTTATCTCTGAACATTTGGAAAGATTTTACGCCCACGCGTTGTTTTTAACCGATGCGTCAAAAGAGGTGTACTCGAAATGAAAGTCCACTTGGAATGTCAGATGGTTGACTAATGATGAACCCTTTTTTTTCATTAGTTTTTAGTTATTTTATTTAGAAGTATCTAGGAATGTACGTGCAGTACAAAAATGAATACCTAGTTTTCATACCCGTTGCTCGTAATGAAAAAGGGTGGACTACATTTGTCGGAAAGTATGTTTCCGACCTCATAAAGTATATATTATATATATGCACACCACATGCATTTTTTTGTTCTACCCGTTACTCGTAGAGTAAAAGGGCATACTAGATTCGTCGGAAAGTATGTAACAGGCAGAAGGAAGCGTTTCCGACCCCATCAAGTATATATATTCTTGATCAGGTTCACTAGCCGAGTCGATCTAGCCATGTCCGTCTGTCCGTTCGTCCGGATGAACGCTAAGATCTCGGAAACTATAAAAGCTAGGCTATTGAGAATTGGCATGCAGATTCCTGAGCTTCTTACGCAGCGCAAGTCAGCAGCGTTCCACGCCCACTTTAACGCCCACAAACCGCCGGGAACTGTGGCTCCTACAGTTTTGATGCTAGAGTAAAAATTTAAGCTGAAATAAATTGTTGTCATCAGTACCCATGGATTGACCCAAAAAAAGTTTACCACGCCCAATCTAACGCCCATAACGCTTAAGTCTGTCTACCGACCACATAACCATATATTGAGATCAGGGGTAGGTGGCGCATTTTAGTCTCTGTTCGAGACCCGTGTTAGATTCCTTGTGAGAATATTTGGGTGCAGTGTAAGATTCTTATGGTAAGCCTCTTTGTATATTGATATTTCATCTTTAACCGGCTGTGTGCCATGATGTTGTGTGAATGTTGCTGTTGCTTGCTTCCCCCAAAGCTGGAAGCCGAGATCCCAAATGGGCTTAAAAGTGAAATTGTATAGCAGAAACTGGGGGTCCAGACACAGGGGTGAACGAGAATTTATAATCCAGTGTACGCTGCTAGCTCTAAGTTTCAGAAATGATTATGGTAATAACTCTGGTCTTTAGCAATTCAATTAAATTTCTAAAATGATTTACAATAGTTAAGGGAACGCCCTAAACTTAATTTCAATTAAAAACCCTTTCCGACGGGGATTATCAAATGGCAATTGCTACAGCCACACTAATAGTTGTCAAAAAATTTGACGCTTGAAAATTCGGTATAATACTTTTTCTCGCACGACTCCGTCGAATTGGTAAGGAAATACGACTGACTGCAAGAATTCATTTGTTCAGCGATGTTATGCTGAAAAAGGTTAATTCAGGTGACAGTGAGGACCCTCTACAAGCCATAAAGAGTCAAAGAAGTCTTTGGACAGGTAGGCACCTAACAAATTATTTATATTTAAAGCCTATCAGCTAGATTGTTTTCCGGATTTATAACATATGGCTTTTCTTCCATTTAGCGCCTTTAACCGATAGAAGGAGCAGCAATAAAAAAAGCCTTACAAACAGACAACTCCTCTTAACGTATTTTGTCCTGGTAAGCAATCTGTATTAAATAAGGTTAATAACTTAGTTTTTAAAACCATTTTAGTACCCCCATTGTAGAACCGTTGCCCGACAAGTTTTGTCTTCATAGTGTCGTTTTGAATGTTGACATCCAGGGGATGTCTGGATATTTGAAAGCACTTCAAAAACTTAAGGAGGGCTTGGTGCCGCCGTCGGAAGCATGTTGTATCAAAGGTCAGAAGAAATCAGAATTGTTACCTTAAAAATAACTGGAATGTCCTATGTCCGAGGGATCTTCCTCAAAATGAGTTCAAGAAAAAATTGATGCGGCGGCGGGAAATAGGCAGGAAGTCTATCAATGGTACCCAGTATCGTCGCGTTCACGGTGGTGAAATCGTCTTTAATCACATAACTATTGAGGAGTGTGAGGAGTGAGCGCTGCAGATCACAGCGAAATTGAAGAGTTTGATATTAAGCTTAGCAAAACACTATGAGAAAAACCGGACGTCCTGTTTGACCTGTTAGAGCTTAAATATCTGCTTCCCACGCAGGCAACGGATGTTATGGTAATTGAAGAACTACCTCGATAAATTAATGCTGTGGAGCCGCAGTTCATCATCACGGAAACCTCTTCTAAAGATGACATTCCAGAGATAATTGTTAAGCCGTTAAAGAAGTGCAACTGAATAAGCTTAGACCATAACTTCCCTTCTTGATGTTAAAGATATTGGATCAGTCCCGCCGAAGCCACAAGATGAGTCAGCAATTCAGGATTGGTTTCAACAGTGTGGTAACCCGATTACCCAGCAACTGCAATTCATAATCAATTACGGGAGTGCTAAGCTACTGTCCTCGGAACCGGAAACCATTATTTGGGAAAGCGAGCTTGCCTACAAGCAGATAAAGCCCATTGTCAAGGAAGGTGGATCAGAATGTTTCCCTCTGAGAACGAATGGCAGAATGGATTTATAGCTTTCCTCGAGGACTTCGAGGATATCATTGACCAAAATATGTCGGAGTACAGGAACCAGTAAGCCAAATAACTCGACTCCAAGTGGAATCAGTAATATGGCTCCAAGTCGGCGAAGCATTTGTGGAGAATGTTGGTTGTTTCGCCCTTACCAGTTCATCTGGAGCAGGTTCTCCCGAAGATCAGGTAAGGGCGGAAACACCAACGTTCGCCCCAAACGCTCCGCGGCCTTGAAATTATATTGCTGATTTCTCATGAAGAGGAGTTCTTTTGCTTCCTGATCGCTGTATTTCCACATGTTTTGGTCCGCGACGTCCTCGTAGTCCTCGTGGCGAACTGTAAAGCTATTCTGCCACCCATTCTCCTGGGGAAGCAAACTGATGCACCATCGTTGACATCGGGGCCTCATCTGCTCCTTGGCTATCTCGCTTTCGAAAACAATGGCTACTGGTTCAGTGAACGGTAGCCTAGCACTCGTCATTAATTATACATTGAAGTTCCTGGGAAATTTGTTAATTCACAAGAAGAGCGCCTCTTTAGCTATTTAGAGATGCTCATCGGCAAAAAGAACCAAAATTTATCGGATGTCATTTTGAAAAGCTTGTTACTTTTAAAGCAAATAAATGTTTTACAAATATAAAGATTTCTCTTGGTTGGATATTTTAAAAAGCTTTGAAATGTATTGTTCCGTGACACCACAAATTAAATTTTAGTTGCAAACCTAATAAAGCTCATTTTATTATAACAACGCTTATTCTTTGAATCCTCAAAGCTACAACAAACTAAGATTCAAATTAATAGTCAGCTTTAAACGGTTTCTAAATTTAATGGTACTTCTACTTCTAGTCAATTCGCGACTTATTTAAATCCTTGGTTAAAAAATACTAATTTTTAGTTAACAAGAAAGTATCCTTTTAAAAAAATTATGCTAGTTAGAATATTGTACCTAATATTACTTTTTGGGGTTGTATTTTTCACTAGCATTACTTTTTGCATTCTTACGAAATACATATGTTATTAAGATATATTTTCAGTAGCATAACTTTGGGTCATCTTAGTAATGGCATTACTTTTGGGACTCAATAGAATTGCTTTTTGAAAATCTAATAAAATGAATTTTTAGTATCATTATTTTTTTGGTAATCTAACAAAATGGTTTATGTAGAACACTTTTTCCATTGCAATTGTTTTTTTAATAGCAGTATTTTGTTCAATGCCGATTGTTTTTATTAACAATAATATTTTAATTATGTATATATATTTCAACTGCGGGAAGCACCAATAAAATATTTAATAATAATAATAATAAATTCTGAGTCAAAAAGTTCTTTGTACGGGTAGGAACGGTAAATATATTTCCATTTAAGGCTGGGAAGCTAGAACCATTTCCGTATTTATAACATTTGAATTTTCTTCAATTTACCGCCGTAGTGCCCATAGAAGATCCAGAAATAATTAAACCGGTTGCCCTGGGAAGTTATATGTAGTAAATTATGTAAGTAATTTAAGTTTTTGAAACCATTTTAGTGCCCTTATTTTAAAATCGAGGACCAACAATTTTAATTTTAAGAGTGTCGGCTTGGAATTGGACCTCAATGGAAACTCTTAACCGCTAATGAATGTGCATTGTCCCGCAGATATTCATCCAGGATAGTCAAGACCCCCAGATTAACAAACACAAACATTGTAAAAACTTGCATTCAATTTCAACAGTTTTGTAATTTCGTCAATTATAATATATCACATTTTACATTTGATTAAATGAAGAGAGGTGCTGGATCAGCGGCGTAGCTAAGGGGGGCGGAGTAGGCCAAGGGGGAGTAGTAAGCCAAAGATGAAGAATAGGCCAAAGGAGCAGCTGCGTTCTTGGCGACCACTGGAGCAGCGACGATATCATTGTGCTTTTTAAATATATATGGTAGTCTCCTGTGCACTGCCGTCCACAGTATCATTTTTATATCCCCAAGCTACTTACATGGAATTATGGAAGTGAATTCTATTAATGATTGCGCAATCATGGAACATTTTTTTGTTTATTTCGGTACATTTTTCGAGCCTTTAATAACTAGCCGAAAGCAGGAACAGTTTCTTCAACACTTCATCCGCCTCAGCCGTGGTCATGGGAAACACTGGCATCATTCCCGATTTAAAAAGTGTAGCCGTCATTCCGGGCATTTCCTTGTTCCTGTCGCACTTCGATCACACCCGACATATATGCCCAACATCTATGTCAGATGTGATCGAAGTGCGATATCAGATAGGCTGGATATGAGTCAATGGCATTGTGATGATTATCAACTGAAGAAGTAGCGCAATGTTGGCCGAAACCCAAAGCGATATCGTGACGAAGACTATCGAAATGGTGAATTTCAAGGCTCTTACACTCATATACTTACGTTACTTTTACGGTGCCAACTAACCTTGGACCGTAAATTTGCAGATATTTAGTGAGGTCTGCGCCCTTTCCTCAGAACCACTCCTTCGTGAAATGAACTTCGTCTAATATGTGAATAAGGAAATGTGCGGAGTCTCAGCTAGACTCTACGAGTCGGGAATGATCCAAGTATTTGCCATGACCACGGCTGAGGGAGACGAAATGCTGAAGAAACTGTACCTGCTTTCGGCTAGTTATTAAAGGGTATTTTGACATGTTTCTGTTAATGACATCCTCAAGGTGAAATGTGGAGCTAGTCTGCCAATCATTCTCCGGGGGACACGATTTGATGCACCTTCCTGGACATCAGGGCTTTATCTGCTCCTTGGCTATCTCTCGTTTAAGATCAATGGCTCTTGGTTTCGTGGGCGTTAGCTTGGCACTCTTCTCATGGACTAGAAATGGCATATGATGGGGATGGTGTCAGAAGTTGCTGTAATTAACGAGCTTAGTGTCATTACCGATGGCAGCAGGTTTTGGCACCGACCTGCGTTCTATCGGCTCCTGTTTCACCTTGTAATTGTTGGGTAATCGGCGGGGCTTGACTATCCTAGATGAATTTGGTGGGGGCATTGGATTCTTGTCGACGATCACTTGCGGCGACGTTTTTAAAATCGGTGTACTAAAATTATGTCTTATTAATCAAGTTATTTACCTATTTTAGTGCAGATAGCTTACCAGGTCAAAAGAAGTACAGAGGAGGTGTCTGTTTGCTAGGACTAAGGGGTTTTCTCGATCTACTGTCGGAACTAAGGCGCTTAATGGAAGAAAATCGAAGCTGTAAGTACGGAAAACACTATCATCACAGTGCCTACCTGTCCAAAGACTTGTTTGATGCCTTCGTTGGCATCATGTCTTTATGGCTTGCTTAGCGTCCTTCATTGCGGCTGCCTAATGTACTGTTGTTCCACTGTCATATAAAGTAATCTTCTTGAGCTTATCATCGCTGAAAAAGACTTTTATAAACTCCTCTTGTAGTCAGGGGTATGTCCTTCCAAGTTCTAAAGGGTATCCACTTTAATTTTCAGCGTTATCACGTGCGAAAAAAAATATTGTACTGAATTGTCAGACGTCAAATTTTTCAACAACAACAACTCTTTCAGTGTGGCTGCCGTTTGATAATCCCTAGCTGAAACAGTTCTTAATAAGACAAGAAAGGACGCTAGACTCGACTCTAGTGCCTCGACTATCAGATATGCAAGCAGCAAAGCGATATTGTGAAGCGCCACCTACCCTCGATTTCAATATATTGTTTAGGGTAGGTATTGATGATAAGTATTGACTTGGCAAATACATTTTAGTTAAAATTTGTTTTCTATTATGAAAATTGTGTTGGCCACAGTTTTGGCGGCTTCTGGGCGTCAGAGTGGGCGTGGTATGTTTGCTAACAAAGCTATGAGATTTAAATCTGAATTCCCAATTCTCTATCTTATTAGTTTTGAAGATATCGGCGTTCAAGTTAACGATTTTTTAAAGTTTGTAGGCGGTTTGTGGGCGTTTACATTTTTTTTAACAGTTTTTTGGGTTAAGTGTGGAACAGGTAGAAGAAAGTGTTTCCGATCCCATGAAGTACATATGCAATATATATTCTTGATCAATATCACTAGCCGAATCGATCTAGTGAGAGAAATCAGCGTTCGAGATATCAGCGTTCATATGGACGGTTAGTGGGCGTTAAGGTGGGCATGGCACATTCGCGTAACAACCTAAATTTACTAAAATTATGTTTAAGTTAGGGGCGGGATATTAAAACAAGACATTTCTTTTTACCAACCCATATAAAAAACTAAACTCTTTGTGGCAACATTCGTTTACATTATATTTATATGTATTTTCCTAGGTGATCACAGTTTGATTTAAATAAGCAGTGGTGCGTGAGCAGCGGCGTAGCTAAGGGGGGCGGAGTAAGCCAAGGGGGAGGAGTAAGCCAAGGGGGAGGAATAGGCCAAAGGAGCAGCCAAAGGAGCAGCTGCGTACTTAGCGAGGACTGGAGCAGCCACGGGAGCAATCACTGGAGCGGCGGCGATTCCATTGTAGTTCCTGGCGATCACTTGGCTGCTGGTGGCGGTCACGACTGGAGCAGGGGCAGTGTAGGCCAGCGGAGCAGAGTAGGCTAGGGGAGCAGTGTAGGCCAGAGGAGCACCCAGGAGACCGGGCTTGGCAGCAACGCAGGCAACGATGGCCAGGATGACAACAGCCTGTGGATAAACCAATTGAGTTAATACAATCCTTGGAAGTAGCTTCCTCAGTTAACTTACGTATTTGAACATGGTGGCTATATTTCTTTGATTTGCTTCTTCGGAAGGCTAGAAACTGTTTGATGTCCAACTGCTCTTGGTGGAGCATATTTATACCCAAAACCTTACTCCACTCTGACTCATGTGCGCATTCAGTTCATTTAAATGCTGCGGCAGTCTCCCGTTACCGTTTGCACTTTACCATACTTTATGTGATTTCCCACTGCTGAATGTGGAATATCTGTTGGTGGCCAATGGATTCGATGGCCTGAGGTCACAGACGCAGTCTTTGGTGTATAAATAGCGACACAATGTGTTGAACGACATCACTCAAGTTCAAGTTTTCGAATCGAAAGCACTAAAAATCAACCATCACAATGTTCAAATCCGTGAGTTTGAAGATTTGATGTTGAGTCTAGTTTTCTAACTGTTTTATCCTTAGGCTGTTGTTATCCTTGCCATCATTGCCTGCGTTGCTGCCAAGCCCGGTCTCCTGGGTGCTCCCCTGGCCTACTCTGCTCCCCTGGCCTACTCTGCTCCCCTGGCCTACACTGCCCCTGCTCCAGTCGTGACCGCCACCAGCAGCCAGGTGATCGCCAGGAACTACAATGGAATCGCCGCCGCTCCAGTGATTGCTCCCGTGGCTGCTCCAGTGGTCGCCAAGTACGCAGCTGCTCCTCTGGCTGCTCCTTTGGCCTATTCCTCCCCCTTGGCCTACTCCGCCCCCCTTAGCTACGCCGCTGCTCACGCACCTCTCTTCATCTAATCAAATAAAATGTGATATAATATTAAATTGAAGAAATTACAAAACTGTTCAACTGGAATAAAAGTTTCTTCAAAGTGTTATTCTGAATGCGTGTAGTAATTGAGTAAAATGCCCTAATTATTTATATTTCTATGTCAAGGTCGAAACATTCTAAGGTGATACTGGAATGAACGCTACAGTTGAGTTAATTGGTTAATCTGCTACGATAGTCCGATCGATACATCGAATACACCGATCCAAAGGTATTATTATCTTATTTTAGGGTAAGGTTAAGGTAAAAGTAAAAAAGGAAAAAAAAAAGAAATTTGAGTAATTAAAGCTAAAGAGAACGGAGGAGGCAAATGTATTTCATTTTAAATTTTTTTAATTTTTTTAATTTTTAATTCGAATTTTTTTTTTATTGAACAAAGAATGATTTGACGAAAAATGATTTTAAATTTGACAAAATAAATTCACCATATAAAATTTACCTCCTTGGCGCGCTACAATAGTAGAAGTGAAGTTGACTAAAGCTGAAGTTGACTAAAGGTCAATAGTTAACTCAGAGAAAAACACCGTGCCAAAATCAAGTACAAAAGTCTTGATTTAAGAACGTTTTCATGCTTACCATTTTAAGACCGAATCATAAATTCAGAATCTTGAATTGGTCTTTAAGTCAAGACTGTTTGTACTTGATTTTAGCACCCTGAGTGTTCATTTTATATAAATCGTGGTACGTAGTCAATTTTGTGTGGGATGCAATTTTCTTTAATTTGGAGGTGCCGAGTTGAGCCTGTTGTGAAGAATGCTGCTTCGCGCGGCCTCAGTGCTATCGCTGTTTCCCAGCCCTTGGCCAGCAGGTCCAGGATCAAGGTTTAGGATCGCATTTAGGTAGAGTGGATAGTGTGGAGCGCTCCACTGATGTAGAGTTTTTTTTTTAAGAGCTGATATCAAAGCATCGAGAGCCAACTCGTAGCTGAGATAGCTTGTCCAGGTTCGGGATTCTACCCCAGTAAAAACATCACCCCATCCCCGGTTTTACGGAAAAGTTTACTTTAAGTACTTTTTCGCCGGCTGAAAAATGTCATGTTCCATACAGCAGATCAATTTTCTTCTGATTTCTGAGTCAAGCAGAATATCCACCAAGTTACAAGCCGCTGGCGCCCTCCTAAAGTCCACGCTCAAATTTATTCGTAAATTTTTAAGGTTTGAACTGACAAAGGCTTAGACATCCATCGTATTTTGCTACTATTTATTAACCCCTCTTGCTAGTTAAGATCCCCTCCGTTTTTTGAGGGGATCTCCATTGCTAACACGTCGGTATAATTTCTGACATTTCCGACTCCGCGTCCTGTAATACCGTGCTAAACGCACAACGTACCAATAGAGAACATATTCTTTGTACTCGCATTCTGGGCCGAAACTTTAGACATATTGCTGGCGGCATCGCTGGTAGATAGTCCCTTCCGAAAGTAATTCTACATCTCTTAGAGGCCGTTCTCCAAGTTAACTTTTCAACCTTTCTTTCGATCCGTTGGTCGTTTTGGCCTTTTTATACCCGTTACTCGTAGAGTGAAAGGGTATACTAAATTCGTCGGAAAGTATGTAACAGGCAGAAGGAAGCGTTTCCGACCCCATAAAGTATATATATTCTTGATCAGGATCACTAGCCGAGTCGATCTAGCCATGTCCGTCTGTCCGTATGAACGCTGAGATCTCGGAAACTATTAGAGCTAGGCTATTGAAATTGGGTTGAAGATTCCTGAGTTTCTTACGCAGCGCAAGTTTGTTTAAGAAATGTGCCACGCCCACTCTTACGCCCACAAACCGCCCAAAACTACTCCTACAGTTTTGATGCTAGAATACAAATTTTGACTGAAGTGTATTGTTCTCATCAATACCTATCGAGCGACCCACTTTAACGCCCACAAACCGCCCAAGCCTGTGGCGCCCACAGTTTTTATGCTAGATAACAAATTTTAACTGAAATGTATTGGTCTCGTCAGTACCTACCGATTGATTCAAAAAAAATTTTGCCACGCCCACAAACCGCACAAACCTGTGACCCCCACAATTTTCATACCTATCGATTGATCCAAAAAAAATTTGCCGCGTCCACTTTAACGCCCATAACGCTTAAATCTGTCTACCGCCGGTAGGTGGCGTATTTTAATCTCGCTTTGCTGCTTGCATATCTCCATTTCCCTTTGGTCTCTTTAGCTGAGTAACGGGTATCTGATAGTCGAGGTACTCGACTATATCGTTCTTCCTTGTTGCTGACTGGTTCCGTCACTTTTATCGACATCTGCCGCCTGATGCCGTCGTAGCAAGCCTAGCAATCTTGAAGTCTTTTATGACTTTCTTGGACTTTCTTGAAATCCTCCATTGATTACTGGTCCCCTCTGATGGTGTTGCTGGCTAGTCGTTTCAGGATGCGGTAAGTTTTTTGCGCTCCAGAGGTTCCGCTTGGCTTGGTGGTATCACTTTTAACTTCTTAACCCTTGTGCTTACCACAAGATCGGCCTTAGGAAGCCACCCAAGTTGGTTTGCCTGGTTAGCTGGCCCTTTGCTGGCGGGCACAAAATGCTTTCAAGTTTCTGCTTTTTAAATTCTTGTTATTACTTTCAAAGGCACAAAAAATAAACAAATAAAATTAAAACATATATTCTTTGTTGATTTTATCTACTTCTTCTTTTGTGAGTATTTTAAATTAGGTTAGCTAATTTTTACCAGATAAAGACGACATCTACGGCAAGCCAAGCCTTACATACATGGCTAGACCGTTTCTATGAAAACCAAAATTTAGCGTCTTACTTCGAACTTAAGAAAATAACTGTGTGTTTTGATGCCTTCTGACTTTCAAGAAACAATTTATTTAAATGTCATGTAGTTTTACTTTATGCACTGGAGAGAATTTTAAGAAATATTTAATATTGATCCATAGGTAATTCCACAGTTATGTCGAACTACTTTGAATGCGAACTTATCTAACCTTTGTACAATAAATTAAACCTTCGCCCCAAATGCAAAAAACCAGAAGTTACAATTTAGAAACCCTATTTATGAAAAGTGCTCCTTTGAAATTGCTGCAACTTGGCAGTTGGCCTCTAAAGTCATCATCAAGATGATTGGAACTTCCTATTACTGGAAAATCAAGGATCACTCTTTGACCTTGACATAATTGCCATGCCCTGTACTCAAAGCTGAACCAAATAGTAGACCCCGAATACAAATCAATTTCGCACAATTTAATGTAACAAACATTGGACGGCAGCTGCTGCCGCTGAGCTGACAATAATTTTTATCGCCATTACGTGACGAGCATCTGAAAACTTTTAAATGTCCCATCAGCAGGCAGTGGGCATCGGAGGTCTTGGTATGCCAGCGGTAAATCCAATTAGCAGAAGCCGAGAAAGGAGGAGAAATTCGAGTTGGATTGAAATTTTTATTTGTTTTAAGGCTTAGACAAGGACCGGAGCAGCTGGCAGGACACTGTAGGTCAAAGGTGAGGAATAAGCCAGGGGAGAGGAGTACGCCACAGGAGCAGCCACGGGAGCAATCACTGGAGCGGCGGCGATTCCATTGTAGTTCCTGGCGATCACCTGGCTGCTGGTGGCGGTCACGACTGGAGCAGGGGCAGCGTAGGCCAGGGGAGCAGAGTAGGCCAGGGGAGCAGAGTAGGCCAGAGGAGCACCCAGGAGACCGGGCTTGGCAGCAACGCAGGCAACTATGGCAAGGAAGACAACAGCCTAAGGATAAAACAGTTAGAAAACTAGACTCAATATCAAATCTTCAAACTTACGGATTTGAACATTGTGATGGTTGATTTGTGGTGCTTTCGATTCGAAAACTTGAACTTGTGTGACGTCGTTCAACACTTTATGTCGCTATTTATACACCAACGAATGCCTCTGTGACCTCAGGCCATTGAATCCATTGGCCACCAACAGATATTCCACATTCAGCAGCGGGAAATCACATAAAGTATGGTAAAGTGCAAACGGTAACGGGAGACTGCCGCAGCATTTAAATGAACTGAATGCGCACATGAGTCAAGGTTTTGGGTATAAATATGCTTGACCAAGAGCAATTGGACATCAAACAGTTTCTAGCCTTCCGAAGAAGCAAATCAAAGAAATTTAGCCATCATGTTCAAATACGTAAGTTCTTCAAAGAAGCAACTTCAGAGGATTATATTAACTCAATTGGCTTGTCCACAGGCTGTTGTCATCCTGGCCATCATTGCCTGCGTTGCTGCCAAGCCCGGACTCCTGGGTGCTCCTCTGGCCTACACTGCTCCCCTGGCCTACGCTGCCCCTGCTCCAGTCGTGACCGCCACCAGCAGCCAGGTGATCGCCAGGAACTACAATGGAATCGCCGCCGCTCCTGTGATTGCCCCCGTGGCTGCTCCAGTGGTCGCCAAGTACGCAGCTGCTCCTCTGGCTGCTCCTTTGGCCTATTCCTCCCCCTTGGCTTACTCCTCCCCCTTGGCTTACTCCGCCCCCCTTAGCTACGCCGCTGCTCACGCACCACTGTTTATCTAAATCAAACTGTGATCACCTAGGAAAATACATATAAATATAATATAAACAAATGTTGCCACAAAGAGTTTAGTTTTTATATGGGTTGGTAAAAAAGAAATGACTTGTTTTAATATCCCGCCCCTAACTTGGTTCGTTTCGCGAATGTGCCGCGCCCACTCTTACGCCCATATACCGTCCATATGAACGCTTATAGCTCGACAAAGGTTGAGAGTTGGGACTTCAGATTTAGATTCCTTATCTTCATACGCAGCGCCAGAGATTGCGAGATGGTAAAGAGCCCCCGCGAATTCAATATATTGTTTTTGGGCGTTAAAATGGGCGTGGCAAACTTTTATTAGGTCAGTTGATAGGTATCGAGATCACAGCGTTCACACGGACATGGCCAGATCGATTCGGTTAGTGATATTAATCAAGAATATATATTGTATATGTACTTTATGGAATCGGAAACTCTTTCTTCTACCTGTTGCACACTTTACCCAAAAAACTATATACTTTTTACTCTACTAGTAATGGGTATAAAAATGCTTACTAATGACACTAAAATGTTACACAGTTTCCATGTCTTCTATATGAAGTACTGTAATAGCTCTAGATTTCAGCAATTTAACAGGTTCGATGTTGTTAAATTGCTAAAGTGTTTAAAAATTGAGATTGTATGAAGCACATGATCACCAGCAGACCAAGATTTGCTGCATTTTAGGGAATATCCTAAACATAATTATAATTTTTATAATTTTAATTTATAATTTGGGAAAAAGTATGTAATAGGTAGAAGGAAGTGTCTCCGACTCCATAAATAAAATATATTCTTGATTGGCATTACCAGCCGAGTCGATCTAGCCATGTCCGTCTGTCCGTGTGAACGCTGTGATCTCGGAAACTAAATAAGCTAGAAGGTTGAGATTTCCGATATAAATTCCATATTTTGTTACGCCAACATGCGCCACCCACTCTGGCGCCCTTGAAGCGCCCAAAACTGTGGCCCACAAACTTGAAAAAATAGTTAATTTGAACGCCGATATCTTGGAAACTATTAAGGTAGAGAACTGGGAATTCAGGTTTAGATCCCTTAGCTTTGTTAGTAAACATGCCAAGACCACTCTGACGCCCACAAGCCGCCCAAAAATGTGGTCATCACAATTTTCATGGTAGAAAAAAATTTTAACTGAAATGCATACGCCAATTCGATACATATCGTCAATACCTACCCTAAACAGTATATTGAAATCGAGGGTAGGTGGCGCTTTGCTGCTTGCATATCTGATAGTCAAGGCACTAGAATCTAGCGTTATTTCTTGTTCTATTAAGAACTGTTTTAGCTTGGGATTATCCAACGTCAATTGCTAAGGCAGCCACACTGAAAGAGTTGTTGTTGTTGAAAAATTGACGTCTGACAATTCAGTACAATATTTTTTCTTGCACGTTATCACGTCCGCTGAAAATTAAAGTGGATACTCCTTAAAATTTGAAAGGACATACCCCTGACTACAAGAGGAGTTTATAAAAGTAATTTTCAGCGATGATATGCTGAAGAAGATTACTTCATATGACAGTGGAACAGCAGTACATTAGGCAGCCGCAATGAGGGACGCTAAGCAAGCCATAAAGACATGATGCCAACGAAGGACAAGGACAAGCGTATGAATTCTTAGTCAAAGAAGTCTTTGGACAGGTAGGCACTGTGATGATAGTGTTTTCCGTACTTACAACATCGATTTTCTTCCATTAAGCGCTTTAGTGCCGACAGTAGATCGAGAAAACCCCTTAGCCCTTGCAAACAGACACCTCCTCTGTACTTCTTTTGACCTGGTAAGCTATCTGCACTAAAATAGGTAAATAACTTGATTAATAAAACAAAATTTTAGTACACCGATTTTAAAAACGTCGCCGCAAGTGATCGTCGACAAGAATCCAATGCCCCCACCAAATTCATCTAGGATAGTCAAGCCCCGCCGATTACCCAACAATTACAAGGTGAAACAGGAGCCGATAGAACGCAGGTCGGTGCCAAAACCTGCTGCCATCGGTAATGACACTAAGCTCGTTAATTACAGCAACTTCTGACACCATCCCCATCATATGCCATTTCTAGTCCATGAGAAGAGTGCCAAGCTAACGCCCACGAAACCAAGAGCCATTGATCTTAAACGAGAGATAGCCAAGGAGCAGATAAAGCCCTGATGTCCAGGAAGGTGCATCAAATCGTGTCCCCCGGAGAATGATTGGCAGACTAGCTCCACATTTCACCTTGAGGATGTCATTAACAGAAACATGTCAAAATACCCTTTAATAACTAGCCGAAAGCAGGTACAGTTTCTTCAGCATTTCGTCTCCCTCAGCCGTGGTCATGGCAAATACTTGGATCATTCCCGACTCGTAGAGTCTAGCTGAGACTCCGCACATTTCCTTATTCACATATTAGACGAAGTTCATTTCACGAAGGAGTGGTTCTGAGGAAAGGGCGCAGACCTCACTAAATATCTGCAAATTTACGGTCCAAGGTTAGTTGGCACCGTAAAAGTAACGTAAGTATATGAGTGTAAGAGCCTTGAAATTCACCATTTCGATAGTCTTCGTCACGATATCGCTTTGGGTTTCGGCCAACATTGCGCTACTTCTTCAGTTGATAATCATCACAATGCCATTGACTCATATCCAGCCTATCTGATATCGCACTTCGATCACATCTGACATAGATGTTGGGCATATATGTCGGGTGTGATCGAAGTGCGACAGGAACAAGGAAATGCCCGGAATGACGGCTAGACTTTTTGAATCGGGAATGATGCCAGTGTTTCCCATGACCACGGCTGAGGCGGATGAAGTGTTGAAGAAACTGTTCCTGCTTTCAGCTAGTTATTAAAGGCTCGAAAAATGTACCGAAAGAAACAAAAAAATGTTCCATGATTGCGCAATCATTAATAGAATTCACTTCCATAATTCCGTGTAAGTAGCTTGGGGATATAAAAATGTTACTGTGGACGGCAGTGCACAGGAGACTACCATATATATTTAAAAAGCACAATGATATTGTCGCTGCTCCAGTGGTCGCCAAGAACGCAGCTGCTCCTTTGGCCTATTCTTCATCTTTGGCTTACTACTCCCCCTTGGCCTACTCCGCCCCCCTTAGCTACGCCGCTGATCCAGCACCTCTCTTCATTTAATCAAATGTAAAATGTGATATATTATAATTGACGAAATTACAAAACTGTTGAAATTGAATGCAAGTTTTTACAATGTTTGTGTTTGTTAATCTGGGGGTCTTGACTATCCTGGATGAATATCTGCGGGACAATGCACATTCATTAGCGGTTAAGAGTTTCCATTGAGGTCCAATTCCAAGCCGACACTCTTAAAATTAAAATTGTTGGTCCTCGATTTTAAAATAAGCGCACTAAAATGGTTTCAAAAACTTAAATTACTTACATAATTTACTACATATAACTTCCCAGGGCAACCGGTTTAATTATTTCTGGATCTTCTATGGGCACTACGGCGGTAAATTGAAGAAAATTCAAATGTTATAAATACGGAAATGGTTCTAGCTTCCCAGCCTTAAATGGAAATATATTTACCGTTCCTACCCGTACAAAGAACTTTTTGACTCAGAATTTATTATTATTATTATTAAATATTTTATTGGTGCTTCCCGCAGTTGAAATATATATACATAATTAAAATATTATTGCTAATAAAAACAATCGGCATTGAACAAAATACTGCTATTAAAAAAACAATTGCAATGGAAAAAGTGTTCTACATAAACCATTTTGTTAGATTACCAAAAAAATAATGATACTAAAAATTCATTTTATTAGATTTTCAAAAAGTAATTCTATTGAGTCCCAAAAGTAATGCCATTACTAAGATGACCCAAAGTTATGCTACTGAAAATATATCTTAATAACATATGTATTTCGTAAGAATGCAAAAAGTAATGCTAGTGAAAAATACAACCCCAAAAAGTAATATTAGGTACAATATTCTAACTAGCATAATTTTTTTAAAAGGATACTTTCTTGTTAACTAAAAATTAGTATTTTTTAACCAAGGATTTAAATAAGTCGCGAATTGACTAGAAGTAAAAGTACCATTAAATTTAGAAACCGTTTAAAGCTGACTATTAATTTGAATCTTAGTTTGTTGTAGCTTTGAGGATTCAAAGAATAAGCGTTGTTATAATAAAATGAGCTTTATTAGGTTTGCAACTAAAATTTAATTTGTGGTGTCACGGAACAATACATTTCAAAGCTTTTTAAAATATCCAACCAAGAGAAATCTTTATATTTGTAAAACATTTATTTGCTTTAAAAGTAACAAGCTTTTCAAAATGACATCCGATAAATTTTGGTTCTTTTTGCCGATGAGCATCTCTAAATAGCTAAAGAGGCGCTCTTCTTGTGAATTAACAAATTTCCCAGGAACTTCAATGTATAATTAATGACGAGTGCTAGGCTACCGTTCACTGAACCAGTAGCCATTGTTTTCGAAAGCGAGATAGCCAAGGAGCAGATGAGGCCCCGATGTCAACGATGGTGCATCAGTTTGCTTCCCCAGGAGAATGGGTGGCAGAATAGCTTTACAGTTCGCCACGAGGACTACGAGGACGTCGCGGACCAAAACATGTGGAATTACAGGGATCCGGAAGCCAAAGAACTCCTCTTCATGTGGAATCAGCAATATAATTTCAAGGCCGCGGAGCGTTTGGGGCGAACGTTGGTGTTTCCGCCCTTACCTGATCTTCGGGAGAACCTGCTCCAGATGAACTGGTAAGGGCGAAACAACCAACATTCTCCCCAAATGTTTCGCCGACTTGAAGCCATATTACCGGTTCCACTTGGAGCGGAGTCTTTTGGCTTGCGGGTTCCTGTACTCCGACATATTTTGGTCAATGATATCCTCGAAGTCATCGAGAAAAGCTGTGAATCCATTCTGCCATTCGTCCTCAGAGGGAGACATTCTGATGCACTTTCCTGGACTTTGGACTTCATCTGCTCCTTGGCAAGCTCGCTTTCCAAAATAATGGTTTCTGGTTCCGAGGACGGTAGCTTAGCACTCCCGTAATTGATTATGAATTGCAGTTGCTGGGGAATCGTGTTACTACACTGCTGAAGTCAATCCTGAATTGCTGCCTAACCTTGGAGTTTCGGCAGGAATGATCCAATATCTTTACCATCAAGAAAAACGGGACGCTCTGGTCTAAGCTTATTCAGTTAAACTTCTTTAACAGTTATCACGTCGTCTTCAGAAAAACTTCCCGTGAACAGCGGCTCCACAGCATCGATTTATAGAGTTAATTCTTCAGTTACCATAACATCCGTTGCCTGCGTCGGAACAAGAAATTTGGGCTCTAACAGGTCGATAAGGACGTCTCGATTTGTCTCGTGGTCTTTTGCTAAGCTCAATAGCTCATCAAACTCTTCAATATCGCTGTGATCTCCAGGGTCCGCTCGACTTTCTCATCAATAGTTATGTGATCAAGGACGATTTCTCCACCATGAACGTGACGATACTAGGTATCATTGATAGACTTTTTACAATGTTTGTGTTTGTTAATCTGGGGGTCTTGACTATCCTGGATGAATATCTGCGGGACAATGCACATTCATTAGCGGTTAAGAGTTTCCATTGAGGTCCAATTCCAAGCCGACACTCTTAAAATTAAAATTGTTGGTCCACAGCATCGATTTATAGAGTTAATTCTTCAGTTACCATAACATCCGTTGCCTGCGTCGGAACAAGAAATTTGGGCTCTAACAGGTCGATAAGGACGTCTCGATTTGTCTCGTGGTCTTTTGCTAAGCTCAATAGCTCAATAGGTATCATTGATAGACTTTTTACAATGTTTGTGTTTGTTAATCTGGGGGTCTTGACTATCCTGGATGAATATCTGCGGGACAATGCACATTCATTAGCGGTTAAGAGTTTCCATTGAGGTCCAATTCCAAGCCGACACTCTTAAAATTAAAATTGTTGGTCCACAGCATCGATTTATAGAGTTAATTCTTCAGTTACCATAACATCCGTTGCCTGCGTCGGAACAAGAAATTTGGGCTCTAACAGGTCGATAAGGACGTCTCGATTTGTCTCGTGGTCTTTTGCTAAGCTCAATAGCTCATCAAACTCTTCAATATCGCTGTGATCTCCAGGGTCCGCTCGACTTTCTCATCAATAGTTATGTGATCAAGGACGATTTCTCCACCATGAACGTGACGATACTAGGTATCATTGATAGACTTGCCGTCTATTTTCCAGTTGGAAAGTGCACCCGCAGCATTATTTTCTTAAAGAATTAATTTTAAGGAAGACCCCTCGGAAATCATGCATTCCAGTTCTTTTTGAGGTAGAAATTTCTTCTGACATTCCATATAACATAGATGCCACTCTGCTTCCGACTGCGGCACCAAGCCCTCCTTCAGGCCCTTGAAGTGCTTTCAAATATCCAGGGATTCCCCGGATGTCAAAATTCAAAACGACCCTATAAATACAAAACTTGTCGGGCGACGCTTCTAGAATCGGGGTATTAAAATGGTTTTAAAAACTAAGTTATTTACCTTATTTAATACATATGACTTATCAGGACAAAATGAGTTCAGAGGAGATGTCTGTTTGTAAGGGTTTGTTTATTTCTGGATCTTCCGTTGGTACTAAGGCGCTAAATGGAAAAAAAACGTACGATATAAATTCATTTTGCACTGAAATAATTAGTAAAGGGTCTACCTGTCCAGAGAATTCTTAAAATCAGAATTCATCCATTTGTCCTTTCATCATTGCTGCTTCTTAATTTACCTTTGTCCTCAATGTCAACTGAAGTAACCTTCGTCCGCATATCATCGCTGATCAAGTGTTTTGTAAACTGTTCGTCCTCCTCTGAGCCTGAATCAGATGAATTCCTGCAGTCAGGCGTATTTCTTTACCAATTCGACGGAGTAATAACTTTTATTTCCGACAGACGTGACACCGTGCGAGAAAAAATATTATACTGAATTGTCAGCCGTCAAGTTTTCAACAACTCTATTAGTGTGGCTGCGTTAGCAATTGTCGTTTGATCCCTATCGAAAAAAGTTTTTAATTGAAGTTTTGTTTAGGATATTCCCTAAACTGCTGGAAAACTTGGTTAGCTGGTAATCAGGTGCTCAACAACAACAACAACGAGGCTGTTGAATTGCTAAAGTCTAGAGTTATTACCCTATTTATAAAAAGTCATGGCAACTCTGTAACATACTAGTAGGGTGTACTGCGTTTGGGGACAGTACATACTCGATCAATATCACTGGCCGAGTCGATATAGCCATGTCCCTGTGTCCGGGTGAACGCTGTGTTCTCAGTGCAAGCCGCATAAACTGTGGCGCCAACGATTATATTGCTAGAATAAAGATTTAAACAAGACCTATCGATGATCTAAAAAAAATATCCCTGCCCACTCTAACACCCATAACGCTAAAATCTGTATGTTGCCCACATTTTCTAACTATTTTGTAAAAGCTTAGTAAATAAAAAATATTAATTATAAATAAAACAAGGAAGAACGCTATAGTCGAGTACCTCGACTATCAGATACCCGTTACTCAACAAAAGGGACCAAAGGGAAATGGAGATATGCAAGCAGCAAATCGAGATTAAAATGCGTTACGCGTTATGGGCGTTAGAGTGGGCGTGGCAATCGATAGGTATTGACGAGACCAATATATTTAAGTTATAATTTTTTATCTATGGGCGTCACAGGTTTGTGCGTTTTGTGGGCGTTAGAGTGGGCGTGGCATATTCGCGTAACAAACGTGGGCTGCGTACATGGCTACGGAATCTAAATCTGAGATCCCAATTCTATATTTTAGATAGTTTCCGAGATATCCACGTTCATATTAACGCTTTTTTTAAGTTTGTGGGCGGTTTGTGGGCGTTAAAATGGGCGTGGAAAACTTGTATTTGGGTCAATCGATCGGTATTGATGAGAACAATAAATTTCAGTTAAAATTTTTATTCTAGCATCAAAACTGTAGGAGCCACAGTGTTGCGCGGTTTGTGGGCGTTTCCTGAAACAAACTTTCGCTGCGTAAGAAGATCAGGAATCTGCATGCAAAATCTAAATAGCCCAGCTCTTATAGTTTCCGAGATCTCAGCGTTCATCCGGACAGACAGACAGACGGACACACGGACATGTCTAGATCGACTCGGCTAGTGATCTTGATCAAGAATACATATACTTTATGGAGTCGGAAACGCTTCCTTTTGCCTGTTACATACTTTCCGACGAATCTAGTATAACCTTTTACTCTTCAAGTAACGGGTATAATAAATTGATAATTTCCGGGGGGAAGCAAAAATATCTTGCAACTCCGGAAATATGAAATTTTTTCATAGTAGTTTTTCATGCATTTAAAAGGCTATAACCCTTTAATTATCTGACACTTATTATTGACCTTTCTTTCTCGATTTAGTCTAATGATGCTTAAACCAAGAACGGCATTTTAAATAACCAATTGTTATTTACTAATCCATCTAAAAAGCAAACATCTTTGTGGCAATATTCGTTTATAATAAATTTATATGTATTCTCGTAGGTGATCACAGTTTGATTTAGATAAATAGTGGTGCGTGAGCAGCGGCGTAGCTAAGGGGGGCGGAGTAAGCCAAGGGGGAGGAGTAAGCCAAGGGGGAGGAATAGGCCAAAGGAGCAGCCAGAGGAGCAGCTGCGTACTTGGCGACCACTGGAGCAGCCACGGGAGCAATCACTGGAGCGGCGGCGATTCCATTGTAGTTCCTGGCGATCACTTGGCTGCTGGTGGCGGTCACGACTGGAGCAGGAGCAGCGTAGGCCAGGGGAGCCTGGCCAGTTCTCCTGTAAGAACGTTGACTGATCGATAATTATATACAAATTAAACGAAATCGAAAGCAACACAAGGGATTTATTGGGCAACGGAGATACTATGAAGCTACCGGGAATTTTTAATTGAATTAGCTACTGTCAGCCGTTCGTGGCCATAAACAACAGTAGTGACTGCCCACTCCCACTCCACTGGCTGTTTCTGGATGGACATCACGTAGCCAGTGGACAAGTTATTGGCCACCGGCAGCCGTCGCTGGATGCGTGACATTTAAAAGTGGCAAAATGGTTTGTTTTGATGTTGTTGTCGACAAAAATTTGTAAATATGTCAAGGTCGCTGAGCAGTCGAGGCCGGGCTAATGAACTTTTGAGTGCTAAGTGATTGAGGTAACGAAATTTATATTATACTGTTTTATGTGTAGATAAGAATAAAAATATTAAACAGAGAGTCGTAGCTTAAAATATTATTTTAGCTTTCCGTAAAGATAAAGAAAGTACCCCTAAAAATGTGTTTTTATTGGCCCTAACATTTTTTACACTGTACAGTGTACACACAGATAGTTTTTACGATCATATTTCATTTATTTATATTGTTAATAAACGGATATTAATTTATTGAAATTACGCTAAACAGCTTTTGGTTTGTCCTGTACCTAAAAAAGATATTTATTTATTTATTTCCGTTATGAAGGGTATATTTGGTTCGTTTCCGACCCTTTAAAGTATATATGTATGTTGAGATCTCGGAAACTATAAAAGCTAGAAAGTTAGGGATTATGCATCCAGATTCTTGAGGTTCTTGCGTAGCGCAAGTTTATTTTAGCACTATAACGCTATAAGCTGCCTAGCACCCACATACTTGAAGATTATGTGAAAGTGAAAATTGAATTTTCTTTTGACCATCAATGTCCATCTACATATTGTTCAGGTCGGACCACCCATTAAATAGTTAAAAGCAAGTGAAGGAATAGGCGCTAGATGGCGCTGTGTGCCATTTTTGAAACGCGTTTGCTACTCGCATATCCCTCCCTCGATAACGGGTATCTGATAGCCGAGGCCATCGACTATAGCGTTGCGTTATCTCTTGTTATAATTTATAATAATCCCTTGGTTTTACGATCGCATAATTTGAGGGTATGGACCTGAAAATCACCAAATACTGTCTACCGCAGTTGTTTGTTATTTCTTTAAATATGTGCTTTGGCACCGCTCTTTCGATTCGATTTATTTTTATGGCAGATTAACAAAAAACGTGACGTCCCGCTAAACAATTAGCATTCAAAGTGCGCACCTCACCGGCTAACTGTAATAAGCGTGCTACTGCAGTACAGTACTTATATACATGCACGTAAATTCGGTTGAAAGTAAAGCCACATCAAGGTTCTACAATAATATTATTCAAGAGCGAATAACGCCAGCTAATAGCACCCAAACAAGTGCGTTTTATTGAAGGAGGACAACTCTCGAACATAACTTGTCGGTACAATAGTCATATTTTTCCAACCATTATACCCCAAATACCACGCCCTTGGAACGAGACCTGAGTATGCGCGTTTAGATACGTATTTATTACCATAGTTAAATGCCCACAGGCCTGTACCAAAAACACTGTTCTGAAGTGTTATTTAGGAATTACAACCCTTGTTACTGTTTAAAAAGGAACTGTTTTAAGACAACAATCACCTCAAGGCGACTGTCAGATCTTCAACTGATCTTCTTATACGTTTGATTTTTGAACCCGTTACTTGTAATAGGGTATACTGTATGCGTCGAAAAATATGTACCAGGCAGAAGGAAGCTTATCCGACCCTATAAAGTATCAAACAAAAACACCGTTTAAGGAGGTAAGGGGTCGTGTCGATCCCACCTTCAACACACAAAATAATAAAATTTAGCTAGTGTATTTATTTACTCAAATTAAAATCCCTTTTCGTCACTGCGATCGTCACTATCTTTTACCTTTTTAAGAGGTGATTTTGTTTGATATCAGAAGTTTTTAACGAGACACTTAATGTCCTAGTCCTAGTTTTCATATTAGTATACCTTAATACCATGTCCAGAAGTCATGTCGATAAACACGAAAGTAAACCCCAGTGCAAATGCAACCTTATGAATCAATTCTGCGCTTACTACTGTGGGCAAGAAGCTTATTGTTTTTTCGATTTTCGTGGTATGGTGCAACTTAAGTTCCTACCACACGGCCAAACTGCTAGTAAGGAATATTATTTGAGCGTTATGAGTCGATTGCGTGAAGCAATTTGGTTTTTGCATCACGATATTGCATCTGGTACAAATTTACTCGTGCTTTGTGACCATTTCGTTAAAACTTCGACGCGTATCGCTTGATTTGGAATCGAATCGCCTGGTTTCCATGTGATATCTGGCTATTCCCAAAACTCAAGAGACCACTCAGGGGATCGCGTTTCGAGTCGATGGAAGAGGTAAACAAAAATCGAAAAAGGAGTTTTGAAAAAAACGTTGGCATAAGTGACTACCGTCCACATTGATATAGTAGTCACCTTCGCACACTCGCTTTGTGCGTTTCGTTACTAAGTGAACTGCCGTCCACATTGGTATATATTTTTAGTCTCAGAATCGATAAAAGCTAGTAAGTTGGGACTAAGCATGCAGGTTTTTGGGCTTCCAGTGCAGCTCAAGTTTATTTCAGCAGGGAATAACGCCCACATTTTTGAATATTTGTTCTTATTATCAATACCCATCTACATTCCAAGAATTATTGAAATCGGATTATTCAATTTAAAGCTATAGCCAAATAAAAATAAATAACATCACAACATCACTAATACGCCACCAAGCCGCTATTGGCGACTATATCATTTTTTTGTTTATTATTAATTTATGCCTCAAAAAGTGACTTACAAGATAACTCTGTCAAACTTTCGTTGACGTTCTAAACCGCCTCTTTAACCACTTTGCTGAGTTTGCACACTGGCTCAACAAGCTCTCATTCACAGATGCGACTGCAACCAATATCCCTCCCACTGTATACATATATGTACACTTTTAAAGATATGTATTATGAGCTATCTTTGCCCCTAGGTAGGTTTTTGGGTTTAAGCAAAATATCAAGAATACCGAAGAGCTTAAAATAATTGACAAGAGTTGGTCACGAAATGAAGCTTCATGAAATACACACTTAAACAAAAATCCCGACCGATCACAATGCAAAAAAGTAAATATAATGAAAATCGTTCATTAAATAGGCATTGAAATTAAATTATTTCAAAACATTATATCCTTGTGGTGCCTAAGACTCAAATTTACAATGTCGTGCATTGGTGCTCACAGGGCCCTACACTAAAACAGGGCGGACTTAAACCACTAACTATCCTTATCCTGAACTGTCCCCACTCACTCTCCCCAATATTGTAAAGAAATATGGTTTCTGTGTGAAGATACAAGCCGGCAAACAGGAACCTCTTGCTAAAAAGTGAACGGCTAATACTTTCTCGGCAATTGCTTTCTTTCACTTTCTTTGAGCCCCCGTTACTTAGTTCCCTAAACAAATAGCAAAGGTCAGTCAACCAACCACAGCCCACAGCCGCATTCCAACCTTGACCCGGATGCCCAAAACAATAAATGTTGTAATGTCGCAGTCCAGCAGAGGAGTTCCCAAAACCATTCGAGTGTGTTCATGTGTGCTTTCTACTGCTGACCAAAGTCGGCACGTGTTCAAAATGCTTAATTGGCCGGGAAGCCTGGACTAGTCTATATATATATTTTGTGGCTGACAACAGGTTTTCAATGAAAATGCCTGGGGCCAAAAACAAAGGCTTGGGTTCATGTGTGAGAAATGTTGACTTGAATTATTGTTATCACTATTTTTGCCTAATTTTTGACCCGGAAAACTCATAAATTTTTACCAATGGCTTGCGGCCAGAGGTTTTGCCCAGTACCTACACTTGTAGAACCAATTTTGTGTCGCTTTCCATTAACCCACTTGTTGTTTTGCATTGCGCACATCAAGCAAATACGGTAAATTCCCCATGAAATCGAATTGCATTTAAAACCAATTTCTGTACAATTAGCCAGCGGTTGCAGTTGGCTGCCCTTCGGGTTTTATGCCGGCCCTGGAAGACCTAAAACCTAAAAACTGCCAACTAATATTTTTCAGACACTTATAATGGGCCAACGGTCGCGTTGCTTTCGGAATATTAAGTAGCCGCCTAGTGGGCCGTTCGGCGGTATAAATACGCCACGCACTGCCTTTGTTTGTCATCAGTCAGCTTTCTGCCTTAAAGACAATCCAAGCTTAGCTCTAAATCAAAAACCACAGCCCAACATGTTCAAATACGTTAGTTTCGGATTCCTTGGCAGCATAATCAATGGGTTTCATTAATTTATTACGCTTCTTGCAGGCCGTTGTCATCTGCGCCCTGATTGCCTGTGTGGCTGGCAAGCCGGGACTGCTCCACGCTCCGCTGGCGGCCCTTCCCGCTCCTGTGGTCGCCGCTCCTGCTCCGGTGGTCACTGCCGCCAGTAGCCAGGTGGTGGCCAGGACCTTCAATGGCATCGCCGCTGCCCCGGTGATCGCCCAAGTTCCGGTGGCCCCCGCTCCAGTTCTGAGGACTCTGGCGGCTCCCTTGGCCGCTCCAGCCCCCGTTGCCTTCGCTGCCCCGCTTCCCGCTCCAGTTGCCGCTCCCCTGGCCGCTCCAATCCTCAACAGAGTGGCTCCTTTCGCCGCCCCCATTGCCGCCCCCTTCGCAGCCCCCTACGCCCATCCCTATGCTGCACCTGTTTTGGCCAAATACGCGGCTCCACTGGCTTATGCCCCAGCACCTTTCAACTACGCCGCGCCCGCTTTGTGGTAAAGGAAAAAGCACATACCACAGGGATTAAGCAACCGTTTGTGTGTTCAATGACTGATAGTCCTTAATAAAATTCGTTAAAATTGGTTAAAAAAAGCATGCATTGTTTGCTCTCGCTGGTTTGACGGCTCTGTTTTTTCAGGTATTTGGCAAAGGGTATTTGGTTAAAGTCCTCTGACAAAAAGATTTATGGCGCAGAAAAAGATCTGGTCATTACATTTTTTCGCAAAATGAATGCTCAGTAATTTCGTTAAAAAATGTGTACAGACAGAACATGTTTCAGGACTGTTTTATGGAGTTTGATTTTGATTGAAAATGTGCAACAATACTGTTTTTTGTGCTCAAATAAGAAGAGTGCTTTTAAAGATATGGTTTAATTACATTTACCTTTGCGAAAAGAGCTGTGACAATTAAAAAAAATATTTTACCCTGAAGAGTATTTAATGATAACCTAGTTTATATCCTGAGCTCAGATTCTCCGCCACTCTTCCGTCCACTTTAAGCTCTATACTCTGCATCCGATACCCTCCGATTCCCTCTAAAAATTCTGGGAAAACATGTAGAGTTCTAGAGTCAATCGTTTGAGTCGCGTCGTCGCTTTTATTCAGGTCATTTGTGTTTCATTGTCCCACATTGGCTTCGTCTACGGTTCTAAGGACGAATTATGGCACAAGGATGTAGTGTGTGTATGTGGTATGTGGGTTTTCCGGGGATAAATGGGGCTGGGTGGGTGGCTGAGTGGGTTGATCGGTGGCCCAGGTCGTGGAGAAGGCTATTCTCCGGTCGAATCGTTTTTCATTTCCTTTTCGTCGATATTTGCCATTCATTTGGCAGTTGACAAACAATGCAAGAAGCGAAGCGCAATGAATGACCAATAAATGTTCAAATTATTTTCATGATTCCTCTCTCCCTTTAAAGCCGTGAAACACTTCGGATATGGTTAACTTAAGGCTAAAGTTTCGCCGCAAACAACGCAGCGCGGGAAAAAAGGAAATTAAGAAAGTAACGCCGAGTAGAAAGCGAAAACTTAAACAGCAAAAGAGATAAGAGGCAAACATACACGCAATTCCTACACTACTAAAGCCTCCTTTCACTACCCCTCCCCTCGAAGTTTGCTAGGATTTTCCCTGGGCTGGGGAATTTTCCATGTCGACGCTGGTTGATTTTCAACAGCAGCGCAAACGCAGCAAAGTTTATCCTCAATTAAACTTTTTGTTGTTGCGTAAAATTGCGCTTGAAGTTGGCCCCGGCATCTGTCTCTGTGTTTGTGAGCTGCGTGTGCGTGTGAGGGTGCGGGCTCACATGTACACAGAAAGAAATGATTTGGAGTATTAGTCACATAAAATGTTAATCGGAATTGTTTTTAATAGAAACTTAAACCATGTTTTATACACGGCCTTTAATTAAATTAATTAATCCTTTTTTTTAAATTGTTCTTTTCATTTGTATCAAAACCCAATTTAGAATTTTAATAAAAAAAATCTATGATTAGAACCAAAACAAGACAATGGGACCGATTGGATGTTAGTAAACATACTGCAAATTCGTATAAGCCGGACTTACAAATCATAACATTCAAAAGAAAATACCTTTTTCACACGTCACTCTAAATATTTCACTTCAATGCTATCTCCGATTTCTTTCAGTGCATTTGTATGTGCTATAGGCCGTACGTCAAGCTCAGGGCCCCTGCACTTCCCATTTATCCGAATCTTCCTCCTCCCACCCTATCCCACTTCCACTACCATCCACCATCTTCATTTGTTGGCTTAACTTTTAACTCCACTTGCCTTAATTTTTTGGGCCAAGTTTATTGTTGTTGTTCATCTGCTCGGCACAATTTTTCGGTAATTTCCGCCCTTGTCTATAGGAAGAGAGTGGGAAAGGGGCCGAACTTCCCCTTTTGGCAGCCCCTTTCCTTTGTGGTAGGTGGGCTCCCTAACCATCTGAGCCTTAGAATTTCATTAGCTCGCTTCGTATGCGTTTTAATTTGTTGCATCATTGCCTCGTCGAGTTTTTCTTTTAATTGATTCAATATCAAGTTCGGCGCCTCTTCCTTTCAGACCCTGCTTTATTATCATCTTCTTGCGCTGCGGTCCAAAAGTTTTTAATGCATATTTTCAAGTAATTACCAAGACTTTTTCATTAGGGTCTGCAAAATGATTAGCGAGTTTGGTGGTTTGGTGCAATGGCTTCATTACGGCATGCACAAGGAACAACATTATGTTTTATAATCCTGGATTTTTGAAATAGCACCTTGTGAAAAAGTATTTAAAATGGCTTTAAATAAAATATGCTACATTGCCTACAATTACTTATATCTTAACGACAACCTTTCAAAACTTGAAAGTTTTTATACAATAATAATAATATACAATAACTAGTTAATGTTTAAAAGAAACTATAACTCCGAATATATATGAACATGAAATTTCTTACGATATAATCCGGTGACTATGAATTTCATAACACTTACAATCAATAGCATCGTAAAAAAGCTGTTTTATTCGAAATTTGTGTAACATTTCAATATTATTCGCTGCTTATTTCAATATTTACTTTGGATCCGAAGACTCCACATGCACATGCCAACGGTGCAGTAAATTCTTTAAGGACTCGAATATCGAATCCGCACAGGAAGTGTGTGTATGTGCATTTGGAAGTACATCGCAGAAATCCAAGCAGACAAAGCGAGCTAGACGTTTGGTCGGACCCGTTTCCGGTTGTGGTTGCTTGGGCCCTGGATCCTGATTCCAGGATACTGGCATTCGAAAGGAAAAGGGGCTCGGAACGGGGCCTTGGCCAAATAACGGCACTCAGTCACTCAATGCGGTTGCTTAGCCTTTCAGCTACAGACCGCAAAAATCCAGCAGCCTTTTCTGGCTTTTGATATGACGACATCGGAACGAGAGCGAGGCGCATCGCATGGCGTATACGTAATGCACTGGGAGAAATTAATGGCAGGCCAAACTGATATTGATTTCCTGTTATGTATAAGGAATATTGTGATTCTGGAGATCCGAAAAGCAATTAAAGGAGGATTTCTTCGTTATCAAGAACTGCTATTAATTGACGCATCATCGCTTTTCTTGGTGGGAAATAGTCTCGTAAGCTGATTGCCAGCAAGATTATAGTGATTCTTCTCCTTTTAATCGATAAACCGTGGGGTAATGCCAAAGAGTTTCACAATAAGGCATAATAAAAATGATTTATTATAAATATCTTTATGATTTATAGGAATCGAACTAATCGAGGTTACTAGTACCCCGTACCTTTAAAAATAACTCCTCCATTCTAACCCTCCTGGTAAATGGGATCCTTTCGCCCAGTGTGCGTATACGTGATTTGTTTGCCAGAGCAATTTACATGCCCCGGCGATGGATGAGATGCGAGATGTGCGACAGAGATGGCGGTGCGGATGCCAATGGAGATGGTGATTCGGATGGAGATGTCGAACGCCGGATTCTTTTGCGTGTGATTGTGGGCAATGTGGGCGGTGTCTGTGGGCGGGGCGTGTGGGTGTGGCTGCTGGCACTTTGACATTTGGCACCATCGCGAATTTTCAATTTCCGTGCGCCAGGTGGCGCCCGGCGCAACTTTAATCGCCCAAATGCAAATCCAAAACGACGCGTGGTTAAGCGTCTAAGTAATGAGCAGCTGTCGGATCCCAATTTGCATCCACGCCAAAGCCAAAACCAAATGCAATTGACAATGGAACGAATCGACAAAAGCTTAATCAGAACTAATAGAAAAAAGACGGGGTGGCTGGCGAAACAAAAAAAGCTTTGCCATGTCTGTTTCTGGATGCCGGCATCGCTTCACTTCCTGTCAATTGCCATGAGCTGGGGGATTTAGCTGAGCTAAGCCTTTTCCATTGAATGCGGATTATTGCATTGATTTTTTGCCAATATTACGCATACGCGGGGTGGGCACCAGGTGCGCCAGCGAACACGTAATAGAAGGTAATGAAAATTCCCTTAGATAACATGGCATTCGTAAAACATGGCCCTAGCTTAAAGCCGCTTAGAGGACCAGTTTATTTAAACTGTTAAACAAAGATATGTTTAGTATTATGGAATATTATATTTTAGAGGCTCAATCTATATTTATTGGAAAAATATTTTATATCATAGTATGAAAATTGTTATTTGAATTTAAGTTTAATAAAGTGGTTGAGCATATTTGAGAAATAGGCATACGATATGTTTTGATAAAATACAACGAGTGCCTAAATTCCACTTTGAACTACCTTATCTTTAAAGTTGAAGGATTGGCCAGAATTCCCCATAGTGCAATGGCAAAATATTTGTTTTGCTATGTCAAAGTTTATATTTTAAGTTCAAAGCAAAGGCGAACTTTCTAAAGTGGTAATTTCTTATTGTGATCTAGCAATATCCAATGAATTTTACTTGATTGGTGGTAATGGTAGAGGAGCCCCAATGCTAAAAAGTGTACGCAACTGGAATGGGGTCGAAAAACAAATGAGAATTTTCACTTAAATGCATTCAGCAAAGGACATCGAGATACGAGCGTTTCCAGCGATTTTCCTTGTTCCCAGTGCCTAAACAAAGGAAAGAATTTCTCGGATTCCGTCTTCCGGTTAATAACCCCTTTTCTGTACTTGCGCCTTCAAGGAGAAAGTTTTGGCCGAAGTTTGTTTTCTGGCGCGTGTGTGTGTGTGCGGGGAAAGGGTTTTCCCATCCGGGGCACCCACACATGTGTACATGCTGACGCAGCTCCTTCAAATCCGCTTTGGCTGCCGAAAACGAAAATAATTAATTAAGAAGTGCAAATCATAGCAAAATTATGCGGGCTGCCAAATTAAAACGAAAGTAAACGCCACCAACAGACACATCACAAGGGAGGAGCGGGAAATTGTGGCATGTAAGCAAAATTAAATGCTTGGCGACATGGGATGAAAGATACGGAAAGTGGAAGCGTGGGTGTTTTGGGGAAGCACATCACAAGTAAATGAGGGATTGCTCGGCCTAGCTGATTGAAAGGCTCGGTTATTTCCTAATAAGATTAAACATACCGCAATTAACGTCATTGAAAGTCGACCCAAAAGCTTATCATTAAAATCAAAACAATCACACGCTTGAGAATATCCTTTTTGCAATCATTATTTGTCAGAGTTAAGATCAAGGCGGTGGGTCTTTATCAATTTTGCTTCGGTTCGGGATTGGTACGAATCTAACCGGTTCGTCGATATCCTGGAACAGAGTTTAGGTTCATAGCAGGGTTGTTTTTTAAAAAATATCGAATAATTTCAATTTTATTTGCATTAATTCTAATTAACGTATAGAACCTAGTACTATATTTTTATTTCCCTTATTAAGTACAAAATGTTAATACCAACGCACAATTCCCCAGAACAGAACAAAATAAGTAGCCGTTCTGGTTAATGGTTCGGTTCGTTTACTATAAATATCTGGGTGTGGTTTGGAAACCACTCCGGTGCTGTTACAGCCCTGGTTAAAATATTAAATTACTACCCAATATTTTTTGTTTTATTTCACAATCGTTACCCCATATTGTAATTTAAATCAATTGCACCTCTATAAAATGGCAAATGTGCAAATTTAAATTCTGGAAACTATTTCTGTTACTTGATGCCTTATCACAACAAATACAAAAGACGTTTTCCATCCCGTAACGACAACTTCCCCGCAGCACGTTTCAAGTTTATAAATTCGCAATCTGAAGAACAATCTGTCTGGCTCTAATAAACTGCTGGCCAAACAATTTGCGGTCTGATGACATACGTTTTCCTCCGCTTTCCCACCTGCCACCAGCCACTTTCTCCCCTCCTTCCCATTTCCCCCAATTCTGGCAGAGAAAAAGGGAAACTGCTTGGGAAACTGTGGAAACAACTGCAACTGCCAAGGCTATTTAAAAGCTTCAACTCGAACTCAATTCAACTCCTTGAGTGTCAGTTCGGATTCCGTCTAGTTGGCCACCATTGCAGCCCACTTTCACCACCGTCCCGCCCGGAAACTGTGGGTCGCCAGGCAAAACTCAGTCACAACACCTGAGGGCAACGAGCGAGAGCTCCGGCACTATAATCACAAGAGGTTCCCAGGGTCGACTCTATCTGTCTGTGTATTTAAACTTTTGTAATAATCTACGGCAAATGCGCAACGTCAGCGTCTTTAGCTGGGCGAAATTACGCCATCCCATCTCGGTTTTCCAGCAAAGTTGTGGGGCGCCATTTTGCTTTTGCTATTTGTGTTGCGACTTTTGTTGACGCTGTCTCCAGCCCCAGAAATCCAACGCCAACTGCAACTGCCGCTCCCGGCGCCCAAACTTTACCTTTCCCAAATTTCATTTGCAAACATTCCGGGAGAGACTGCAAATTGAGTGTTTAATTGCAACGGGGTTGCATTCCAGATGGCACCTGCAACATATGCGCCGGGCAGTCGGGGCCTTCGGGCCTCTTTATTGGCCGGTGATACACTCTGAGTTCCCAAGTTTGGTAAGTGAAAAATTGCCGGCTATTCGAGTACGGTAGGTGTAACATTTGGTGGAGTGGAATACTCTCTGCAATATATGCTGTTGGGTCAGGCGAGTTTCAGGTACTCTTTATTGGTTAAATACTATGTAGATGTAGATGTATGTATATGTAGTACATATTATGTATTATGTATTTTTTCACAGTAAATTAGAATCCATTTAAATTTTACAGGCTAAGCTCTGCTGAGAAACGACGCAGCCTAAAAACATTCACTTTAAAATAAGATGAGTTGTGTACCTCATTCCAATTGAATTGCTTAAAATTTAACAAACTAAAATAAGAAGTTTTGTGGTAACAAACGAGCGTTAATGTAAACTCTTTTGATTTCCATTAAATAATACAATCCGGTTTGAATTTATGTAGTCAATAATGCTTAAATTATTTTATCTACTATTTTTGGAAAAGATTGATCTGATCGGTCTATGCCGCCACACGAACAGTGTGAATCAGCGGTCGGCACACATTCATAGATAAGCAGCCCCGCGGAAGTAACTCACCGAAATGAAAGACCGCTGATCTACCCATAATTGGAATTGTGCTCTAATATAATGAGAAAAAATTTACTAAAATTTCCTAAGAATGCTAATTTTTACAAGTCGTTTCTTTGTTTTGTCCAATTCATTAGAAAACTAAGAAGTTAACTTATCATACAAATGTTTATATATTTTATAATATTGTGTGATCCTCACCACCCTCGTTTTCCTTCTGACTCCCAACTCCCGCTTACTCGCGGTGGAGAGCCAATCATTTCACTTACGTTTTCGTTTTTCCAAGCGTCAAAAGTAATTTGCATTTAGCAAATATTTGCTGGCACCCCAATCCCCTGGATTCCCCACTCCGCCGGCCTCCTTCCACCCACAGCATCCTTCTGGCAGGACGAACATCAAAGTGGAGTCCCGCCATGCGTGTCAAAGGCGGCGGCATAGCTTTAAGTGTAACTCGCTTACCGTTCCGACTGTCAGTCTTTCGGAAGTGGAAAGGAATGGCGGGGAGTCCCCTTCATTTTTTCACCCTCGGCGCTTTTGCGGTACCGAGGCGTCAAAAGTGAAGCCGTCAGCGGCTGCGACGTGGCTAAAATGAGTTTTCAGCTCAAGTGTTGCCAGGACAAGGCCTTCGGCTAAGCAGAGGGGCTAATTTTTGTGATGGATTTCTGGCTTGTCCCTTTTTGGGATGGGAAAGTGACGGTTCTGCAGTCTGAGCGCTCGTTGCTGTTTGTTCAGTTGGTGAAACCATAAAATGGCTATTAGTGCAAGAGACAGCTCAAAATAAAGATAGGTACTAGTATTCTAAGCATATTAAATGATATTAAATATTGAAATAAAGCAATAAATGTAATATTTGTAAATACCATGCAGAACCAGTCATCAGTAATGTGATGTTGGTTATAAATCATGCATTACTTTTTATACAAAGGAGCGATGAAATTAACATGGACGTGTCCTAGTCTGTCATGCATGATAAACTCATTAACTTTTAATCGACATATCATCGACAAAGTCGAGGTTTTTGTCATTAACATTTTATGGAATTGTTATCAATCTTTAATTAACTTTTTTTGAAGAAAAAAAATATGAAAGAAGGGAGAGTCGGCTTTGAAGAAGTCGGCACATTGATGGTTACATGTAAATCTGCAGGGTACTTTGAGCTATAATATTTTGTAATATTCTGCCAGACACCTTTAAAATCAATTTATATTTAAAACTCACAAAAAAGCAGGAAAACATATGTAATTTCGCTTTTTTCATTTGAAAAACTACTATGCTTACACAATTTGTTAATTACCAAAAATAATCCCCTACCTAGAACTTTAGACTGGTGTCCCCTGTGCAAAGTCGATTTTCCACTCGTTTCACCTCCGAAATGGAGGCGTTATTGTTTCGCTGCGTGCATGTGTATGGAAGCGATAACTTTGTGTGATTTTTAAGGAGGATCGTGGGAAGAGGAAAAACTCAGCGAGCGGCAAGTGCAAAAGCTTCGCCGATGGTCGTTGTTGTTTGCTTTGAATTTTTCAAATCGCCCAGCCCAACAACCATTTGGCAAAGCTGTTTCCCAGCCACCGAGGCAGCAATGCTCCCGTGCATTTTGTTGCACTTCGGCGTGGCTGCCCTCGCGGGTGGTTCGATAAATTGCACAATTGATGGGCGGGGAGTAATTCCATTAGAAGCAGTTCCGAGCGAAGCTGGTCGAGCAGTGGCAGTACGTAAAATACTGGCTAACAGTTGCTTTTAGTCGAATAAAGCTGAGAACTAATTATGCAACGGTCCCTTGAAAATAGCTAAAGTACAGACTCAAAGATTTTTAGGGTAATTCCACAAAGTAAGTTCAATAACTTGGCAAATGTACCAATTGCTCATATACAACCTAAATTTTATTTAAAAATTTAATATACATATTAAAATTAGATGTTCTTCCTTATTATTAGAAAAGAATGTGATAGTAAAAAAGCAAAATAAAATTGTTTTACTAGGGATATAAACGTACACATTTTTAATGACAGTAATATCAGTAAGTTTAAAAAAAAAAATAAACAAAAACTTCGAAATTATACCAAACATTTTATTGTAAAAATTGAACATTTCTAAAGTATTTTTCCAACGTATTTTGACTTCTCACAAACTATTCGATCAACCCTCCCACTCCCATTTTCTATCCCATTTTTTGTTGCAACTTTTTAGCATTTTTAAGCATCGGAGTTGTGCTGGGGAAAACCTCTTTGTTTTGCTTTTGACGATGGCTGTGTCTCCCCACCCCGCCCCGGACCTTCCGCCCCCTTTCCACCTGACATGGATGCACAATGCGCACGTGTTCAATAACAATTGTGTTGCATACTTTAGTGCGCCGGGACAAAAGGATGGCATTAAATTTTAAAGTCGAGCTTGCAGGCATCGCCGAGCAAAGCGTCAAACGGTTTACAGCAAATCAATTAGAGCTAAGAACTTTTCCAGCGCTAATTGCAAGAGATTTCCTCCTCTTCTGCTGCCGGTTTTCCTCGCCTGCGCGCTTTCCTTGTTGACTTTGCTGTTGGGGGGAAAAGCGCGGCGGGGCAGCCGAAAACTGAGCAGGAAAATAAAATAAGTTCCAGATGGACAAAGGAACAGCCCCGTCCTCCAGCGCTCGACCACTCGGGTCCACAGAATTTTCGGGGATTTATCATGGAGCGCTTTGTAAGGCTTTTCGGGTCTTTGCCGGCCATGTCTGCATTGCGTATTTCCTATTCGTGCAGTTGAAATTAATGTGCAAGCCTTTTAATTACACGACAAATAAGCAAACAGCCCAAAAAGTTTTGCCCACTTTGTAAGAACTTCAAGATTGAGTGGAAGGGCGGCGAGTGAGCTATGGTAAAAATCACTTTGAATTCGAGGGCTGCAAGTTGTTCATTGCCGTGGAAGAAAGTCTCTAGGCTCCAAAAATCAGGGAGTAACATTGAGATGTAACTTTTGTGACACAGTTACAAGAACTCAATACAAATATTTATGAGCTATCCTTAAATTTAAAAATCGATTTATGCTTTAGGAGTCTTAAATACACAATTAAATATTAAAATAATGTTTCTTCATAGCACTCGTTTGATTATTAGCTCAAACTGATTTGCCAGCCCTGATTAGCCAGGGCAGCCAAAATTAGTTCAGTTTACATATCTCAGTGTGTGTGTTAGCCACTAATTAATTTGGCTTTACTTTGGATAGTTGAGAAATCGCCGGCAGCTTTTAGGGACACATTTTTCTTGAGGCCGACGGCAATGCGGTTGATTCACGACTTCCATCGCAAGCTTCCCCTTTCCCAATCCGCAATTTAAGTGTAAAACCGAGGAAAAGTTTATCAAAATGCTGCTTAATCAGCTTTATTTACATTGATAGCATTTGCATTGCATTTTTGCAGGGAGCAAAAACAAAGGAGCCGAAGGACAGAAGAAGAGAGAACGCAGCATGGCGTAAAATGCATTAAAAGCGAGGCAAACAAGTCCGAGGGGAGTCCTCGCAGGACCTTTTCCACCGCACCTCATTCAGAAGTTATGCATTTTCAAGTGCCTGGCTGAAGGTCCTGGCACACGGAGAACAATCAACGTAATTACTTTTTGAAAGTATTATTGGCATCAATGCGAAGTTAACGCTTATATGACATTGGTTATATCGCAAAAGTTGTTTTAAGATTTATGAATGTTTTGATTAATATATAGGTAATCTAGTATACATTTATAAGAAATAAAATTGAAAATCAAAAGTAGTACTTGCTAGTAAAAATATCTTTCGGTTGGAACTCGCTAGGAAGAACTTTCTGAAGAATCCCAGATTTTCTTTATTTGAAAAGATGGAAGAAATACATTTGTAAGGACTTTGATATATTTACATATTAAAAGTATTTGAAGCATCAATGCGAAGAGAATGCTTGTTTCGCATATGTAAATGTGCTTTAAATAAAATATAGGAAATATAAAATACATTTTAGGGAAATAAAAAACAAATTTAAAGGTAGTAATTCCTAAGAAAAATTTCATTCGGTCGGAACTCGGTAGGAAGGGGTTTCTGAAGCTTCCCGGATTAGGGTAATATGTTTTCCATATTCGAGGAGATGGTAGAAATACATTTTTAAGGACTTCGATGTATTTAATTTTATTACAGCTTTTCGCGTTTTTGCCTGTGCAGGGCTGCTGTGGTCCGCTGTCGGGATCTGAATCGGGTCCTGTTCCTGTTCCAGGCTGCTCCTGTGGCAGCTCCTGCTGTTTACAAAGCTACTTAATCGAAGTGCTGCCGATGCCGCCGCCGCCGGCACATCCTGAATATGCCTGCCCCGCCCCCACTTACTGTGTACATTAAATGCAAAACTTTTTTCCTTTTGGGTTTGCAGCCTTCCGTTTTTTCCTGTTGGTCTGCATCCATTTGCTTTCTGTTTGCTTCCGGTTTTCATTAATGGTCTTAACATAAAAATACAATTTGCTGACGTTTAACTGGTTTGGCGGACGTTAATAAATTTTTAAGCGTTGTTTGATTCAATTTTTTTCCCACCACTCCTGCGACTACCCCGAAATGTGTTGAGAGTTGATTGATTGCCCTGCCCCATGGGGAGATATTCCAGCCGGGGGCTCTCCAGCTGGGCCAAGGTGTTGGAGTTGGTTAAGTGTGTGGCCTGGAGGCTTTTCCGCCTGATCACCCTTCCAATCAATCTGTTTACGCTTATGGAAACGCCAGCCGGAGTGTTTGCACTGATGATTTTCGGATACACAGCGAATTTGTTCAGCGGAGGGTTCGGCTAATGCATTGCATTGATTGCGGGGATCCTTAGACATAGACAATGAAAAGCCAATCAAAAAGAATATATACACAGAGAAAATTCTGACATTCTCATCTGAGTTTAAAAAGGTTCTTAAAAGTAGAACCACATTTTTTAAGTTCAAAAAGTTTTTATTTTTGCTCGAATAAAGTTGAATTGGCGGTATTTATGTACATTATATATCTCAACAAATAAACTATTAAGTCTCTTTTTACCATTTCGTTCTAATCTTGAGAGCATTGATACCAAAATGTACTTACGCGGTATTTAAGAACGAATGTTCTCAATTCAAGAACAATGTTCTTGGATATTTCTCTCTGCGTAGCTCCATCAATATACATATCTTATCTTTTTTAAAAACAACCTGAGCAAATCTTGCTGTAAGTTTAATTTATATCTAAAGCAAATAAATTACACATTAAATGTTTTATCCATAGGGCATTTGTAGTTTTAAATCATATAGTTCAAAAGCAAAGCTACCTACCAAATGAGCCAAACATTTCCAATTTATTTTATTCCACATGTGCGCCCCATCATCCATGTCCATCAAAACTCTTGAATTTTTTAATTAGCACAATAAACCGTCAAATGTTACTGTTAATTCGATTAAATGATGGAAACAATGTCCGGATTCCAGGTCCACTGACAGCTGAATTGCAGTGGCAGGGAAAAGCCGGAAAATGGGAAATTACCCGAACGATCTGCACCTGTTACTGCAGCGCAATAAACCAAAGCAGCAGCTCAAATTTCCCCCCTCCCCACAAATGTGGGAGGTAGTTTTCCCACCCTTCGCCTTCCTGTCAGCCTTTTCATTTAATTGCGGTCGACTTTTGGGGTTTTGACTTACACAAGGCGGGAAAATCGAGGAGGGTGGCCATCCCCTCCACTCGGCAGCAAAATGCCAATCATCAATCAAGGTGATTTGTTTCAATGCCCCCCAGCCACACATTTCACGCTGTTGTGCATTTCGGAATGGACAGACACTGATAGCGGTCGAGGGGTTGAGGGGGCTCTTGGTGGGGATAGGGTATGCAGGGGTTCATTCGGCTTGGCACATGTGGCCAATCACTTGCATACACTTCAATTGCTGTGGTTTACTGGTCTCAGTCGCTCTTAACACGTTTATGTGCCACGCGATTCGTGAACTCTTAAGTGTTGAAATAAAATAGTTTAAACATCAGACTCATCTACTCATTTAGTTATTCAAAAAGAGGTAAAAGATAATATTTCCTCTTCTGGATTATACAGGCACTTTCATAATATTAATTAATTCTTGATTATAGTTCGTGCAACCACATATCCCGAAATGGTCCACGCATAAACTTAGTAGCTCTCGTCTGGCAGTTGTTGTTCATCAATGAATTCAATCACGAAAATGCTGCCCCATTTGGCTCGGCAGAGTCCCCTTCTCGGTGTCTACTCACACTGGCACTCACTCAAACACTCACAACACTCATAGCACTCATGGCACACCCGCACAGACAATACTCCTTGCCGCACTCATTCATTCGTTGCATATTCATGAGGCAAAGGCTGGCCTCCTTGTTTGAGTTACTGACGTGGCTTTGATTTAATTGCCTTGATTTTGTCTATAATTTATTTTAAGCCTTATCCTCACCCAAGGATCGAGCCATTTTTTCATTCGCCAGCAATTTTCCCTTCGGCCTTTGGGTTTGGGTAAATATTTCGTTTAGTTTACACATGGCTGAATTCTTCTGTTGGAGTTGTCAGTTCTGTTTAATTTGTTTTTTACAGAATGCCATGTGGAGGCTTCATTAAGCTCTTTCAGTTGCTTTGCTTTATTATACAAACACTAATAAATATATTTTTGAACAACTATTTTTAAAGGATATATAATTAAATTTTATGTAGAGTTTCCACGGCGAATAAAATTATTTTCAAGGTTGAACTCTATTATATAAATACAAATAAATAAATTCTTAAACATTTACTTAATGGATATAAAATGCAATTTTATAGAGAGTTTCACTTGCGAATTATTTTATTTTCAAGGTTGGACCCCTAAACTTTTCCAGAGAACTCAATAGCTTAACATTCCCTGGCTCCGCCGTGCCAGCATAAAGTTGTAGAAATATTTCACTTTATCCTGGTTCCGCCATAAGATCCTGCTCTGCACCCTGGAAAACCGCAGCAGGACATTTTGACGCTTTAAAAGTTGTGAGGCTACCGCTATTTTTATGCGCCGTTCACTTTTGTCGCCATTCCGTGCGCGCCAAGAAAAATAAGAAGAAAAGCTGCTGTCTCGGGCTTTCTCCGCCCCTTTCACCCCTTTCACCCATCCTCGTCCTCTCCCTTTCTCGTGTTTGCAGTCATGCTTCATACTTTTTACAGATATTTTTAGCACTTTTTTTAAATTCCGAAAGAGGTGTGCGCATAAATTTTTTGGTGCCCTGCAGGCGAATTCTTTATGCAGAATACTCCGCAGTAGCAAGAATAAATCGCTGAAGCCCGTGGAAGAAAGGAAGAACAGGGGAACTAAATTCAGTTTAAGGCCAGACTGATTGTAATTTGATTTGGCCTTCCCCCAGCAGTTCCACCCACCCATTACCGATTTTGGTTATTTCATTTTCCGAGCGACAACAAATGTCATTTCCTGTCGCCGTGTGATTTGTGACCCGAGAAATCGTAATCGCACTTTATCTATTAGTTACATTTTCTGGCCGTTTTCTTGCCACGCCCGCTCAGCTCCCAGTCGACCTTTAATGAAATTTACTCGGGTCGCCCCGTTTTCTATTTACTTTTGCGGCACGAAATTAATAAAGGACCTCGTTGTCCCTTTCCTTTCGGCTTCGATCCGTGTGGGCCAAGTGGAAACTTAATCCCCAAGGAAATTATGTGAAAAATGTGCGTTGGACTTGGCTTTTGTCCGGCATTTCCTTTTTTTCGCAGGTTGGTTGGGGACTTTGTATTATTTTTTTGATGCTCTAAGTTGTTAAGCGGCGAATAGCTGTAAATATTTTTGTTGGCCGGCTTAAAACATTCAGCGTATGGCCGGAAATATAAATCGAGGAGGGAGTGGGGTCAAGCCAAGGGTATATCAACAAAAGCAACCTGACCCCTTTTTCATTTCGTGTTTGGGGCTGTCCTTTTCCTCCGCTCCAAAATTGCAGGTTCATTTTTAAGCTGCGCAATTATCATTAAGTGGTGGCCGTTCTGGAGCTCAGAGGCGTTTCATTTGAAGGGGATAAAGCCGTTCCCGCAAAAGAATTTTCTTAGATTTTCGAAGTATTGTAATTCGTGGAAATCATAAGACAAGTATATATAGAAGATCTTAGTCGACATGGTGATAACTAATCTTAATGCATGAAGCTCGAAATTGAAAATTTATATAACAACATTTAATCGCTCAGCGACCACATTTAATTAAATGAAATTAAATTGAAATATGGAAAAGTTTATTTAAACTTATAATTAAATCTGCTGGCATAAACAAACAGTTCTTTATTCATTTTAAATGGCACTTTGACGTCCATAGAACTCTATCAAAAATGTATTTACTTATATTTTAAACTTCTTTTTTTAAAACCCCTAAAAATTTAAACATTTTTAAATACTTAACTCTTCAAAAGTTTTTTAGAATATATATTGTATTATTTTAGAACATAAGACATATTTTAAATTTTTGAATTTTAATCTAGTCCACGCCTTCTATCTGCCTCCTTTTCGGAGACCTCTGGTGGCTTGTTTTCTCCCCTTACTTTCTCCTTGGTATTTTTTGGGCTTTTTTCTGGAAATTGTGTAAAGGTTGCTGGCAATTTCGTTCAATTTGTATGAGTCCCTTTTTCCAGGCTCTTCGTGCGGATGCTTTACGTAACGGATAATTTGTGCACCACACTGCGTATAAGTTATGCGATGACTGCATAATATGGCTTCCACATAAGCTTTGCGAGGAGGGAGTAGCGTCCGATTGATGGATAGATTTGCTTCGTTGAGAGGGACCCTGTCTAATCAGGACAATTGTCTTTGGTCCTTTGTGAAGCTCCTCAGACGGCCCAAAGTGTCAATTACAGTCGTCCACGTGTACGGAATCGTGGAATGAAGGTGGAAACTATGGCGATATGAATGGATGGGGTAGTTTACCTAATGCTTATGTAATTGTCAGGTCATTGTTTAGGTGCAGACATAACGCTCTAATTAGGCCACAACACAAGCACTTAATTAGGTGGGTTTAATTCAAGACAAGAGCCAGCAGAACATTTAATTTTTTTTTTTAAATTGACGAACTGTCTTTGAATAGCTTTAAGTAACGTAATAAAATTATATATACTCATCGCCTTCTTCTCGATCATCGTTTAGGTACTTTTTTATACAATTCGAGACATATTTTAAAATTTAATTTTCGAAATTCGTATTATTGAAAAAAGCATTCCTTCAAGTCAACAATTTATTATTTTTACTTGTTATTCCCGTTACTCGTAGAGTAAAAGGGTATATTAGAGTCGTCGGAAAATATGTCACATATAGAAGGCAGCTTTACCGTCCCTATAGAGCCGGAGTGTTGAGGCTGGGATTCTTGGGCTTCCTTCTTGGGCTTTATTTCCACTCTAACGCCCACAAGCCACAAAATAACTCTAAAACCTGAAAAGCGGCCACATTTTTCGATATTTTGTAAAGTTTAAATGGGATTTTGTTCTGGTTATCAATGCCCATTTATATACATTGTACATGCCATTGTTGAAATCGGACCAATCTTAAAAAGTTATGAGCAAATAAAGTGTGTAATATTGCAAACATCCGATTTTTCATGAAACAATCGACTTATTAAAGGTCAAAGAAAATCACAACCCTTTTGTTTGGCATACCTCTCGTTTTGGTCGGACTGTCGTAGCAGAATTTCAATTTTGCAGCTATATATTGCAGTTTCCTGTGAACTGCGGTCTCCAGTGGCATTTTTATATCCCCAAGGGCATTACTCGGAATTATGAAAATGAATTTGATAAATGATAGCATTGAACATTTTGTTGTTTATTTCTTCAGGATTTCATCCGCCTCAGCATTGGTTATGGGAAACACTTGCATCATTCCCGACTCAAAAAGTCTAGCTGTCAGTCCGGGCATTTCCTTATTCCCATAGCAGACGAATGTAATTTCACGAAGGAGTGGTTCTGAGGAAATGGCGCAGACCTCACTACATTCCTGCAAATTTTCAGTCCAAGGATGCAAGGACGAAATGCATCTTTTCCATAGTCTGCGCCACGATATCGCATTGGTTTTCGGCCAAGATTGCCTTTATTTTCTCCGTCTATGATCATGACAGTACTGTTAGCCCATATACATCCTATCTGCGTGGCGTCATATCGCACTTCGATCACATCCATCTTAGATGTCGGACATACATAGGTGTCGGGCATAGATGTCGGATATTATCGAAGTGCGGTACTGTCATGATTATAGACGGTGAAAGTAAGGCAATGTTGGCCGAAAACCAATGCGATATCGTTGCCAAGGCTATGGGAAGGTGAATATTGAAAACGGCGTTATCCAGGCTCCTTACAGCCATGTCAAGGTGCAAATTTCTGTCGAAAGTGCTAAAAAATTTTCAGAACTTCATTTAAATATGTAAGTGAAAGCACTCGCTTTGAGATTTGCTGGGACGTCTTATGATCCTGATCTTTTAAAGGCACTGCTCCATATGAGCTCCGCGAACTTAAAGCTTTTGGCTTGCGGATTCCTGTATTCCGACATGTTTTGGTCAGCGATGTCCTCGAAGGCCTTGAGGCGAACTATGAATCTACTCTGCCATCCATTCCCCGGGGGACATTCTGATGCACCTTCCTGAACCTCGGGGCTTCATCTGCTCCTTGGCTACCTCGCTTTCGAGATCAACGGCTCCTAATTATGTGGACGTTGGCTTGACACTCTTTTCATTGATTCGAAATAGCATTTGATAGGAATGATGAATTTGGTGGTGACATTGGATTCGTGTCGACAATCACTTGAGTTGTTTAAAAGTGCGCCTGAATGTGAAAAGTCAAGGTTTTTTCTAAATTAAGTTGTTTACCTTCTTTACTACAAATGGCTTACCAAAATAGGTTCAGAGGAGGTGTCTGTTTGTAAGGGTCTGTTTTTATTCTGGATCTTGTATTGGCATTAGGGCGCTAAATGGAAAAATATCCATATGTTATAAGTAGGCAAAACATTCTAGCTGCTCAGCTTTCATTGAAATAATGTGAACAGTGCTTACCTTTTCAAAGACATCTTTGACTCAGAATTCATTCGCTTCCCCTTGCCCTTTGTGGTCTTCACGTCTTTATAGCTTGTAGAGGGTTTTTTTTATTGCTGCTTCTTAATTTACTTTTGTCCTCACTGTCACCTGAAGTAACCTTCATCAGCATATCATCGCTGAACAAGTGTTTTAAACACTCATAATCAGATGTTGGATTCTGAGTCAGGTTAATTCTTGCAGGCGTATGTCCTTCCCAATGCGGCGGAGAATCCACTTTAATTTTCGACAGACATCGTTTGCGAAAAAATATTTTACTGAATTATCAGGTGTCAAGTTTTTTGACAACTCTATTAGTGTGGCTGCAATTTTTTTTATAATCACTATCGAAAAGGGTTTTTAATTGAAATTATGTTTAGGGTGTTCCCCAGACTGTCGGAAAACTTGGTCAGCTGGGTATCAGGTGCGTCATACAAACTACAATTTCAAAAAGTTTATTAATTAAACAAGATCGGAGCTGTTAAATTGATAAAAATCAGAGTTTTTACCGTACTTCATTAAAAAGTCATGGCAACTCCGTTACATTTTAGTACAATTTGCAACATTTTTATACCCATTACTCGAAGAGTAAAAGGCTAGAAGAAAGCGTTTCCGATCTCATAAAGTATATATAAATTATGTATTCTTGATTAATATCACTAGCCGAGTCGATCTAGTCTTGTCTGTGTGTCCGTGTAAGCACTGTGTTCGCGGAAACTATAAGTCGATGTTATTGGTAAATGGTTAAGCGGTCTAACCCCTTAATGTAATGTTAATTATGATTAACCAAGTTATTTTCTTCCTCGATTTACTTTAATGATGTTTAAACTAAGGACGGAATATTAAAACAAGCCATTTCTTCTTTACCAATCCATACAAAAATCGAAACTCTATGTGGCAACATTCGTTTATATTAAATTTATATGTATTTTTCCTAGGTGATCACAGTTTGATTTAGATTAACAGTGGTGCGTGAGCAGCGGCGTAGCTAAGGGGGGCGGAGTAAGCCAAGGGGGAGGAGTAAGCCAAGGGGGAGGAATAGGCCAAAGGAGCAGCTGCGTACTTGGCGACAACTGGAGCAGCCACGGGAGCAATCACTGGAGCGACGGCGATTCCATTGTAGTTCCTGGCGATCACCTGGCTGCTGGTAGCGGTCACGACTGGAGCAGGAGCAGCGTAGGCCAGGGGAGCAGAGTAGGCCAGGGGAGCAGTGTAAGCCAGAGGAGCACCCAGGAGTCCGGGCTTGGCAGCAACGCAGGCAACGATGGCCAGGAAGACAACAGCCTAAGGATAAAACAGTTAGAAAACTAGACTCAACATCAAATCTTCAAACTCACGGATTTGAACATTGTAATGGTTGATTTTTGGTGCTTTCGATTCGAAAACTTGAACTTGTCTGATGTCGTTCAACACTTTATGTCGCTATTTATACACCAAAAACTGCGTCTGTGACCTCAGGCCATCGAATCCATTGGCCACCAACAGATATTCCACATTCAGCAGTGGGAAATCACATAAAGTATGGTTAAGTGCAAACGGTAACGGGAGACTGTCGCAGCATTTAAATGAACTGAATGCGCACATGAGTCAGAGTGGGGTAAGGTTTTGGGTATAAATATGCTCCACCAAGAGCAGTTGGACATCAAACAGTTTCTAGCCTTCCGAAGAAGCAAATCAAAGAAATATAGCCACCATGTTCAAATACGCAAGTTATCTGAGGAAGGTACTTCAAAAAATTGTATTAACTCAATTGGCTTATCCACAGGCTGTTGTCATCCTGGCCATCGTTGCCTGCGTTGCTGCCAAGCCCGGTCTCCTGGGTGCTCCTCTGGCCTACACTTCTCCCCTGGCCTACTCTGCTCCCGCTGCAGTGTTCGCTGCTCCTGCTCCAGTCGTGACCGCCACCAGCAGCCAGGTGATCGCCAGGAACTACAATGGAATCGCCGCCGCTCCAGTGATTGCTCCCGTGGCTGCTCCAGTGGTCGCCAAGTACGCAGCTGCTCCTCTGGCTGCTCCTTTGGCCTACTCTTCCCCCTTGGCTTACTCCTCCCCCTTGGCTTACTCCGCCCCCATTAGCTACGCCGCTGCTCACGCACCACTGTTTATTTAAATCAAACTGTGATCACCTAGGAAAATACATATAAATTTAATATAAACGAATGTTGCCAGAAAGAGTTTAGCTTTTTGTATGGATTGGTAAAGAAGAAATGACTTGTTTTAATATCCCGCTCTTAACATGGTTGTTTACGCGAACGTGCCACGCCCACTCTTACGCCCATAAACCGTCTATATGAACGCTGATATCTCGAAAAAGGTGGAGAGTTGGGATCTCAGATTTTGATTCCTTAGCTTCATATGCAGCGCAAGAGATTGCGAGATGGTAAAGCGCCACCTACCATCGAATTTAATATATTGTTAGACTGATTTAAGCGTTATGGGCGTGGCAAACTTGTATTAAGTCAATTGATAGGTATCGAGATCACAGCGTTCACAGGGACATGGCTAGGTCGATTCGGCTGTGATATTGACCAAGAATATATATTTTATATGTACTTTATGGGATCGGAAACGCTTTCTTCTACCTGTTCCACAATTTACTCAAAAATCTATATACTTTTTACTATACGAGTAATGGGTACAAAAATGCTTACTAATGACACTAAAATGTTTCACAGTTGCCTTAACTTCTTTATGAAGTACTGTAATAACTCTGGTTTTCAGCAATTTAATTGGTATGGAGCACATGATCACCAGCTGACCAAGATTTCCAACAGTTTCGGGTTACTCGTAGAGTAACAGTGTATATTATATTTGGGAAAAAGTGTGTAACAGGTAGAAGGAAGTGTCTCCGACTCCATAAATAATATATATTCTTGATCAGCATTACCAGCCGGGTCGATCTAGCCATTTTTGTCTGTCCGTGTGAACGCTGTGATCTCGGAAACTACAAGAACTAGAAGGCTGGCATTTTAGATTTAGATTCTTTATTTTCAAATGCAGCGCAAGTTTGTTCCGCGAACATGCCACGCCTACTCTGACGCCCTCGAACCGCCCAAAACTGTGCCTCCTACAGTTTAAGTGATAGAAAAAAGGTTAACGCCCGCAAATCGCCCACAAAGTTCAACAAATCGTTAAATTGAACGCCGATATCTTGGAAACTATTAAGATAGAGAACTGGGAGTTCAGATTTAAATCCCTTAGCTTTGTTAGTAAACATGCCAAGCCCACACTGACGCCCACAAGCCGCCCAAAAATGTAACAACACAATTTTCATGATAAAAAAAAAATGTTAACTAAAATGTATTTGCCAAGTCAATACTTATCGTCAATACCTACCCTAAACAATATATTGAAATCGAGGGTAGGTGACGCTTCACAATATCGCTTTGCTGCTTGCATATCTGATAGACGAGGCACTAGAGTTCTTTCTTGTCCTATTAAGAAGTGTTTGAGCTGGGGATTATCAAACGACAATTTCTAGGGCAGCCACACTGAAAGAGTTGTTGTTGCTGAAAAATTTGACGTCTGACAATTCAGTACAATATTTTTTCTCGCACGTTATCACGTCCGCTGAAAATTAAAGTAGATACTCCTTAAAATTTGAAAGGACATACCCCTGCCTACAAGAGGAGTTTATATAAGTAATTTTCAGCGATGATATGCTGAAGTAGATTACATCATATGACAGTGGAACAACAGTACATTAGGCAGCCGCAATGAAGGACGCTAAGCAAGCCATAAAGACATGATGCCATCGAAGGACAAGCGTATGAATTCTTAGTCAAACAAGTCTTTGGACAGGTAGGCACTGTGATGATAGTGTTTTCCGTACTTACAACATCGATTTTCTTCCATTAAGCGCCTTAGTGCCGACAGTAGAACCAGAAAACCCCTTAGCCCTTGCAAACAGACACCTCCTCTGTACTTCTTTTGTCCTGGTAAGCCATCTGTACTAAAATAGGTAAATAACTAAATTTATAAAACAACATTTTAGTACACCGATTTTAAAACCGTCGCCGCAAGTGATCGTCGTCAAGAATCCAATGCCACCACCAAATTCATCTAGGATAGTCAAGCCCCGACGTTTACCCAACAATTACAAGGTGAAACAGGAGCCGATAGAACGCAGGTCGGTGCCAAATCCTGCTGCCATCGGTAATGAGGTCGTTAAGGTCGTTAATTACAGCAACTTCTGACACCATCCCCATCCCCAGAAGAGTGCCAACCTAACGCCCACGAAACCAAGAGCCATTGATCTTAAACGAGAGATAGCCAAGGAGCAGATAAAGCCCTGATGTCCAGGAAGGTGCATCAAATCGTGTCTCCCGGAGAATGATTGGCAGACTAGCTCCACATTTCACCTCGAGGATGTCATTGACAGAAACATGTCAAAATACCCTTTAATAACTAGCCGAAAGCAGGTACAGTGTCTTCAGCATTTCGTCTCCCTCAGCCGTGGTCATGGCAAACACTTGGATCATTCCCGACTCGAAGAGTCTAGCTGAGACTCCGCACATTTCCTTATTCACATATTAGACGAAGTTCATTTCACGAAGGAGTGGTTCTGAGGAAAGGGCGCAGACCTCACTAAATATCTGCAAATTTACGGTCCAAGGTTAGTTGGCACCGTAAAAGTAACGTAAGCATATGAGTATAAGAGCCTTGGAATTCACCATTTTGATAGTCTTCGTCACGATATCGCTTTGGGCTTCGGCCAACATTGCGCTACTTCTTCAGTTGATAATCATCACAATGCCATTGACTCATATCCAGCCTATCTGATATCGCACTTCGATCACAGCTGACATAGATGTTGGGCATATATGTCGGGTGTGATCGAAGTGCGACATGAACAATGAAATGCCCGGAATGACGGCTAAACTTTTTGAATCGGGAATGATGCCAGTGTTTCCCATGACCACGGCTGAGGCGGATGAAGTGTTGAAGAAACTGTTCCTGCTTTCGGCTAGTTATTAAAGGCTCGAAAAATGTACCGAAATAGACAAAAAAATGTTCCATGATCGCGCAATCATTAATAGAATTCACTTCCATAATTCCGTGTAAGGAGCTTGGGGATATAAAAATGTTACTGTGGACGGCAGTTCACAGGAGACTACCATATATATTTAAAAAGCACAATGGAATCGTCGCTGCTCCAGTGGTCGCCAAGAACGCAGCTGCTCCATTGGCCTATTTTTGCCCTTTAGCTTTCTACTCCCCTTTGGCCTACTTCGCCCCCCTTAGCTACGCCGCTGATCCAGCACCTCTCTTCATTTAATCAAATGTAAAATGTGATATATTATAATTGACGAAATTACAAAACTGTTGAAATTGAATGCAAGTTTTTACAATGTTTGTGTTTGTTAATCTGGGGGTCTTGACTATCCTGGATGAATATCTGCGGGACAATGCACATTCATTAGCGGTTAAGAGTTTCCATTGAGGTCCAATTCCAAGCCGACACTCTTAAAATTAAAATTGTTGGTCCTCGATTTTAAAATAAGGGCACTAATATGGTTTCAAAAACTTAAATTACTTACATAAGTTACTACATATAACTTCTCAGGGCAACCGGTTTAATTATTTCTGGATCTTCTATGGGCACTACGGCGGTAAATTGAAGAAAATTCAAATGTTATAAATACGGAAATGGTTCTAACTTCCCAGCCTTAAATGGAAATATATTTACCGTTCATACCCGTACAAAGAACTTTTTGACTCAGAATTTATTATTATTATTATTAAATATTTTATTGGTGCTTCCCGCAGTTGAAACATATATACATAATTAAAATATTATTGCTAATAAAAACACTCTTCAATCGGCATTGAACAAAATAGTGCTATTAAAAAAACATTTGCAGTGAAAAAAGGAGTTCTACATAAACAATTTTGTTAGATTACCAAAAAAATATTAATACTAAAAATTCATTTTATTAGATTTTCAAAAAGTAATTCTATTGAGTCCGAAAAATAATGCCATTACTAAGATGACCCAAAGTTATGCTACTGAAAATATATCTTAATAACATATGTATTTCGTAAGAATGCAAAAAGTAATGCCTAGTGAAAAATACAACCACAAAAAATACTATGAGGTACAATATTCTAGCATAATTTTTTTAAAAGGATACCAAGGATTTAAATAAGTGGCGAATTGACTAGAAGTAGAAGTACCATTAAATTTAGAAACCGTTTAAAGCTGACTATTAATTTGAATCTTAATTTGTTGTAGCTTTGAGGATTCAAAGAATATGCGTTGTTATAATAAAATTAGCTTTATTAGGTTTGCAACTGAAATTTAATTTGTGGTGTCAGGGAACAATACATTTTCAAGCTTTTTAAAATATCCAACCAAGAGAAATCTTTATTTTTGTAAAACATTTATTTGCTTTAAAAATAACAAGCTTTTCAAAATGACATTTGATAAATTTTGGTTATTTTTGCCGATAAGCGTCCCTGAACAGCTAAATAGGCACTTTATTGGTCCATAAGAAGGCAAGGTGAAGTAACAAATTTCCCAGCAACTTCAATACATAATTGAAGACAACGGCTACCGTTCACGGAACCAGGAGCGATTGTTTTCCAAAGCGAGATAGGCAAGGAGCAGATAAATCTCCCATGTAAACGAAGGTGCATCAGTTTGTTTCTCCGGGTGGCAGAATAGCTTTACAGTTCGCCACGAGGACTTCGAGGACAGCGCTGACCAAAACTCCTCTTCATGTGGAATCAGGAATATCATTTTAAGGCCGCGTAGCGTTTGGGGCGAACGTTGGTGTTTCCGCCCTTACCTGATCTTCGGGAGAACCTGCTCCAGATGAACTGGTAAGGGCGAAACAACCAACATTCTCCCCAAATGTTTCGCCGACTTGAAGCCATATTACCGGTTCCACTTGGAGCGGAGTCTTTTGGCTTGCTGGTTCCTGTACTCCGACATATTTTGGTCAATGATATCCTCGAAGTCCTCGAGGAAAGCGGTTAATCTATTCTGCAAACCATTCTCGGGGGAGACATTATGATGCACCTTCCTGGACTTTGGGCTTCATCTGCTACTTGACTAACTCGCTTTCCAAAATAATGGCTTCTGGTTCCTGAACGGTTTCTAAACACTTTAGACATTGATTATGAATTGCAGTTGCTGGGAAATCGTGTTACTACACTGCTGAAGTCAATCCTAAATTGCTGCCTAACCTTGGGGCTTCGGCGGGACTGATCCAATATCTTTAACATCAAGAAAAACGGGACGCTCTGGGTTAAGCTTTTTCAGTTGCACTTCTTTAACAGCTCTACAGTTATCTCTGGAACGTCGTCTTCCGAAAAATTTTCCGTGATCATTTCATCCTGGTCACGTTTCCTGAACAGCGGCTCCACAGCATCGATTTATAGAGTTAACTCTTCAGTTACCATAACATCCGTTGCCTGTGTCGGAACAAGAACTTTGGGCTCTAACAGGTCGATAAGGACGTCTCGATTTGTCTCATGGTCTTTTGCTAAGCTCAATAGCTTATCAAACTCTTCAATATCGCTGTGATCTCCAGGGTCCGCTCGTCTTTCTCATCAATAGTTATGTGATCAAGGACGATTTCTCCACCATGAACGTGACGATACTGGGTATCATTGATAGACTTTTCCAGTTGGAAAGTGCACCCGCAGCATTATTTTCTTGATGAATTCATTTCAAGGAAGACCTCTCGGAAATAAGGCATTCCAGTACTTTTTGAGGTAGAAATTTGGATTTCTTCTGACCTTCCATATAACAAGCCCTCCTTCAGGTCCTTGAAGTGCTTTCAAATATCCAGGGATTCTCCGGATGTCAAAATTCAAAACGACCCTATAAAGACAAAACTTGTCGGGCGACGCTTTTTGAATTGGGGAATGAAAATGGTTTTAAAAACTATGTTATTTACCTTATTTAATACAGATTACTTACCAGGACAAAATAAGTGCAGAGGAGATGTCTGTTTGGAAGGGTTTGTTTATTTCTGGATCTTCTGTTGGCACTAAGGCGCTAAATGGAAAAAAACGTACGATATAAATTCATTTTTCACTGAAACAATTAGTAAAGGGTCTACCTGTCCAGAGAATTCTTAAAATCAGAATTCATCCGTTTGTCCTTCCATCATTGCTGCTTCTTAATTTACCTATGTCCTCAATGTCAACTGTAGTAACCTTCGTCAGCATATCATCGCTGATCAAGTGTTTTATAAACTCTTCGTTCTCCTCTGAGCCTGAATCAGATGAATTCTTGCAGTCTGGCGTATTTCTTTACCAATTCGACGGAGTATCCACTTTTATTTTCGACAGACGTGACACCGTGCGAGAAAAAATATTATACTGAATTGTCAGCCGTCAAGTTTTCAACAACTCTATTAGTGTGGCTGCGTTAGCAATTGTCGTTTGATTCCTATCGAAAAAAGTACTTAATTGAAATTATGTTTAGGATTTTCCCTAAACTGCTGGAAAACTTGGTTAGCTGGTAATCAGGTGCTCAACAACAACAACAACATTGAGGCTGTTGAATTGCTAAAGTCTAGAGTTATTACCTTATTTATAAAAAGTCATGGCAACTCTGTAACATACTAGTAGGGTATATTGCATTTGGCGCAAACCGCCCAAGCTGTGGCGCCAACGATTATATTGCTAGAATAAAGATTTAAACGTACATATAAGTATTGGTTTCGTCATAACCTATCGATGATCTAAAAAAAATATCCATGCCGACTCTAACACTTATAACGCTAAAATCTGTATGTCGCCCACATTTTGTAACTATTTTTTAAAAGCTTAATAAATAATAAATAATAACAATAAATAAAATAAATTGATTATTTCCCGAAATATCAAATTTTTTCACCAGCAGCCAGGTGATCGCCAGGAACTACAATGGAATCGCCGCCGCTCCAGTGATTGCTCCCGTGGCTGCTCCAGTGGTCGCCAAGTACGCAGCTGCTCCTCTGGCTGCTCCATTGGCCTATTCCTCCCCCTTGGCTTACTCCTCCCCCTTGGCTTGCTCCGCCCCCCTTAGCTACGCCGCTGCTCACGCACCACTGTTTATCTAAATCAAACTGTGATCACCAAGGAAAATACATATAAATATAATACAAACGAATGTTGCCACAAAGAGTTTAGTTTTTTATATGGGTTGGTAAAAAGAAATGTCTTGTTTTAATATCCCGGCCCTAACTTAAACATAATTTTAGTAAATTTAGTTTGTTACGCGAATGTGCCATGCCCACCTTAACGCCCACTAACCGTCCATATGAACGCTGATATCTCGAACGCTGATTTCTCTCACTAGATCGATTCGGCTAGTGATATTGATCAAGAATATATATTGTATATGTACTTCATGGGATCGGAAACACTTTCTTCTACCTGTTCCACACTTAACCCTAAAAACTATATACTTTTTACTCTACGAGTAATGGGTATAAAAATGCTTACTAGTGATACTTTATAAAGTACGGTAGTAACTCTGGTATTCAGCAATTTAACAGGTTCGATGTTGTTGAATTGCTAGAATGTTTGAAAATTGAGTTTGTATGTAGCACATGATCACCAGATGACCAAGATTTCAAACAGTTTAGGGAAGATCCTAAACATGTTAGTACCCGTTACTCGTAGAGTGAAAGGATATATTATACTTGGTGAAAAGTATGTAACAGGTAGAAGGATGGAGACTCCCTGTAGAATATGTATTCTTGATCAGCATTACCAGCCGAGTCGATCAAGCCATGTCCGTCTGTCCATGTGAACGCTGTGATCGCTGAAACTACAAGATCAAGTTTGTTTCGTGAACATGCCACGCCCACTCTGGCGCCTCGAACCGCCCAAAACTGCGGCTCCTACAGTTTTAGTGCTCGAAAAAATGTTAACGCCCACAAACCGCCTACAAACTTTAAAAAATCGTTAACTATTAAGAAAGAGAATTGGGAATTCAGATTTAAATCTCATAGCTTTGTTAGCAAACATACCACGCCCACTCTGACGCCCACAAGCCGCCCAAAACTGTGGCCAACACAATTTTCATAATAGAAAACAAATGTATTTGCCAAGTCAACACTTATCATCAATACCTACCCTAAACAATATATTGAAATCGAGGGTAGGCTTCTTCACAATATCGCTTTGCTGCTTGCATATCTGATAGTCGAGGCACTAGAGTCGAGTCTAGCGTCCTTTCTCGTCTTATTAAGAACTGTTTCAGCTAGGGATTATCAAACGGCAGCCACACTGAAAGAGTTGTTGTTGTTTAAAAATTTGACGTCTGACAATTCAGTACAATATTTTTTTTCGCACGTGATAACGCTGAAAATTAAAGTGGACACCCTTTAGAATTTGGAAGGACATACCCCTGAGTACAAGAGGAGTTTATAAAAGTAATTTTCAGCGATGATATGCTGAAGAAGATTACTTCATATGACAGTGGAACAACAGTACATTAGGCAGCCGCAATGAAGGACGCTAAGCAAGCCATAAAGACATGATGCCAACGAAGGACAAGGACAAGCGTATGAATTCTTAGTCAAACAAGTCTTTGGACAGGTAGGCACTGTGATGATAGTGTTTTCCGTACTTACAACATCGATTTTCTTCCATTAAGCGCCTTAGTGCCGACAGTAGATCCAGAAAACCCTTAGCCCTTGCAAACAGACACCTCCTCTGTACTTCTTTTGTCCTGGTAAGCTATCTGCACTAAAAAAGGTAAATAACTTGATTAATAAAACAAAATTTTAGTACACCGATCTTAAAAACGTCGCCGCAAGTGATCGTCGACAAGAATCCAATGCCACCACCAAATTCATCTAGGATAGTCAAGCCCCGCCGATTACCCAACAATTACAAGGTGAAACAGGAGCCGATAGAACGCAGGTCGGTGCCAAAACCTGCTGCCATCGGTATTGACACTAAGGTCGTTAATTACAGCAACTTCTGACACCATCCCCATCATATGCCATTTCTAGTCCATGAGAAGAGTGCCAACCTAACGCCCACGAAACCAAGAGCCATTGATCTTAAACGAGAGATAGCCAAGGAGCAGATAAAGGCCTGATGTCCAGGAAGGTGAATCAAATCGTGTCTCCCGGAGAATGATTGGCAGACTAGCTCCACATTTCACCTCGAGGATGTCATTGACAGAAACATGTCAAAATACCCTTTAATAACTAGCCGAAAGCAGGTACAGTTTCTTAGGCATTTCATCTCCCTCAGCCGTGGTCATGGCAAACACTTGGATCATCCCGACTCGTAGAGTCTAGCTGACACTCCGGGCATTTCCTTATTCACATATTAGACGAAATTCATTTCACGAAGGAGTGGTTCTGAGGATAGTGCGCAGACCTCACTAAATTTCTGCAAATTTACGGTCCAAGGTTAGTTGGCACCGTAAAAGTAACGTAAGCATATGAGTGTAAGAGCCTTGAAATTCACCATTTTGATAGTCTTCGTCACGATATCGCTTTGGGCTTCGGCCAACATTGCGCTACTTCTTCAATTGATAATCATCACAATGCCATTGACTCATATCCAGCCTATCTGATATCGCACTTCGATCACAGCTGACATAGATGTTGGGCATATATGTCGGGTGTGATCGAAGTGCGACATGAACAATGAAATGCCCGGAATGACGGCTAAACTTTTTGAATCGGGAATGATGCCAGTGTTTCCCATGACCACGGCTGAGGCGGATGAAGTGTTGAAGAAACTGTTCCGGCTTTCGGCTAGTTAGTAAAGGCTCGAAAAATTTACCGAAATAAAAAAAAATGTTCCAAGTTCAAGCAATCATTTATAGAATTCACTTTCATAATTCCGTGTAAAGCGCTTGGGGGTATAAAAATGTGACTGTGGACGGCAGTTCACAGGAAACTACAATATATACCTGCGAATTTGAAAATCATGTATGACAGTCCGACCAAAAAGAGTGATAAGGCAAACGAAAGTATTATGATTTTCTTTGGTACAAAGACCTTTAAAAAATAGATTGGAAAAAATCCCATTTAATCTTTTACAAAATATTATAAAATGTGGGTGCTAGAAAGGTTTTAGTGTTATGAGTGTTACAGATGACGTGGTAGCCTGCTGAACCATACCTACGATGCGCAAGAAACTCAAGAATCAATATGCCAGGTCCCAACTTTCTAGCTTTTATAGTTTCCATGATCTTTCCGTTTATACGGACGGACAGACGGACGGACACTGCTAGTTCGATTCGGCTAGTGATTTGCCACGCCTACTTTAACGCCCACAAACCGCCCACAAACTTCAAAAAAATCGTACATATGAGCGCAAATATCTCGGAAACTATTAAAGATAGGGAATTGGAATTCCAGATTTTGATTCCGTAGCTTTGTACGCAGCGCAAACTTGTCACGCGAGTATGCCACGCCTACTCTAACGCCCACAAACCGCGTAAGCCTGTGGCGCCCACAATTTTCAAGCTAGATCGCTTGAGATCGCGGGTGGGTGCGCATTTCAATCTCGCTTTGCTGCTTCCCTTTTGTCCTTTCAGCTGAGTATCTTATAGTCGAGGTTCCTTGATTTACTAAAATGATTTTTATGCTAAAGGCGGGATATTAAAACAAGCCATTTCTTCTTTATCAACCCAAATAAAAAGATAAACTCTGTGGCAACATTCGTTTGTATTAAATTTATATGTATTTTTGTAGGTGATCACAGTTTGATTTAGATTAACAGTGGTGCGTGAGCAGCGGCGTAGCTAAGGGGGGCGGAGTAAGCCAAGGGGGAGGAGTAAGCCAAGGGGGAGGAGTAAGCCAAGGGGGAGGAATAGGCCAATGGAGCAGCCAGAGGAGCAGCTGCGTATTTGGCGACGACTGGAGCAGCCACGGGAGCAGTCACTGGAGCGGCGGCGATTCCATTGTAGTTCCTGGCGATCACCTGGCTGCTGGTGGCGGTCACGACTGGAGCAGGAGCAGCGACCACTGCCGCGGGAGCAGAGTAGGCCAGGGGAGCAGTGTAGGCCAGAGGAGCACCCAGGAGACCGGGCTTGGCAGCAACGCAGGCAACGATGGCCAGGATGACAACAGCCTAAGGATAAACAACATTTAGAAAACTAGACACAATATTAAATCTTAAAACTCACGGATTTGAACATTGTGATGGTTGATTTGTGGTGCTTTCGATTCGAAAACTTGAACTTGTGTGATGCCGTTCTACACTTTATGTCGCTATTTATACACCAAAGACTGCGTTTGTGACCTCAGGCCATCGAATCCAATGGCCACCAACAGATATTCCACATTCAGCAGTGGGAAATCACATAAAGTATGGTAAAGTGCAAACGGTAACGGGAGACTGTCGCAGCATTTAAATGAAGTGAATGCGCACATGAGTCCGAGGGAAGTAAGGTTTTGGGTATAAATATGCTCCACCAAGAGCAGTTGGACATCAAACAGTTTCTAGCCCTCCGAAGAAGCAAATCAAAGAAATATAGCCACCATGTTCAAATACGTAAGTTCTTCAAAGAAGCAACTTCAGAGGATTATATTAACTCAATTGGCTTGTCCACAGGCTGTTGTCATCCTGGCCATCGTTGCCTGCGTTGCTGCCAAGCCCGGACTCCTGGGTGCTCCTCTGGCCTACACTGCTCCCCTGGCCTACGCTGCCCCTGCTCCAGTCGTGACCGCCACCAGCAGCCAGGTGATCGCCAGGAACTACAATGGAATCGCCGCCGCTCCAGTGATTGCTCCCGTGGCTGCTCCAGTCGTCGCCAAATATGCAGCTGCTCCTCTGGTTGCTCCTTTGGCCTATTCCTCCCCTTTGGCTTACTCTTCTCCGCTGGCCTATAGTGCGTTTGCAGCTGCCGCTCCAGTTCTTCTGTAAGAACTTTGACTGACCGATAAATATATACAAATTAAACGAAATCGAAAGAACTACAAGAGTTTTATTGGGCAATGGAGATACTGCGAAGCTACCGGCAATTTAAATTGAATTAGCTACTGTCAGCCAGTCGTGGCCATAAACAACAGAAGTGACTGCCCACTCGCACTCCACTGGCTGTTTCCGGATGCACATCACGTATCCAGTGGACAAGTTATTGGCCACCGGCAGGCGTCGCTGGATGCGTGATATTTAAAAGTGGCCAAAATGGTTTGTTTTGATGTTGTTGTCGACAAAAATTTGTAAATATGTCAAGGTCGCTGAGCAGTCGAGGCCGGGCTAATGAACTTTTGAGTGCTAAGGGAATGAGGTAACGGAATTTAAATTATACTGTTTTAGACCCATCATGTTTAGATAAGAATATGGATTTTAAACAGGAATTTGCAGCTTTAAATCTACTTTTTCCTTCCCCATAAACACAAAGAAAGTGCTTTAAAAATGTTTGTTTTCGAGTCGATCTTCCCAGATCCTAGATTCTGGAGGCTCTTGCGCACCGCATGCTTATTTCATCGGAGTGCCACGCCCACTCTAACGCCCACAAACGCCCATAACGCTAAAAACACCCAAATTTTTCAAGATTTTGTAAAAGCGTAACCTATTTACGATGGTTTTGATTATCAATATACATTAATATGGACCATCTATTAAGCAAATAAAGGAATCGCCGCTAGGTAGCGCAGTGGCGTAGTTTGCAATCTTGGGAACAGTCGCTTTGCTGCTTGCATATTTCCATCTCTATCGCACTACCCATATCCGGTATCTAGCGTTATCTCTTGTTTTAATTAATAATAATAACAATCCCCGTATTTTTTTTTAAATTCATAATATAATGTCTGGCGCCATTTTGTAGTGGTTTGTTATTTGTTGAAAAAAAAAGCATTGCACCGCTTTTGCATTTTGATTTAGTTTAATGACAGATTCGAAAGAGAACGTAACGACTCGCTAATGAATTATCATTCAGGGTGCGCACCTCACCGGCTAACTGTTAAAAGCGTGCTACTGTAGTACATTACTTATATACACGTAGGATTGATCTTGCACCTTAAATTAGGTAAAAAGTAAAGCCACATCAAGGTTCCACAAAAGTATTATTCAAGAGCGAATAACGACAGCTAATAAAACGACTACTTACACGTATAATTTGTTCTTCTAAAATTTTAAATGAAAATTAAAACCATATACAAGAATGTACACTGTACATATCTGAATGGTTTTATGGGACTTAGAAAAAATCGCCTTCAATCGTAAAAACCCGCTTAGGTGCTTGAATATCGCTATCTCCCTCACACTCTTTTAGCTGAGTAACGGGTATTTGATAGTCGATAACATCGCCAATATCGTTTTTCCTTGTTTTATTAATCAATACCTATCTAAATGCTGAGAATCACACCACCGTCATTGTTGTTTAAAAAGTTATGACTAACAAACAGACTCTGGCATGTTCAGAAGTACCGCTACCGTCCGCCACGGGCCACGGCGCTAGCTTCGGTGGGACTTTATTTTATTTGAAACAGAGTAACAGGTATCTGATAGTCGAGACAATCGGCTATAGCGTTTTTTCTTGTTTTTATTGGATTTGATAATTACCTTTTTATCAAGCCAATCTGCATGTAATTGAAAACCATCTCGAATAATGTTAAATAAACATTACAGTCTTGAACGGCTTACAATTATAAAATATTCACTTGCATCTTTTCCTGCCAAAGGCTTAAGAAAGAAGTGCAACAATTCCGGAAACGATTCGAGCCCAAAAATATAATTATGGAAACGTAATCAAAGTGAATTCATCTAGAAAACGACTTGCCTTGGTCACTTTCCCATTGTATGCGATAATTAAATATGCTGGATTAAATCCATGAGCTGGTCACCGAACGCATCTAAGTAATCGGCAGGACCCTTTCACCTGGCAGTCACCACCTGTGAGTGCATTCAGTTTTCTGCCTTTATTTCATTTTAATTACATTGCATTTAAATTTTACATTTCTCGGGGCCATTTGATGGCCGGCTCCAGGGCTCTGATGGTCAAATCAGGCGTATGATAAATTGATTGCGAATGCATATACATAAGGATGTCCTTACTCATGCATGCATTTATGTGTACACTGAGCAGAGGAACACGATATAAACTCAAAAACCAGCTTCTTATTCTACCATTGGCTTTGTATTTAGTTGACTGCGCTTTAAAAATAAATTTTGTAATGAAATGTTAAGGTTTTTTTTTTTAAATAATTTTATATTACGAAATGAAATTCAACAAATTGGTTTTCGTTTATTAAAAAATGCTTGCTTTTGAATCTATATCTTGGCTTTTTAAAGGTGGGATTCGTATTAAACTAAGAATATTTAACCTTGATTCATGCCAAAGCATTCCTTCGTTACAGAATATTTTTCTCTCTGTGCATAAAGTTGCAGTCCAGATCTGCTGTGTTTGTCTGGCATTGAGACTTTTCTTCTTCGTCCTTCAAAAGCAGGGCTTTAATAAAATTTTACGCATAAACTGCCTTTAATTGAATTACATTTAATTATTTTGCCACACATTTTACTGAGAGTTCATGGCCAGAATCATTTCGATTAAGCTTTTTCGTCTTGTTTCTAGTGTCTGATTTGATATGGCCAATATTATTGTCTTAATTATTACTTTCTCCCCTCTGCCACTTTGGTTCTTCCAGGACAACATTATTAAGCACTTTATTAATTAAGAATGGCAATGGGAATGTTAAATATGTTCTGGGGTAGAATGCGTTATAATTATATATGAGACTTCAAGCAAATGTCTATGGATAAGAAGTATTTATTAGGGTTATCGAACAACAGTAACGTGGTTTGATTTCTAATCATTTGCCTATTAAAGAAAATATTCTAAAATGCAGAACTTGCTTTAGTAGTCTGTCAGTTTATACGAAACAAAGTTATTTTATTAATATTAAATGTCAGTGGCTTAGGGACTTATCGCAATGAAATTATATGTATACCAAATTGGTTTCTCCTGATATTGCTTATTCATTCATCGAATCGATCTTGTTTTTAATACATATATTTATTACTTATACCACCCATTGTACCCACTCGCCAATATATTCGATGTCGTCTTCCAGCGAATTTTCAGCCTACTTGTAATAGTTGATCATCTTTCGGATTCGCTTGCCCTTTTTCAAGCTGCGCTCGACGTTATCCTACTGCTGCTGCTGTAGTCCCAGTAGGCCGGACCTTGTTTTCCGTATCCTGTTGGTAACCAACTTCCTCCTCCTTAATTCCTTCGACATTGGTGCGGGACGCCACCTTGAACGACAAAAGATACTCGTTGGACCAGGATACCTTCTCCTCAATGCCGCGATGGGTGCGGTCAAGCAGGTTGGCCACCCCCTCATCATCGTAGTGGATAGCCTCCTTTTCATCGTTCTGCTTGAAGAGATCCTCGGTGCCAAAGCGAACGATATCCTCCAGCTCTTGCTTCGTTGAGCTGGCAGGCTTGCCGCTCACTCCCGGGCGCACCACAAGGTGGGTGAGCATCATCTTGTGCTTGGCCACCTACGTCATGCGCTCCTCCACCGAGTTGTGGCTCACAAACCGATAGATCATGACTCAGGTGGAACAGCTCCTCGAGATGGTTCTGCAGCGGTGTGCCGGTGAGCAGCAGCTTGTAGAAGGTGCTGTAGCTGCTCAGGATACGGAAAAACTTGCAGCCCAATTGATGCTGCCAAGAAAGGTGGCGTCTATGGAGATCAACTCGTAGCTGATCAGCAGCACGTTAAACTTAAACTGGATGTGCTTGGCCGGCATCTTCTGGGTATTTACCTCCTCGAAGCACAGCTTGTTTCTCCGGATAACAGCTCTGGAGGCCTTTGAGCGCACATAGGTAATGCAGTAGAAGTCCGGAGCCCATAGCTCCAGTTCGCGCTCCCAGTTGACGAGAGTGGAAAGCGGTACGGATATGAAGAAGGGTCCGCGGCAGCGACCCTCCTTGGACAGGGAGTACAGGAAGGTCACCGTCTGAATTGTCTTGCCCAGGCACATCTCAACGGCCAGTATGGTGGGGATGCCCTGGTCCCAACTGTAGCGGAGCCAGTTGACACCCTCCAGCTGGAATGGATGCAACTTCGTGCCAGTTCCCTGCACGATTTCCGGCTGATCCTCTTATTTCTTCTTCACATCAGTGGTGGGCTTGCCCTTACCCCGATTCTTCTGGCTGAATCGCAGATTCTGGTAGAAGTCGATGGCCCGCTTTAAGCTCGGAATGCCCTCGTTTTCCTTCTCCCATGTGGACTCGCTGTAGGTCAACTCCCGCCACTTTACCAGTTAAACAGTTCCGCCATCAGGTGGATTACACGCTGAGATATGAGCCACTCGGGCTTTACGCCCTTGTGATCGAACTGGAGCGGCTTTTCCATGTCGTAGTTTCTCTGGAAGTAAGCGACCATCAGGGAGTGGTGCAAAGCCAGCTTCCAATCGGGAATCCACTTGCAGTGCCAGTAGGTCATGTCGTGTCACTTGACGAAAAACTCACGCATCTTGGATCTTTTGAAACCCTTGAAAATGGAGGATCCGTCGGGGGACCATCGCCAGGACAATATCTTTTTAGCTTTTCCGGGCACAGGGCTGCAGCACGGACAGTCAGTATTCTTCCTCCCGAATCTTGCGCTTCGCGGCCTTCTTTTTTAGGCGCTTGACCTTGGGATCACCGGAATCGGACTCTTTCTTGAAATGATAGCCACTAGCCTCAGATAACAGGATAATATACACTTTTTACAGAGGGTCACCCAAATTATTCAATGTTTATGGACGGGCTTTTTCGCGTTTATAAAAGTTTCTGAATTGGACAAGCTGTGGAGCTAAAATTAGCAAACAAAAATACGCGATAGAAAGAAAAAATACTAAGCATGCAAATACGGTACTACAAAATACTCTCCTCATGAAACTAAAATATGTGGGGTATTCTTGTTCTATCGAATTCCGGGACTCTCAGTGCTCCCGGAAGGATATAATCGATTACAACCTTATACTACCCTGTAGGTTACGTAACAGGAAAAAGGAAACATTTCAGATTCTATGAAGATTACGTGGCTAGTCCGTATGATCGATACCGGAAGGTATTGCAATGGGTTTTATTAATTCTTGAGTACGTGAAAACAAATTTCCCCCATTTCACGCAACTCAGAAAAATGTGTGCATTTATTCATTCTCAACTCATGCACTGAAAAAAAAACCGGAACAATACCCCTTTAACATTGTCTCCTCAATTTTCACATATCACTTGTCTCATTTCAAAGTGATACGAATTCATATCAATATGATACAAAACCATATAAATATCAAATGTTGATATGAATACATTAGGAGAGTCTGCCATGGCGACTACTATATATAGCCGCAGAATTGAAAATCTGCAGTGATGAACTGATCATAACGAAATGCATTTGAGGTTATTGCAAAGGAAACATGTCAAAAGTAGTTCCACGACCATGCCAAGTCCGAAACTGAATCTCAAAAATTAGTTTTTGGAGTACATTTTTGTAACACAAGAGGTGGGAATTCAAAGACTCATTAGTTCTAAAATGTTTTCCTCTTCCTTTTTGCTATTGCGAAAATCTTTGCATCCCATTGACTACTCATCTCATTCAATACTCAGATAAATAGGAATTAACCATCCATTTACCATTAAACCATCTGTCTTACAGTTAGGCAGATGGTTTAATTGTCTGTTAGTTTATGCAAACAGCCAAATCTAGCAAAACTAACGCTTGAACACATCTTTTCGAAAAAGGACAAAATTCTGGACATTGGGTGCTTTAAATTTTTCCCGGATAACGTCGTTAGAAAACAGACAGATCTGTCCAAAATAATGACAAATGGCAGCACTGGTTTATAATACCATGAAAAGGTTAGGAAACGATTTAAGGGCTATGCGTTTGACGCTTTAATTCTAGAGAGTTAAAGCTGTGATCTGGGCGTCGAAGCCTGCGTTTATCCCAAAACCAAAAACCAGCCGCAGAGCAACGAACCGGTGACCGCCGAAACATTTCAAAGACAAGCCACCAACAGCAGAAACACCGTCATCACCAACAGGACGAGGACAATGGATTAACTCAAACTCAAACCTTGTAACTGCCTGACCGCACATCCACTGACAGAGTGGGTGGTTGGGGATGGAGAGTGGGGCTGACGAGTGGGTGGCCAAAGAAGTGAGGGCCAGTTGATGGCCGCATGTCACAGACATTATGGAATCATGAACTTATGTGCACCTGTGCGTGTTTGCGGGGGATCAGGCGCGGGCCCCTGGACTCCATTTTGGTTATACCCGCGTGGACTTGTGGTCGAGGGCAGCGATTTGTGGTCAGATTGGAGATGGTTTCGTGACTCGGCTGGGATTTCATCGGAAGGATCGACTCCGAGTTAAAGGTAAGTGCTGTTAAATAATAAATTATGTAATATTGTAGCCAATTTCAACATAATATCTCTTAGAAAAGTGCAATGTACAATTTATACTATATACCAAATTTAAAAACTTTTACAAAAATTAAAGCTATTTAACATATCAATCAATGATGTTGTTTTTGAAATATTTAAAATAATCCTTTTAATTTTAATTTTGTTGCGGGAATGATATTAATTAAAACTTTTATTTAAGGGATCCGAACTTTTCACGCACTCATCACTGGTTCATGCCATTTCAATCATCAATCAAAGTGTTTTGTTACGACTTTTATACGTCATGTTCATGGCTCTGAGCCACCGCTTTTTGCATCCCATCAGATTCGTCCCGCTCCTTGCCATGTCTCCCCTATATCTCCTCCCAATCTGGGGATCCAGTCATGCGGAGGTGTGACTGTGACACATCAGACGACATTTATGGTGTCGTTGAGAAGGATTCCCATTACGCCCACCAGACAATCAATCACATGCGCACCGGAATCAATTGTCGCAGCTCCTATTTTCGTTTTCAATTTCACTTCGCTAAATATTTATGAGGAAAACAGTGGGGCCTTCGATTTGTAATCCTAATGAGGCGTAATTAGAAACATTCAATTACATTTCACTGGCATCAATCAATGACGGTTCTATGGCCAATCCGAAGAGGGGAACTTAAAGTAACCTAAGTTTCAATTTTCTAGCGCATTATTGGTAATCCTCCCCGACTTTACATCCTCTTCCCAAGCTCCTTTTTCTGTTTGTTGTTCCTGATTGCTGCTTAAACTTTTCCTTCGCTCTCGGCCCACTTGCTTGTAAAGAGGTTTTTGTACGCCTTTTGATTTATAGATATTGGATCATGCCGCTCACCCAACTTTACCAACAAAGGGAACTGGGGCCTTTGTGGAGCAGGGAATACAGAGTGGTGCCCAAGTGTGTTAACTCTGGGGAGAGTAAGGTAGCAGGATAAGCAGTCTATGCAGTCCAAGGAATATGATAGGGTTGCAGCATCGGATTGTAAGTCTCTACTGGGGACTGAAATAATAAGGGAACAATGTTAGTCAAGACTTACAGCTTATGTTGCTTATAATACGTTTATAATAATTATAACGAAAGTAACTTAACTTGTAAAACTTAAAACGGCGATAGCAGAATGCGTTTTTATATATTATTGAGTATTTGATCGGTTCCTGCATTATTATTAAAATTTAAATATAATAACTTTACCAAATTAGACTTATACTTTTCCCTTGTGCCTAACTTTAATTTTAAATTAGTAAGATAGTTCCTAGATTGTATTCTTTTTGAAAGTGTATGTTGCGGAGCGCTTTGAAATTTCGATGATGCTCTACACCCATTTAGCGATTCTCACTTGTTCCTTTGTTGCATACTTTTAGGCGCGCGACTGAACTTGTTTACAGGGAAACTCTGGACCAAGGACCCTGGATCCTGTATATTGGCCCAAACAGTGGGCGCTGGCTATTCGGCATCCTTGACAGCCGCACAATTTGCTGCCGCGTTTTTGTATCTCTCAGTCTTGTTTGTGTGAACCAAAGCGCCTGTGTTCTTTGCACAGAAAGAAACAGGTTGGGCCCCAACAATAAAATATATTCCCCATACCAGATATTAAATTCTTGGAAATCATTTTGTAAATAAATATTCCATCGATTTAAGGGTCTTTTCAAGCCCCTTACGGTCGCTCAGCTCAGTGTTAGTATTTCAGAATTGAAAACACCTTTTCACTTTTTTTGCAGTGCTTTAGATATTTTTTCACAGTTTGAGGGGCGTTTAAATTTAATAATAATATTTTCTCTCTGTATGTTAGTGTGTGTGCTGTTGGCCAGCAAAAAGTTTGCGCACTGATTGCAAACTTGTTTCAATTGTTTCGTACACCAAACCGAAGGGAAGAACCCAGAAGACTCCCAGTGGGTGGATGGAGGTGGGCCGGATTGCGGACTGGTTTTTCCGCCATGAAAGTCAAGGCGAAAGCTCCGAGCTCCGAGGCCAAGGCAATTCGCCTGCATATTTGTGTGGCTTAGTTTCCGTTTCACAAGCGAAACGAAATGAAACGAACGGCATAAAAACCCATTGAAAATTTGCATACGAAAATGAAATTCAAATAGGTTTCCCATGTCCCTCGCAATCAGTTCCGGCTAGTCCAATCACAAAAAAGTGAACGAAAACTTTCGCTTTTCCTCTGCCGCTTAAGCCCTATATTTATGATCCAAAATAATGCAAGGGGATATTTCATCTTTGGGGCTTATCCCCTTGGCTAGCTGGCAATTTTAATCGAAATCGTTTGGCTGACTTTGTTTATCGAGGCTTTCTCTGGACGCATTTACCATTTACCTCGGATTGCGATTCGAACACTAAGTGATTTTTCATTGACTTTGTAATGCAAATTGCTTGTCTATCTTCGCCCCACTGTTTCATTTTGCTATTGGCAGGCTCTCTGGGCCTTTTATCACAGGAGGCCTGTGTTAAGGTCCCTTCAACGATTCGAAAGCCAATAAAATGCAAATTTTTTCATCGCGTAAACAAATCCCAGCCAAAGATTCCTAGAGATGGGGGTTCTACGTGTCTGAAGATAAGAAAGAAATCGGTGTTTTTGGTCGAAATTCATTGAGATTTAAAGTGTTGGCAAAGTTTAAGATGTACACGTAAACGTTACTGCTACTACTTATTGAAATAGAACGATGAATTTAGAATATTCAATTCTTAATTCGATTTAAGAGCCCACATGGGCAGCTAAGATGTATTTTTATATACCATATTTATTTTTTGGTACCTTAACAGGAAACTTTTATGACTGCTAGCTCTCCCAAACAACTCACGATCCCATCTTCATTGTCTGATGAAGCCCAAAACTCAAAACCCAAACTTATTTCCATCAGCATCAGACTTGACTTGAGCTGGGGAACTCGACCCGCCGCCATTGATTTAATTGTAAGCTGTTGAATTTTGATGGCTTTTAATTGTCTTAAGACCGGTTCAGCAAAAACCAATCAGGGCTCCTTTGATAAGACCTGATGGATGGATGTGGGTGGCCAATGGGGCGGGGAGGGGAAAGGCCTTCTGTTGTCAGCAGAATAGTTGGAAATTCCACTTAGTGCTGACTACTGACCCACTTATTGGTCACTTCTGGGTCTGTGTTTCCGCTGCTCCCCACCCATCCCCAGTCGTCCTCCCAAAGTCAACCACTTGACTAAACAGCACTCAAATTTGATTTTGATTTATGCTGCCCAGCAGTCCGCACCGAATTGCCTCCTCATTCCACACTTTCCAACTTTCCCTTCGGCCGACTATTTCCCCATACTCGTATAAGTACAATTGCAGGCTCATAACTTTGGCATCTATCGTCGTTTGCCTTTCATATTTACATGCTCCTTACACGCGCATTGGCGTGTAACCGAAATTGAGAAGAGTTTACACTAGGAAAAATTCCATCACATTATGAAACATTTGGTCGGAAATGGTTATAACTTGTTAGAACTGTAAAATTGGTGTAAAAAAAAACTTGTTTACTTGGTTTAATCCATGTGTACTTTAGGATTATAATATTTTTTTGATAAGGTATGACAGTTACTTATCAACTATTCAATATTCCCAATACTGCATAGATACGTCTAGTTCTATTGCCATATTTCTGGTTTTTAGTTATATAATAATCCATACTTTCTTCCTGTGCACTTCTACTCTCCCGTTTTCCAAAGGGTTGTCCGAAAAGGGTTGCCCTCGCACCCCGAAACCTATTGAAGGCTTGTGGAGCAAACGGTTTCGGTATTTCTTTTTGTTTCCCGCTTGCATCCTTTGGCCAAGACCCAGACACTTTCCCCATCCCTCTACAGTTCACAATGGAAAATACAATTTTCGCAATCTTTGCTTATCTTTTCATCTCTCTGTGGCTGCCTCGTTCGTTGCATGATTCGTTGTTGCTGTTGTTGGCCAACCAGAAAATCGGTAGAAAGCCAAGATCCTAAAGGCGTGGCAGCGACGGAGGCGGAGCAGGAGGCAGGATATGTTGGCGGTGTATCCTTTGTTTGTCGGCAGTGCCGGTAATACCAAGTTGGTGCAGTAAGCTCATAAGCATCGGTTATGGCGAGGTTCGTTTGAAAATTAACGTTACTTGTTAGGTGCAATCGAAGCGCTGAAGTGGATTTAGTCGACTTGTTTAAGAAGTCTCAGAAAACAGTCAAACATCTTGTAAAATATCTACCATCTACCATCTACCAAAAATATTTCAACCATTTAATTATTTTATTTAAATAGATAGGTAACCTAATAAACCATTTTTGAACAGTTTTTAAGTGCAATTATCAACACCAGTATTTATCAAGACCAGTACTTAAGATAATATGCTATATATTTACAATTTCTGATGAAAAGGTAAGAATATCCTATGTCCTAATTGTTTGTTTAATGGAGTTTTGTTAATCTTATTAAATTATAACCCATATTATTCTTTAAAAAAAAGTATAGTTGTGTTTATTTAGTGTTATATATGAGTAATAAAATAAAAATGCGCTCCAGCTTGGTTTAAAACTGATCCTTTTTTAATTATTTCCTATACACAAAATGATGACGAAGTCCTGAAACTTAAGGGTCTCCCCTTGCCGTACGTCAGCCTTGTTATAATGTTTTTTTATTCCTTATTGCTGTTCTCCGTTTTATTGTTGTCATAATGTGGTGGCTTGTTGCCGCTCGTCTGCCCTCTTTTCCCCGTGTTTCTTGTACTACTTTAGAACTATTGCCACTATTGACTACCTTCTGGTTCCTCCGCCTCGACCTTTTTTCATTTCTGCATTTTTTACTGCTTAATGCCAGGACATGGACACAGAGCACAAGCACGGAGAAGGATTCCTCTCCTGCATCCCTCTTCCAACCCACCGTTTACGCCTTTCCTTCGGCCCTCCCCTCAGAATTTGCACTTCTTTGCTGCATTTTTTATAGGCAACACACAAAGGTGTATTTTACTTGCCATAAACAAGGATTGCATACATTGTTCCTGTTCAGCGTGCTTTTGTTAGTGTTTTCTCTGGATGTTTCATGCGTCAAATGAGGATATTCAATTTGAACTTGATATGCATTTTATATTGTTGCCCGGGATAAACTGGGTGCTCAACAAGCGTATTGAAAATCAGAGCAATCATCATCCGAAGGGTCAAGGGTCTAGTATACAGCTAGGATAAGTGTGATGCATCCATATTTACGAAAGGGCTCATATTGCCTTAAAGCGTTAGGGCCCAAAGTATGAGGTTTTGATTACCTTCAAAGTATGAAACTGCTAAAGTAACGAACTAGAAAAAAAGGATAAGTTCAAAGGAAGCCTCCATAAAAATTATTCGGTACACATATGCCTGCAGAAGTCAATGTTGTTCAGTGAAATTCCGAGCGATCAAATTTAAACAAGAACAAGGGAGAACGCTATAGTCGAGTACCTCGACTATCGGATACCCGTTACTCAGCTAAATGGAGATATGCTAGCAGCAAAGCGAGACTAAAATGCGCCACCTACCGGCGATAGACAGATTTAAGCGTTATGGGCGTTTTATGGGCGTTAAAGTGGGCGTGGCAAACTTTTTTTTAAGTCAATCGATAGGTATTGATGAGAACAATACATTTCAGTTAAACTTTTTATTCTAGCATCCAAGATCTCAGCGTTCATCCTGACAGACAGACAGACGGACAGGCGGACATGGCTAGATCGACTCGGCTAGTGATCCTGATCAAGAATATAAATACTTTATGGGGTCGGAAACGCTTCCTTCTGCCTGTTACATACTTTCCGACGAATCTAGTATACCCTTTTACTCTACGAGTAACGGGTATAACAAGGGAGAACGCTATAGTCGAGTACCTCGACTATCAGATACCCGTTACTCAGCTAAATGGAGATATGCAAGCAGCAAAGCGAGATTAAAATGCGCCACCTACCGGCGGTAGACAGATATAAGTGTTATGGGCATTAGAGGGGGCGTGTGCGAAATTTTTTTAAGATCAACCGATAGGTATTGACGAGACCGATACATATCAGTTAAAATTTTGTATCTAGCATGAAAATTGTGGGCGTCACAGGTTTGAGCGGTTTGTGGGCGTTAAAGTGGGCGTGGCAAACTTTTTTTTTTGGGTCAATCGATAGGTATTGATGAGAACCATACATTTCATCATCCGGACAGACAGACAGGCGGACATGGCTAGATCGACTCGGCTAGTGATCCTGATCAAGAATATAAATACTTTATGGGGTCGGAAACGCTTCCTTCTGCCTGTTACATACTTTTCGACGAATCTAGTATACCCTTTTACTCTACGAGAAACGGGTATAACAAGAAGAAAGGCTAAAGTCGCGTGTCACTTCTATCAGATACCCATTTCTCAGCTAAACAAACAAGAACGCTATAGTCGACGGCCTCGACTATTAAATACTGGTTACTCAGCTAAGGGAAGTGCGAGGGAGATGGAGATGTGCATGCGGCATATCGGCTGTTTCCGAGATTGCAAATTTTATATGCCTAAAACTTTTTTATGAACGGTCCAATTTTAACAATTTTTGGCATGCAGATGGGTATTGCAATAATCACGCACTACTTGCTGCAACGTGCGTTCATAGAAGAAATCAGAGATGTTAGAAACAACTTGATATCTTAAAAAATGGATACAAGAGAAAACGCAATAGTCGATGACCTCGACTATAAGATACTCGTTACTCAGCTGAAGGGAATGCGAGAGGAATGTGTTTGGGGTGTAAAAGAATGGCCCATATATACTTCTTAGGTTCGATAACGCTTCCTTACCCTTAAAGTAACGGGTATAATTGATCGAGAAATAAAAGTAAGAGTGAACTTAAAGCAATATTAAAAGAAATAAAGTAAATACCTAAAGCTAGAACCAAACTAAAGAAAACAATCTGGGTATTTCCCAAGCTGTTAAGTTTCTTAACTGTTAAATATTGAAAAAATTATTTCAGCAAATGAGGGAACGAGCCTATATGATATCAAAATTGATTCTAAAGTTAATTATATTACTGGTAATACTAAAATGTAATAGAACTGCCATGGCATTTTAAAGAAAAAAAGGTGTCAACTCTGGTTTCCAGCAAGTATTAAATGACAATTGCTAATGCAGCCACACTGATAGAGTTGTTGAAAAATTTGACGTCGTACAATTCATTAGCATATTTTTTCTACATTAGGAAGCAGCAATGAAGACAGGTAGGACCGGTACATATAATTTCACTTAAAGCTGAGCAACTACATGTAATGTTTTCCGTATTAATAACAAGTGCATTTTCTTCCACTTAGGGCCGTAATGTTAACAGAAACGCCTACAAACAGACACCTACTCTGAACTTTTTTGTCCTGGTAAGCCATCTGTAGCGAATACGATAAATAATTTAATTTTCTTAAACTGTTTTAGTGCCCCGACTACTAAACCGTCGCCGGACAAGTTTTGTTTTAAGGTGTCGTGTTGAATTTTAACATCCAGGAGAACTTTAAGCCCACGCAAGTGATCGTTGACAAGAATCCAATAACACCCCAAAAACATCTAGGGTAGTCAAGACCCACCGACTACCCAATAATTACAAGGTAAAACAGGAGCCGATGGAACGCAGGTCGGTGCCAAAACCTGCTGCCATCGGTAATGACACTAAAGTCGTAAATTACCGCAACTTCTGACACCATCCCCATCAAATGCCAATTCTAGTCAATGAGAATAATGACAAGCTAACGTCCACGAAACCAAGAGTCATTGATCTTAGACGAGAGATAGCCAAGGAGCAGATAAAGCCTTGATGTCCAGAAGGATGCATCAAATTGTGTTCACCTTGAGGATGTCATTGACAGAAGCGTGTCAAAATACCCTTTAGTAACTAGACGAAAGCAGGAACAGTTTCTTCAGCATTTCGTCACCCTCAGTCGTGGTAATTGCAAATACTTGGATCATTCCCGTCTCAAAGAGTCCAGCTGACACTCCGCGCATTTCCTTATTCCCATAGTAGACAAAGTTCGTTTCGCGAAGGAATGGCTCTGAAGAAGGGGAGCAGACCTCACTAAATACTGTAATTTTACGGTCCAAGGATAGTTGGCACCGGAAAAGAGAGATAGTCTTCGCCACGATTTCGCTTTGGGTTTCGGCCAACATTGCGCTACTTCCGTTGATAATCTAATCCAGCCTATCTGCCTGGCGTCATATCGCACCACGATCACATCCGACTTAGATGTTGAACATATATGTCGGATGTGATCGAAGTGCGACAGGAATAAGGAAATGCCCGGACTGACAGCTAGACTTTTTGAGTCGGAAATGATGCAAGTTTTTCCATGACCACGGCTGAGGCGGATGAAATGCTAAAGAAACTGTATCTGCTTTCGGCCAGTTTTTGAAAGCACGAAAATTGTACTTTAATAAACAAAAAATTTTTTGATGTTTACGCAATGCCCTTGTGGACATGAAAATATGACTGTGGGCGGCGGTCGACGTAGTAACGAATCGCACCGGGAGTGTGCGGGAGGAGACTAGAACAAATAGCCGCAAGCTGGAGAATCTGCTTTGACAGTCCGACCAAAACGAGAGATGTACCAAGAAAATGAACTGTGACTTTTATTGGTATAAAGGCCGTTAATAAGTCGATTGGTTCGGTAAAAGAAAAAGGTTAAAAGGGTTATCCGATTTCTTGGCCGTTTTGTAATAGCCACTAAAACTTAGGTTTTGAATTGATTCGACTTGGAAAAGTTTGGCATTTAGATGGGTATAGTGACTATAGTGACTATACTATAGTCCCATTTACCATTTACTGCTGAAATAAACTTGCCCTAAGCGAGAAGTTCTAGAATCTCCATGCCAGGTCCCTTTCTAGCTTTTGTAGTTTCCGAAATCTCAGCGCCCATATGGACGGAAGACAGACGGACATGGCTAGTTCGAATCGGCTAGTGTACCTGATCAAGAATACATATACTGCATAGAGTCGGGAACGCTTCCTTCTACATGTAAGATACTTTCCGACGAATGAAATATACTTTTTTACTCTACGAGTATCGGGTATAAAGAGCATTAATCTGAGCAATAACTTTAAATTTATCCTTCAATAACGTTAGCATCAGCAGAACTTGTATTTTTTGCTTAATACATAGAAAATGTTTGAAATATAAAATTTAAAACTGTAGCCATATGTCGGACTATTTTGATTTATCAGGATACCAAACATCAAATAGCCGACTACGGCCAAGACCGCACTAAGTGCGATGCAAAATAATTTATTTACTCAAATTACACCTGCCATCCCTGCATCCAGAGAACTGAGAGTCTCACGTTTCGACTGCAATTTTCCCCGACCCCAACCAACCCACATCCTACATCTATCCCACCGAAAACTGGATCTCGAATGCCTTCGCCTAACAATACGCACGCAATTACCGCAGGACGAGCAGCCGAAAAGGGCGAAAACTTCAACTCCCAAACGCTTGACGAAAGTTTCACAGTTGTCCTGATGACGACGATGATGATGACGATGGCGCTGGACAAACTTTTTGGGGGCTCTAATTGCCCAAGTGGCTTTCGAGTTCGAGTCGAGCGTCGCCACGTAATGGAGAAAGGAGACCCAAACTTTTTCCCAATTCAGCAGAACTGCGAGCAAAACATCTCCTTCAGCTGCGGCCCCACTGCTATTTCACTCACAAAATGCACAATCAAAGCTGACCGTTGGCGTTATTAACACAAATGAAAATGGTGCAATAGTCCTACACCTGCGGCTACAATAATAGTGGATTGGCCATGCCCTTGCAGGGATTTATTGTTGAGCTTGGAGAGAAGATACGAGCTAGTCTGACCAGGAATTCAATTTGATGTATTATTAATGTTATTATAATTTAAAGGTTCCTAGCGTTACAAGTCATAATTATATTTTTGACAATTCAATTCTTAATCAGATAACAACAATGATTAGTTCATAGATTAAACATTCCTAAATTGTATTCTTAGGCTAGTAAGCTAACTCGTAGTTATGTTTTACTTTGTAAGTGTTAAAATAGTTTACTGCGAAAACGATTTCTGATTTCCATTTCTAATCTGCTTTAGGGTGTTATAAAGATGATTCCAAATCCGAAAAGCGTGTATATTATAATAAGTGTTTCACTAAAGTTCGTATTTAATTGTACATTATGACTTAACTTGATTTAATAAACAGCATTTATAAGCTAAAGGGATAATTATTTCCAATCCTACGGCTATTATTTTGATCACATCTGTGCATTGGGGGAGTAGAGTGTTACTTATATTTCAATTTATTAGATGGTCAACCTTTGGAGCGGAGGAAGGGGTGCACTTGCCCTAATGAAGTTCAGAATTTGTGAGATAGAGCTACCAGAAACTAACTCCCAGCTCCTTCCCACACATGCAGTCTCATAAAACTTGCAGCTCAAAGGCCAAAGCTCTGTCTCCGCAGTGTGCATATTTACATTTTACCTTTTCGGGTTCTTCGGGCGGAGCCTTGGCATTTGGCGACCTGTACTTAACTTCTCGGCTTTTGCGTAGCTTTTGACTCTAGTCCAAACAGGGGAATTTAGGGAAAGTGGAGACCAAAGGCCTTAAAACACCTTAGGATGTTAGATTAAGTAAGTTAAACCATCAATTTATGTAGGACATCTTGCCATCTTGGGCTGCCTTTATGTCATTTAAATTTGAATTTCACTTAGCTTGGCCAATCCAACAAGAAGTCTTGATAATTTTCGCAATCAACAAAATACACCACAAAACTCTGGGTGCGGTTTCCTTTTTGACCTCAATAAATAAGCCGTCATATCCACAGGTTTTAAAAACTTTCGCTAGACATACCAAAGCTTTAAAGTTAACCAAAAGCCACAAACCATCAACCTCAGGCTTGAAGAATGATTTACCATCCAATCCAAAGCAGCCATTCCAATCAGTTCCAAATGGAGTCACTATTCAACAGCTTGCGGTTTATTGTGAAGGCGTCAGAAACAGATTTAAATGTATATATACTCTGGACACCCCCATTCCTCAGCCGATGGGCTTGTTCCCCGGCTCATTTGCATCATCGATATGAAGAGACACGCTCCAGCTAAAGATGGGAAATTCCATCTGGCCGCTCTCCTAATGTCCTCGCATTTTTAATTTAATTTAGCTGTAAGCAAACGCGGAAAAAGAAATATCAAGTCAAATTTTGGGGGGACGCGGGAAAACCAATTTGTTTTATTAAACTCCTGGTGTTGATTTTTGCATAGAAATTGTCTAATCAAAAACAAATTTCATTTGAATAGTGTTTGATGTCGAGACGTGACTTTCGCCTGCCATCTACCCCTAAGATTTCCTCCAGGTGATAACCAATAATGAAAGGGAGATTTTCGGGGTCTCTGGAAAACATTCTCTCTACATTTCCCCAACCGTTTTCACAGACTTTGGCGTCCTGAGAAACCGCAAGCGGCAAAAATTATGCTATTAAAACGTATTTTTTCAATTAGCCGCCGACGCCCGCGTTTCTTCGGTTGTCTGTCAAAATATATACGTATACTTTTTTAGCGGCATTATTAAAAGGTCGGCTCGCAGCGTGCGATTTTGTTTTTGGGGTAGGGAACCCAACCCTAATTAGAAAAGACCAGACGAACAGCAACAAAAAATGACAGGCTTTGTGTGGCGCAAACAAATTTTAATTAAAACCCGCAAAATTAACTGGAGAAAAAGTGGCGAGATGCGAGAAAGTTCAACCGCAAAATGTTGCCAAATTATGCGGTTGCAGTTTCACCCAAAGAAAGTTAAAATGAAATTTTAATGGGTTACAACGCAAACAAGGGGCCAAAATTTCGATTATAATTGATATGATTAATTCTAATCCTAGAGCGAAAGGGTATTTAGTTTTATTTTGGCGTCAAATAATAATGACTGCGAAGTGAAATTGGTTGCTTACCATTGCTTAATTGTTTGATAGCAGATATCTTTTGATCTTGGCAACTGCACACTGTCAGGACAATTAATTGCAAAAAATCTTTACTGGCATAGTTTGACTGGTTTTTTCTTGACTCGCACTGGTCGCCATTAAATTTCAGTCGAAACTGTTTGCCATATAACAACAGGCAAACACGGCTCCCCCCATTTATATCCATCAACTGCCAATAAATCATTACAAAAAATCGTTTTATGCTAAAAAATGTATGTGTACAAGTGTGTATACACGCGGCCATTAGTCTTGTGAGTGTGCCCAAGTGAGTGTGCATATATGGGGCTGCGGAAATCCCGCAAACAGCAAGAAATGTTCAATATTTGCCAACAAGCATTTTTTGGTAATGTTTCAATTAACTTGAGCAAAAATATTTATGAGCCGCCCCATAAAGTTGGATGGGCATAAAAACGCATCGATCGAGGCGCACACGCACACCAACACAGCCGAGTGTCTGCCCCCTTTCCCCACTCTCTCCACTTTCTCCATCCTGTCTGTTTGTTTCTCGTTTGCTCGCATCAACCGACAACATAATTTGCGTCTATATGATGCGTAGCATACTTTTTGGCTATGGGCTCAGTGCCAGCAACAACAAAAACAGCCATGAGAACGACAGATTCCATAAATACTCTTCTAAATACCAGTACTATCACAAATTCCCATTAAAATTCGTGTCAAATAATATTTACCGTATTCTAAAAGCTTTTAAAAATATTATTTTCATTGAGTGGGTACTTTTTGTATTTTATCAGTCATAAATGTTTTATTTATTACGCTCATAGATAAATGTAGTGAAAATAACTATTATAATATTTTTATAAAATTGTTCTTGAAACATCAAAGTTAGGAATTTGAGAATTCTTAGTGATTCCCCATTGAAACAAAATGTAATATTACAAATTTAAAATTATATGAACATAAATTAAATTTAATTTCATTTAATTTACAATTCACAATTAAGAAATATTAAATTGAATAATATTAATTATGATATCTTAATTACATCCGAAATGGGTTATGTGTTCATAATCAGCCAGGTCATATCCACATGAATATATAACAAATATTAAATTTCAGCGAATTGTTTGCAAATTGCCTCAAAATATTACAATGCCCAAATCGAAGGGTGGGCCAACCTCATAGATACACTCTCTCAGCCACAAAGGCAATCAAGTGTCGCTGAAAACAAAACACACGAAATAATGGTGAAGGGTTGGAAAAGGGGGTGGGTTGGAAAAGGGGTTGGGATGGGGTCACGGTAGCTTATGCGTGACAAGCAACAAAAGCATCAGCAAAATATCGTTAATGTTCTACTGACGGGCTGACCCTCCGAAAACCCTTTTCCCCTTCAATTCCTCAATCAATTTTGTGACATTTCAGAGTATCCTTTCTATTGGAGGGGGCAAATAGCAAATGGGGTTAGGCGATTGTGCGCCGAAATATCCTCAGATGGCAATTATCAGGAGCTTTGCCAAAGCCCAGACATGCTGAATTTCCCGAACTTTGCTGCCTCGTTTAGACTTTGGAGAATTTCACTTCCGGAACACCCACTCTCGGAAAATGTCTATGGCGACTTCATCAGCAACGGCTGGCAGCCCAAACGACCAAAAATCAATGGGCTGGAAAATATTTATGATTCCCATACACCCACACACATGTGGGTGGAAGAGTGGGCGGTGTTTTCCCCCCACAGCCACCCACTGAGCTGGTGTGAAGTTTGGCGAAAATGGCAAAAGTTGACAGTTGCGTATGCAAAGTGGCGAAAAGGTTTCGGAAGGGAGGAAGGGCACAATTAACAGGGCATAAAAAACTTCGTGCAACTGACTAGTGCCCTTTCACTCTACCTCTGTGTTATACCCATAAAATAAATAATCCTGCTTCCGAGATTATTATGATGATGGGAATCTAAGAAAGTATAATGTTGTAATGTCCTTGGATCCTGATATCATTGTGTTCGGTATTTATAGGATTCTTAAGTGATCATTAAAAATATTAAGGACCTTTTTTCCTAACCAGACTTCTTAAAACATGAAAATGAACTTGTGCTTATATCATATAGTATTTTTAAATTGGTGGAGGGCATCGGCATTAAAGGATGGAGCTGACATATTTATCCTTTTCCATGGGTACTGGCATTTGGTGCAACATTTTCCAGCGGCAGCCGCAAAAGAATTTGCCGCTCCAGTGGGCATCCAAAGGCATTTCTTTTGCCGCTTCCCACATTATATATAACTATATAAATCGAAGCCGAGACTAAAGAGCTGCCATTTTGTTTGGGGTTTTCGGTTTTCCTTGTTCTCTGCCTGTGTATTTCCCGCAGCTCCCCCCTCAATTTTCGCCTGCCTTTGGTCTGCCGCTGTCTCTGACAATTTTCTTTTCGATTTTCCCTTATATTTTTTCAGGTTCGGCTGCTGTTGCCACTCGTCGAATGTGTTTTGCCTTTTGTTCAAATTTATTGTCTATGTTTTTGAGGCAGAGAGGGGCTAAGGGTCTTATGGCATACAAATCGTTTGCCTCTACCAAAGTTTATCGATCTCTGTTTGTCTGCCTGTTTTTCGAGGGCCTTTGTAGCCTGTTTGTTTCCGGTTTTCAGACTTCGCCGGTCAAAGTAATTATGTTTTATCGGAAATGGGTCTTGAAAACGAGTGCAGTGCTCAGGGTTTTAAGATATTAAACGCTGCAGTTAATTGACCGAAGCTCTCTGAGAAACCCTCTTCGAATTATAGTCATGAAGGCAATGTTAAAAGTCAACAATTACTAAACACACATGCAGTAAAAACATGGAAACTGTTGTGACACCCAATGTTGATGCTTTGCTAGCCCTCCCTCCATAGAGCCTCTCCCCCTCACATGTGTATATTTTGCACATAAACCCAACAAAGTCGTAGGCATATAAATAAATTTGTAGTGCAGGCGGAGAAGGCGGGGCGGGGTTTTAGACATATATCAAATTGACAAACGCTTGACAGAACTGATTGATCATAGTAGAGCTCAATATGCGGAAATAAAGAGACAGAAATATTTCCTTGGAGCATAGGGATTGTGTTAGGCTGAAGATGGAAAATAAAATATTTAATTAAATCATTAGGTACGGAAATTATTTGGCAAGCAATTATAAAAGTAATAAAATCTTTCCTCTTTGTAGGATCCGTATTTTTAGAACAGTTTCGATTGCAGTTTTGTCTATTGCCTTGAGGTTGCATAACAATATCAATTAAGAGGCATGTATGGGAAGATAAATAATACCAATTGTCGAAAATATATCTCTAAAAAGTTATATTTAAATATATTTCCTGCAGTTATTGTCAGTTAGTTACAGTGAATAAGTACTAAAAATATATAAACATTAAAAAAATTTGATTTATTTGTACATTAGCTTATTTTAAAAATCAATCTACCATTTTTTACTAACAATTTTTTACTAGTAATACAATTTAATTCCCAAGTTTGCCAAAAGCCAATTGAGTTAATACCTATAATGTTGATGATGCTGATCAAGAATATATACTTACACTTTACACATTGCCGGAATTTATTGCTTTGATTACCGGCCTTTCAGTACTGTGGATATTTCTTTATAATAAGCTCCCTGGACTGTTTTAATCAGGATAAAGCTTCTTGTGCATACAACAATTCCCTTACCGCTGCACATTTGCCATTTTCAGTTCCTTGAGCTCCTTTGCTCAAGATCTCAATCAAATTTACATCGTCGACCCACCTGCAAAGCGGAATCCTTTGCCAGATACTCGGGAACGGGAACGCAATCCTGGCTGCTGCATTGGCAGTTGGCCGTAAAATACTTCCATTCCGGCTTCCGCTGCACATTTCCACAAACAATTGCTGAATCGACCGCATCCTTTTCGTCCTCGTGCTTAATGGGCTGGGCTATTCGGTGGAATCGTCCGTGGAAGGGGGGAAATCATTTTTATAAATATTTTCCACAGGAGCCACGGGTCCTGAACGTCCTGAATGAGTATCAGACCTTTTTCCTGCCTGTGCGCGCGATTTTGCTGCTCATCAATTGACACGGCAACGTGCATTTAATTTTTTATGCATGAAGTGTAAATTAAAATTAAATTGACTGTGCGGTGTCCAGTGTTTTACGTTAGAAAAGCTTTTCCGGCCACCGCTGCGTATGAATAATAAAAAATTACCATGGCGCAAAACTTAAAGTTGCCAGCGACCTCAGGAATGCTTTTTCCCCCATTTATTTTTTTATTTATATGTATATGCCCGCTCCTTGTTTCTTTTTCCGTCGCAGTCGCTGTCGCTGCTGTTGTTGTTTTTAATTAAGTTATAAAATATTAATTTGCCCTGTTTTTATGGTTGTTTGTCCGCGCTGCCGCTGCTGCGGTTGACATGCATTTTGTGGTCGGAATCGCGCACTCCCAATCCGGAACCGTTTTCCCTGCATCCATCCTCCAGGGCCTTGGCCAGGGAAATGTCAGCCAGTTTCGGCCAGGTTTATTGCGCCTCCAGCTTTGAGGTGAAGACCCGTCTTGTACACTGAAAAATTCCCTTATTGAAGTTCACAGTGGCCTTTAAATAACCAGAATTGTATTTTTAAACGTTTATTTATAAGTTGTTTTTTTTTAATCCCCCAAGTGCATACCTACGAACTGTTGAATATATATATTTCTTATAGTTTTACAGTTCTGTAGAGTTTGTTCTCAAAACTGGCTGTCAGAGGTCGCATTTTAGCATTTTACGCGTCATTTAACCCGCTTCGATTTGCTGCCTTTTTCCGTCATATGCAAAAATCCTCAGATTTCCGAGGCGCTGACAACTGTTGCCCGGATTCAAGTTCTGGGACTCGAGCTGGGGCTGCTGCTCCTGACTATAATTTGCGATGGCATAGTTGGCTGCGTATTCGATTTCCCTCATCGCTGACTGAGTTTGCCTGCACCTGATTTGATAGGAAAGTTTAAAGTCGGACTTTACGAGCTTTAATCTTTCTGCAGTTCTTACACCATAGTGTATGTATAAAAATATATTGGGTTAATGCTGGCTTAACTCTCCTTCGTTAAGTGCCTTCGAAAACCTTTTAATTGACTATACCTATGGTTGAAATCGGTAAGAATTGTCATTCATTTGAGTTTTATTTCAAAATAAACACTTGAATATTTAAATTTTGAGTAACGTCGCATAATTTATATATATATAATTTGGCCAATAAATTAGTTATATGTTATTAAAATTAGGACTCTTAAATATTTATGCTTACAATGGTAGATATACATTTTAGAATTTAATTGACTTATCAATTATCAATCGCTTCCGTCCTTTGTTTCCAAAATTTTTTTTTCAAAACCTTAGTGGTCTGAATTAAATTCTGAAGTCATATTTGTAATAAACATTGCTTTCATAATAACATAAAAAATTTTAAAAATACTGTTTTTTTATTCACAAATCACAACATATAAAGTTATGATACCAAATGCTTGTACAATTGACTAAATAAATACATTTTTTACATTTCATTTTTCATTCGATGAGTATTTTTATTAAAAATAAAACTGGGCTAATAACCTCTGACATTTATAACCATTGGCCCCAACAGCTCCAATTTTATTGTCGCAGCATCACTGCAGATTTTCAATCCTGCGGCTATATGAACATAACAATCATATTTATATAAAACATAAACAAATTCAGTCTGCCAATCTATCGATTTTCGTCAAAGACCAGCTAAACTCAAAATATTCAGTCAATTCTTTCAAAAGTTCCGTTCTTCTCGCACTCTGAAAAGCAGGAAAGGTCCTAATAATCCATTTAAGACGCTTCCTGTCTGGCTTATCTCTTCATCCAATTCATTTATTCATTGACAACTTGATAATCCCTGCCTGCAACCGTTAATCCCGCCTCACTTTTTCCACTTCCCCGCCATAACTGCCGTATCTGGCATCATCCACTTCCGACTGCTCGTTTCTAATCTCACAATTCCACAACCTAACCCAACTTTCATTGCTGTTGCTGCTAAAGACTGTAACATGACAGCTGTCATATGTTGCCATTCCTTTACATATATAAATCCCCTATATAAGCACACTTCGCAGCATATTTTTTGTACTTTACAATCCTTTGTCTCTCTGTTTTGTGCGTTTCTCTTTGTGCTTTCCATTTATTACTTTCACGCACAGCACGTGCTCTCTCTCTTTCTCCCATCCTGTGTCCCTCTCTTCGGAAAATTCAGCTGGCGAGAGCTTTTCTTTTCTCTGCTCTCTCGCCAGCTGACTGGAAACCCTGCTCAGTGCTTAAATAAAACATCCGTCTCTCTGTTTCCTTAATTTTCCTGATTTTCTATGCCCGAGATTTTCATTTGGTCTGCTCCACATTTGCTCGCTGTCTTTGGCTGCGAGTGGAGCAAAACTTTCTTATGGAACGTATCGTTCTGAAATTTAGCCGATTTTGTTCCGAGTAATGCCTTCAGCTAACTGATGACGTAAACACCTGACTGTGTTCATCTAAAATTTATCTATTTACGCGTGAGAAAGCACCTGGGGTCCCTCACTTTTCTAGTTTTACAACTTGAGATGTATGGAAGCAAAAGTAGAAGTCCTATAAACATTTTGTTGGTTATATGCAAAAGGAAGTTCAATATATAAGGGTTTATAGTATGTAGATAAATGTGGACGGCAGTACACGAAGGGAAGATTTGCACCGGAGAAGTACAGATGAGATACAGCCGCAATATTAAAAATTATTATTGCATTCAAACTTTAACAAAGTCCATTGGTTCAGGAAAAATTGCGAAGAAAGCAAAAAAAAGTTATATTGAAAAAATGTAGCTGAAAGAAATGAATGCCTGGAATGTTTTTATATTGATATATAAATTGAAGGTCATGAACTTCTAAGTTGTAGACCATACGACTTGGTTTAAATCTGGTTAAGTTAATTTACAAATTATCTAATTTGTTGATCATTTGCCCATTTTTTTGCTGTTCGCAATAAGATACTCAAATCTAAATTGAGTATATTATTCAAAACTTTTGGGATATTTTCAAATAGAGACAAACAAATTGTCTATTTTAGTTTTATTAAACTGCGTTTAAAATAAACTAGTTAAGCTTGAAAAAGGCCACAAAGACGGTCACAGTCCTTAGTTACGTCAACTAAAAAATCTTGACAATAACAGTCGTATTAAAATTCTTATTAAGGATTCCTTATGTTGTTAAGCGTATCTAATATAAAGGTTTATGCATCTGCTTACTTTTTTTTATCTGGGCAGTCATTTTGAGATACATCCCTAAAACATTTAGTCTTGGAAATTAAAAAAAAACCTTTAAGAAGTATTTAAAACTGCAACTTTTTTTGTTTCAAAGAAATTACCGTATCAGTTTTTATTAAAATTGCGGAAAACTATGCAAAATTTTTCCGTGAGTCAGAATTCCGGTTTAAAAAAGTCATCTCATGCTGAACGCTGCAAGATAGAATTCTTAAATATTGTTCATATGGTCGAACGAGACAATATTTGGATAACTACTTAACTAGTCAAACGAATTACATTATTTGTCGCAACATTTAAAATCAGAAAATGGTGTTTATGGGGTCTATCACATGCTTAATTCTTATTTCTTGCAACACGGATAGTGGCTTACTTATGATGGAAAGTACTCCCTACTTTAAATAAACGGGATGTGTGGGAGTTGAACAATTACTTTTGGTGAGCAGATCGCGACGGCCACTAGGTACTTTAGACAATTATTCAATCTGAGTTTAAAGACCCGCCCACTTCGCAATAAATAACAACATAATCATAATCAATACCTGTCAAATGCATAAGCTGCCAATTGAGAGGAGTCGACAAAGAAGAAAATACAAATCACAATGGCTGCAAGAACAACCGAAACAACAACTCGACATCCGTTTTGCTGGCCCTTCAATAATGACATTTTCCACGGGGCGGGAAAAGCCGAGAAAAGCGGAAGAGTGAGGCAGCGAGCAAGCTCATTAATGTTGTTTTTTGTCCCCTGCTTTTCATGCTCCGCTTTTCTTGGCTGGCCAAACTACTTCAATTATTTGCTTTGCTTCCATTTTTGCCATTGAATAGAATTTAACGCTCATTGTTTGGCTGTTCCGCCCGGGTCTCCTCCTTTTATTTCTTCCTTTTGCGACCATCCACCCCGCCATCATCGCCATCATCGTTTGGCTGCCTTTGTTCTACGCTAATTAAAAGAATTTCCAGCAGGTGTTTGTGGTTTGTCCAGAGCAAAGAGAAAGAGGGAAAGCGCGGAAACTACGGGAAAAACTGGAAATGGCCTTTTTATTTAAGCCACCGCAGGAGCTTTGCAAAAAATTATTAGTTCACACGTTTATTTTTAGCTAATTGACTCGAATTGATTCGAAACGACTTCATTTGTGGGTCAGCCAGGCCCATGTTTGATCTATCTTCGTCCTGCAATTTGTCAGGTTAATTTATCCGGGTTGTTTGGGAGCACTTAAAATTCCCTTTCTTCTTCGGCGTTTTGTATTCCTTTGTCAGGCACTGGCCCAGAAAATGTACTTTTTTCACATTTTTGTAAGGCTATATTTGGCGCTGGGCATTTGCATAAAACGCTTTCCGAAGAAACACAAAGTGGGGAGCGCGGTTTTTAAGTGTCCGTCGTGTGTACATGATGGAAATCCCCCTCCAATTGCGGCGGATCTAAATTTTTCCTCATTGTATTCGGCTTGGGTATCTTTGGCAGCTAACGAAGTGTAAATATTTACACTGAAGCATCTGATAGAAGTGGTCTGAATTCTATTTGGGCCGCAGAGTGTTTTCCGCAATCATCTATTTGTAATTTGTTTTTAATGTGTGTGGCAAAGTACTTTGTTTTTGTTCGCTATTATTCGGGAGGTGTCTATCTGGCGGGATTTTCAAGGTTGAATGGTCCTTGAATGGACTTATCGTCTGTGATGGATGCGACAGGGGGGCGAAAGGCGATACAGATATACGCAGCCGTTGAAATATTTATTCAAAAAAATATGTACCTAATACTAAGTGTTATCGACTGCCTACCGAGGGATTATCTTTACTTTGCCTATATTATAGAATTTATACATACAAGCCTTTTCTCTTTTAAACATAAATTACCATTAAAAAGGATTATAATAAGAACTCATATGTGATTCAAAATAACTTCTATATTTAACTAAAGACAATGTCTTAGCAGTAATTCCATTAATGCTTCAATAAGGCATGTTTTATTTAATTTTATTCACTCCGTTTGTGGGTATGAATATGAATGAGGAGCAGATACAAGTAGCCGAGTTAGCAGCTTAAGCCGAACCATTCGTTTGAGAGGTTTCCCTTTATATTTGTTTTAAGATCTTCATCCATCCGTTTAATGAGCCCAGCGACTAGACGACTCGGGTAAAATACTCAAGTCATGACCCACCGCAACCTTGTATTCTCCAGCAGTTTTCACACCTCTTTCCTTTTAACACGAGGATTTTGTAATTTCAATATAACTTCCTCTAACGCACACAAGCCCTCGCACATTACGTATACGACCTGGTGACGCAATGCGCTTGTGGTGGAGATGCAACTGTGTGTGTGCCTGGGCGAATACTTGCTGCAGCTGCTTTTGTTTGCTAATATAATATTTTGTAGCATACTTAGCAGCGCTATGCGGGCCTGATTTTCCACCTCTTCACTGCGGAATTTTCTTTTCTGCTTATTTGTAAGCCCGTGCAGTTCACTCAACTTTTACTTTGGCCTGGTCGGTTACCTGTGCAAAGTCTAGACTCCAGACGAAACTCCGGCACACACGCTCGTATAAATACCGACTTAATATGATAGACGCGCTAAACCCTTTTTACTTTATTTATATTTCTTTGCTGGCCCTGCCCCCTTTCGTGGCTGCGTTGCTGTGGCAATTTGAGCAACAAACATTAAAACGATAACAAATTTCCACATGCCAGCGCTGAGATTACAAATTACGACACAAAACACAAGCCATGGTCGTGGCCAAAAGGGCTGTGTCCCACAGAGGGCGGGGTCATGCGAAGTTGGGGGTGGCGTCATAACTTCAAAACAGTTGCAATTATGTAATGAGGCTCCGAGTCGGCGGTGAGAGTTATCCAACATATGTTGGCCGGTGCCTGGCCTTTGTGTGCATCGTTTCCAGAGGGTGGATTAAGTGGTTTGAGCATACGCATAAATAAAGGTCCTAGAGGATATAATATATGCTGTACAAGCTTAAAAACCCTAAAACAACTAGGATTACGGTTTTCTTCAGGAAAGTTCGGACTTAGCACCTAGCAACGATTTTACTTAGGTAAAAATTATGGTACTACCTAAAAAATCATGGTGTTAATACCATTAAGGTTTTTAATAACTCAACTTTTGTTTTTTTTTAATTCAAAATTGTTCATAAAGGAGCTACCAAATATCTAAGACTTCAAATTCTGTACTTGACACTACTCTAAAGTCTTAAAATCTCAATGTTTATTGTGGAAGTTTATTTACCACTAGTATTTTTAACGAAAAAGCTTTAAATTGCTTCGCTGCACTTATCATGCCATATGGCATTTTGGGATTTAATTTTCATTTATGATATATTTGTTAAAAATCTTTCACTTTCTTTTCTTAAGAATAAAAAAACAATAGAAAGTTATTATGCGGAATATAATCCATTATAATAATTATTGATTGAAGTATACCTCAATGTACATACATTTTTGTAGATAGAAATTTAATGGCTACTCAGACTTTGTTAAAATTAAAACGCTGTAAAATGTATAAACTCTCTGATCTTATCTTTCACAACTGTCCTCGCTTCCCTCCTTAGCTCATATGTGTTGCCTTGCTTCTTTTTTAGTTTATCAGACATTTCCTGCGGCGCTTTTTGCGAATCCCTTTCGAGTCCCAGTGTGAGAAAGGCTGTAAGAGTGGGGCTCTCAACTTTTGCAACTATCGGAAGTCGTTAACGCTTTCGCACAAACGGCAGTAGTGTAGGATTCAGCAGATGAAACAGTGGGGCAGCCTGCCTCCGCCCATCGCCTCATCATTAATGGGAGCAGCAGCAGTTGCCACCCCACTTCCAACTACCCATCCTCCCATCCAACCAGCCCACACTATGCCAAATCTTTCAACTTCCTGGTCAGGGGCTGCCATGTTTGATTTCTTGCTTTATATGTAGGCTAACTTGTGTTTGCCGCTGTCAACTTGCGAAAACCTCCTTTCCCTCCCCGATCCAAACGTCCTGCTACGCCCACAATGTTGGCACATTAATTAATTGAAATGCTGCCGGCCATCCGAAGAGCGAGAGGGAAGTACCTGGAGCGAAAGGGAGGGCGATAGAGCGGCAGAAAGGGAGGGCAACATGGTGCACGAGTATGTTCTGCTTGTTAGTTTAACTAGCGCCCGGCAATTAAACGAAAATTAATTATGCTACCTCGGCACAGAAGCGGAGAAGCCCCGGGCAAAAAAGCGGTAACCTTGAACTTAGCAACCACAATTTAGTAGAAACATTTACAGGCACTTCTGCACACTCCCAGGAAACGCCTACACGTAAGGTAAATGATGGCAGGGCATTTTAAATGCCCTTAACCCTTTGAGGGATTTCTGAAAAAATCCTCTTTGAACACTGTACTTTTTATTGCTATGTGTATATCCGCGCATGGTATATACCTATCATCTATCATCTTCATTAGAAAGAACAAGATAGCATATTTTTATAACGCCACGGCAATTTATTTTCTCTATTTTTCTATAATAAAGCAATGATTCTACCTAAAATTGCTTGCCATCCCACCTATTTTATTTGGTGAATATTCAATCCATCTTTAAAGGCAAGGGTTGAGGTTGCCAGCAACCCGAGAGTCCCTTCCTGAAGAAGCCAATCAGCTGGCTTTTCCCGGCCGAGGCCAGCGGAAATGTGGCCATCAGCCGCCGCCTTCCAGAGGCCCCTGTCCCTCGGCCCGCACCCTTTGCCCTTTGCCCTGCCCCTATCTTATCTCTGGCTAATACCTACTTAACTTTGACTTTGGTGACAGGCGACGGCTTTAATCAATGCCACGTCCCTGCCACCAGCACAAGGTTAAAAAGTTCGCCCTGGCCATTTTCCACGACTTTCCGCCCCTCCTTCTCATTCGGCCCTCGGAAAAGTGAGATGGATGGCAGGGGCCGCGAAAACGAGGGAAATTCATAATCCGCGCAAATCATTTTTCATTTTTTCGCTAGTTCTCGGGAGAGGCAGCGAGAATTCTGGCCATCAATCAATTTCATGCTGCTTGAAGATGTAAAACTGCTTAAGTTACGTTGTACTTACATTTCACTTCACGGAGTTCTGGCGGTCTAAAGTTTTCCCCTCCCTTCCCATTAGCTTTTCATTCTGAAGCGCCTCTGACTATATTTTTTCCATATTTCCTTTTGGGCGTGTGGGGCTTGTCTAAAAAGCCAAGAGTCAGGCAAGCATAAACTCATTTCTATGCCCACTAATGGGTGAAGAAGTCGAGTATCAGGGGTGGATTGGACTCAACAAAAGGGCTGAATATCTTTAACTATTTGTGGGGCTTTGAAAAATACATTTTCTAGAATATTAAACTGATTTATAATTTAAGTTTTTGAAATACTAGTTTTAGGTAAGTATTGTAGTTAGCTACACAGAGAGAAAAATTCAATTACATTGTTCTTGATTTGAGAACATTTGTTCTTAAAAAATTGTGTAAGTACATTTTGGTATCAATTATCCCAATATTAGAACGAAATGGTGAGAAGAGAAAACTTAAATTTAGTTTGTTCAACAACTGTCTAATAAGCATATACTACTACTGGACTAATAGTTCAGTTGTTGAGATATACAATGTAAATACCGCCAATTCATCTTGATTTAAGCACATTAAAAACATTTTCATCTTCAATTCGATCTATATTCAAGAACATTCTGAACTCCGATTAGAACGTCAGAACTCTCTCTAAAAATGTAAATACAATAAAATGCATATATGATTATTTTGATTACCCAATCCTCAAGATACACATTTTAGATTAAGTTAGGCTCTATTAAAGGCAAGACTTTCATACCGTACTATTCATAAGCCCAGCTTCTCCTGGAGACCTGATAAATTCGCAGACCCTTCTAGGGCATTTATTTGGGCCATCATCCATCACCGCTGCCTTCACACTTGTTAAGTTTTCGCTTGGTCGTTACGTTTCGTTAGTCTCCTCTGGCCAGCTACTTCTCCCGATTCCAATTGCGATGCCTTCCCCGATTTGGTCTGATCCGCCCAGAGACCCCCGAACTGGCCCTGAATATTGGTTCGTTTTCGGTGCCTTCCGCTTTCTGGGCCACCTTGTGTCGCTGCTGCTACATTTTTATGATTTATGCCTTGGTCGGCAGTGTCATGAGCCCAATTAACATTTTGGTCCTGTCCAGCGGGCCAACATTTTCTGGCTTGTCAACATTTTCGGGTCTCGTTTTTTCGGCTTCGCTCCTTCCCGGGCTTTCTTTTGATACTCGTAATTTGATTGCTAACTGAGCTCTATTGCATTTGCCCCTGCCTGCTTTCTGTGCCAAAAGTTCACAGCAATTATTTGCATATGGGAGGTCCCTTGGGTGGTGTGGAAAGTGGGTGGTCCAGAGGGCGTTTTTCAGGGCGGTCGGTGGGTGCTTTCCACTCTCTTTGCTCATTTGCTTTTCACAGTCGCCGCACAAAGTAAATTTCCGCGATGAGGACCAGCGGCTTTTATCTTTTCTAGCATTATTCGAGTAGAAACTCGCATTTTATCAGCAATTGTCTTGAGTGCAATGGGTGGGTGGGTTTAATATTTGGGGTGGTCGGGGGATTCTCGACACGTCAATTAGCTGGCTGCAAAGTTTTCGGCGGGCGAATCCCCAGGTGTGGACTAGCTTGTCTTTCGACTCATGCACTTTAAACTTGTAATCGCTGGCAACAACAGCCCGAACACGCATGCATAGTTAATAAATGCTAACAACCAAACGGAAAACAAGATGGGGTGGTGAATAGGTCTGCTCCAGTGATGCGATATGATATTAGTAACAGAAGTATTAATTAGTATTGAAAAGCTGGTACAATCCAGAAAAATGGAAATGCAAACTTTGATGAGAATAGAAGTGAAGGAGAAGTAGGGTTTTGTTTTTCCCCATTCATATGAAGCTGTGGCGGAACCCATTAATTTTTTTAAATTCTTTCAAATACGGAAGAAATCGTTAAAAATTATAAAGTAGTCGTATAAAGATATTTTAAAATGTACACTTGTTAGATAAACCGCTACTTTCAATTTAAATGTCATATCAGATTTAATATTAAAAAAAATGTTAAGAACGAAGGTTAGTTCTCCTGTAAGTTTCTTTATCTGTCGAATACGTAATTTTACCGACCTATGATAGGATCCTTAAATCCCAAGTTCATCAATATTAAAATTTTAAGCTTAATCGAAACTCGTCCCGCTCCTCGGGCCACGATATCCCTTATCACGATCCCAGCTCTGGGTCACGCACATTCTGTTTAATCTGCCGTTAAGCCAACACGCCTGCCTTGGGTTCTACTGTCTCGACTTTTGGCAATTTAGTTTATTTATAGCTCGACGAAATATGAGCTCATGTTCGGGCTTATGTTGGCCGTAAGTGCGAGCGAGAGGGCCTCACTAACATGCTCTGCTGACACATCATAATTTCTGTCAGTGTATGGGTGTGTGTGCGAGTGTGAGTGTGTCATCGTGTTCGTGTTTCCAGTTCATGTTGTAATATTTTAATGTGTGAAGCGACAACTGCTGCCGATGTCGTTTTCCAAGGGAAGCTGCTCGGGGGGAGGGGGGTTGGAAAGCCCCGACACAGAATTAGGTATAAATCAAGCATTCTGATAGCATTAATTCAACGTTTTCCCAGAGCCTTATATCATCTCAATATGCTGGCAGAGATCACAATCTAAGTGTTTGGCAGGGAGTAGGAATTCGGTAAATTACTTCAAAGATAAATGTAGCAGGCATAGGACTAATAGGGTTTCTTTAAAATACAACGTTTTGGGGATAGACAGTTAAAATAAAACAAAAATACACAAAGGTTTTACCACATATTTATTTATTAATAAATTAAAGAAATATATAACTACCAATATATAAAAGACTACCTTTTTAAAATGTTGAAAATCAGTAAAAAACAATAAAGGAAGCTAACTTCGGCACGCAGAAGTTTCTGTACCCCTGCAAGTCGTTCCCTAGAGGAGCATTGTATGTACAGAGCTTTCCGATTTTTAGAAAGCTAAAAACTAATTTTGAAAATTTTAAGACAATGGTCCATTTTAATTTACTAAAGAGTATGCTTACCGAAAACGAAATATAACGCTCTACGTATTATTTTGGTATTAATTATCCGATCGATCCTATGTCACCTATATCATGTACTCGTCCGATTTGATTTAAATATTATTCGAAATTCTGAAATACTTAGTGAAAGCTAATATGTCAAAAAACAACAAACGAATAATTTTCTTCATTATTTTAAGAAATATTTTGTTGATCATTCCTATGGGAGCTATTCCTGCAATAGAAGTAAGACTTTTGGGAAGGTTTTACCCCAATATCTTTAAAACTGATAGACTAGTTTGGCTAGATCGACTCGTCTAGTGATGCTTATCAAAAATATATGTACTTTATGGGGTCGGAAACGTACCCTTCACTGCGTTGCAAACTTCTGACTGAAATCGTTATTTCCTCCGTAAGGGTATAATAATTAAAGTATTATTATATTGTCTCAACAGTCTGAATTGCTGGCATCCTTTTTGGGTTCCATAATCAACATTTGTGATAACCCCCATCAGATCACCAAACTTCCCTCCTCATCGGATGAATCATTCAATTTCACTTCGTTATCAATTCCCTGTTGGGTGTCAAGAACCTGAATCAACAGAGCACAAAGCCCCAAAAGTCACAAACCCTTTCAGCACCATCGTTCATCCATCATCAGCGCCTGGCACTTGGCAAATTTGCAGAAGCCAGGTAAACGGATAGACAGAAGGACAGAGCCAGCCAGAGCCGAAATACAATTAAAACCCAATCTAAACTCAAATTTTAAATCGCAAAAGTTATCAGTTACCTTTTCGGCCAGCAGCAGCCGCAGAATCCGTAAGTTCGCAGCTGGATCTTCGGTCAAAAGATACGGATGCGGACTGCCTCCATACACACGCACCCTTGGCAAACACACTCAATTATAGATACAGACAGACAGACCCACAAACTTCCGTGGAAAACTTCTTGGGCACTTTGGAAATGAAGCGAATCTTGTCCGTCTGTCCTGCCGGCTCCCAAGTTCGATTCCTGGCATTTGCTGTGCTCGCAAAATGCATTTGCCATTCCAAACTAGTTCCAATTGATTAAGTTTCTGGTTAATGGATTGTTTACATACCTAAGCAGGCCGACTCGTCGGGAAGTGCAAGGCTGCAACTTTTGGCCACTGAATAGTAATCACAAATTCACTGCCTGACTTAATCTTCGATTAGGCCCGAGAGCAAAATTCATTTGGCCAATGGTGACGGCCCGAAGTATTTAAATGGCCTAAATCCATTTGAAAGGGAATGAAATTTGATTGCACTTTATGATGGAGGTTCGTTAACTGCAGATATATATTGAACTTATTCGATTGCCAATCGAATTGAAGTCATATTTAAAATCAAAACAAGGAAGAACGCTATAGTCGAGTACCTCGACTATCAGATACCCGTTACTCAAAGGGAAATGGAGATATGCAAGCAGCAAAGCGAAATTAAAATGCGCCACCTACCGGCGGTAGACAGATTTAAGCGTTATGGGCGTTAGAGTGGGCGTGGCAAATTTATTTTTGGATCAATCGATAGGTATTGACGACACCAATACATTTCAGTAAAATTTTTTATCTAGCATGCAAAGTGTGGGCGTCACAGGTTTTCGCGGTTTGTGGGCGTTTAAGTGGGCGTGGCAAACTTTTTTTTAGGTCAATCGATAGGTATTGATGAGAACAATACATTTCAGTTAAAATTTTCTGTCTAGCATCAAAAGTGTACGAGTTACAGTTTTGGGCGGTTTGTGGGCGTTAGAGTGGGCGTGGCAGTCTACTGAAACAAACTTGCGCTGCGTAAGAAGCTCAGGAATCTGTACGCCAAATTTTAATAGCCTAGCTCTCATAGTTTCCGAGATCTCAGCGTTCATCCGGACAGACGGACAGACGGACAGACGGACAGACGGACAGACGGACAGACGGACAGACGGACATGGCTAGATCGACTCGGCTAGTGATCCTGATCAAGAATATATATACTTTATGGGGTCGGAAACGCTTCCTTCTGCCTGTTACATACTTTCCGACGAATCTAGTATACCCTTTTACTCTACGAGTAACGGGTATAACTACGCAATAACGTCAGAAAAACTTAATTTAATTTAAAAAGTAAAGCCATAGATTCGTTTCCCCAATAAACAAAATCCCGCTGCACCGCATCGACTTTGTATTTTCCAACCCAAAGGGAAAAATGATATAATTACCAAACTGTATATTAAGCAGTTTTTCTCTGCGCGCCCGCTAAAAACTGCATAATTATTTTCCTTTATGCCATAAAGCAGATTAAAAAACTTTTGTTTTTAATTAGAACAAGCACTGTTTCGGGCAACAAAAGAAGGCATGGAACTTGAGAGTAACTTTGCAAACATTTCTTTGCGCGCATATAAATTACATGGCGAAAGAAAAGCGTGAAAAGCGCGAAAAGCGAGCAACATTCTTGCCAAAAAATGGAATGAAATAAAACCAGATGAAAATCAAAATTAATGCAAAGCTCTCTTACAGCAGACAATGCGGCGTATGCGCAATGAGCTCTGCAATTCCTGGCGAAATAACGCATACGCCCCGTTGTCTGAGTGTGTGCACAGTGCGGGCTGCCTTTAAGTTGCGCCGGGGAATGTGAATTAATTTTGTTTTAATTAAGTTCCCATAAGTTTATTAAATTTAACAAGCCAGCCCCAGAAACACATCCTCAACCAGCAAACTCGCTGCGACAAAAGGACCGAGAACTATGAGGACGAACAAGATGACGACTACGACTCCTGGCACATAAAACGTTTCAAAATTAATTAACAACTTATTTACATTTTGACGGTTCTCGAGGCACCTAGGATTGCGCTGGTGTGTGTATATGTCGCCATAACAAGATAAAGAAGTACTCATGTCGGGAATCCTTTGACGCAAATTAAAGTGGTGTTTAGGCTTATATGGTTTGAGTTCGGTAAAGCCAGGCACCGAGGGAAATTTAGAATAGTAAGATCTGATTTTTGTTTCTCAACATTACTGTTTTAATTTTACTAAAACCCCAGAGAAGCTTTGAATCAAATTAACAGTGTTAAGCAGCAACTTCAATGAACTGCGAAAATCAATGAAACAACAAATTGAGGTGATTAAATATGTTCAGCTCAGACATCATATTCTCGAACTTAAGCAGTTTTCGGCCCAGCAAGCTAGTGAATTCCCACACTAGGTCCATAAGCTTCAATCCTTTTATACATTTCAATTAGCATAAAATTTTAAGTTGCGCAAAAGCCGACTCTGTGCAAATCGGCAAAACCCGTTCAACCAAATTAGTTGTTCAATTTTCTATTCGGGTGTCGGTGTGATTTCGCTTGAGTGTGTTGGCGTAGGCCAATTTTGTGCTTATCGTTTCATTGTTTATGTTAATTTTAGCTCATTTAATTTTAGTATTTTACAGTGGGCTCTGCCAGCCGTCCTGCCCAGTCGCCCTGAAATGTTTTGCGGTCCGTTTATCGCCTGATGCGAGGCAGCAAATGAAATGCGGTATGCAAATTGTGACGTTTTTGTAAAACACCAAATAAGCTTCTAATTAAGTTTTCATTATTGCTGGCATAACAATGTTTCGGGGTTGGATTGGGAGCCGGACCTTATCGGGTGGTACATGGATTCCATTTCAAATATTTGCACAACGAGCGGTATAAAATTCCCCGCTTTAGTGCAAATATATTTGGCGGTAATCTTTGCGCAAATTAAATATCCCGTTTCCGGGGACTTAATTTCACGCTTTAACCATTTGTCTCCATCCGAAATCAGTTGACATTCACTTATCAACGGCAAATCGCTTGGGGAATATATTCCCCGGCCACTGAGATGCTTTTTGCTTTCACTTTCCTCCAGCCGCCAATGCCATTAACTCATTTTGCATGTCAGCTGAGCTCAAAAAAAGTAAAATTCCGATGCATTAGGGTGACTGTATCCTCGGTTTTCCCACCCCCGGGGCCTTTCCCCCGAGACTTGACACTAAAAAAATATGGAAAGCAAGTCGGAGCATCGAAACAATGAAGGAAAATGTCGTGCATAATTTAAAAGAAAATTCTGCGAAAACGATGTCAAGGTATCGCTGACTGAGATCCTCTGGGGCTTGGCTATGGCTACGATAATAATGGTGCATGTCCCAGAAGGATTTTCCTTTGTGGCATTAGCTTACAGATGTTTAATTTTGCAGCGGATTCGGTGACTCGCAAATTTTGAAAGATTTTTTATACTGACTTTAAAGACGGTTGTGTTCAAAATTGTTTACTTTTTAAAATCCCCATCATATTCATTTTAGACGGATTATTTAATAATTAACCAATATAAAAAAACACAAAAACATAAACAATTGGGTAACATCCAAATTTAGCGTTGTTTCCTCCCCGAGGTGAAAATTTTATGACTTTCATTGGTATTGCTGTATACTGCCGTCGCATTCCTATGGATGCTCCTTGACTAAACTTTTAAAGATTTTCCATCCCATTTGAGGGTTAACTGTTGTATACTTAAATAGCAAAGTTTGCTCTTTTCCTCTGTCCCCAGTCGACCTCTTCTCCTTTCATAAATCTATTTGCCATTCAAATGCAAACGCTTTGCTCATAAAATTCTGCAAGCTGCAAATAAAAATATTCCAACAAGTCTGTATATACATAAAGCATTTGTCAACTGTTCCGCTCCAGCTTCCCGTTCCCCTCCCCGCGCTCACCATCCCCCTTCGGTCCGCTTTGCCTTTGGCGAGTCATTGAGGCGGCTCCTGCGCTGATCCTGTTCCTTGTTGAAAGCTGCATTTCCGGTCACTAATACAAGTCAAAGTACAAAGTTGCTCGGCTGCCTGACTTCCCACACCAGCCCACTTATCTCTGCACTGACGGAAAACTATGGGAATATCTATATCCTTTAATTTTCAAATTTGCTAGCACTTAAAGATTTAAATATGTGTAACCCACAGAAATTGTTTTATCCACCCATGTATAAATGTTATTTGTATTATTGTATACCTTTAGTAATAATTTCACCGATCTTCTTCTATTACAATGTTGAGAAGCACCGACAATAGGCAACATCGATTTTGCCAATCGAAAGTAACCATTATCTATTGTATCGGAAATGGATTGGCATGAGAATATATAAATGTTTAACTTCAGAGAAAGAAGTGAGAAAGCTAAGCAAAACTAAAAATGTTAGCAATGGAACACCAATGCATGAATCTTAGTACTTACAAAAAATAATTCAATGTTAATTCTACTGAAATTGAAACGAATTTCAATGTTCAGCTTTAATCTTTAATATTCTGGTGTGTTCTTCAAAGTAATTAAATCTTAAATCGTAGTCTATATGAATACCTATTTCTCCTTAAACAAGAGAGAATGCTGTAGTCGAGTGCCTCGACTATCAGATACCCCTTACTTAGCTAATAAAAGTGCGATCGAGATGGAGATAGTGGAGATAATAGCAAAGATACATTTTCAGATATTGCACACTAACAGCTCATATTTTAAAAATGGTTAACAGAGTATAGGGTATCTGATAGTCGGGACGCTCTCCTACAGCATCCCGTCCTATTTTTTAATAGTGAAGTTGTTTTCAGGAGAATATGTTCTGTTAACGTACCTATTTAATTTTTGTTTAATGCATTTTTAATCCAAAAATTTTAAACAATTTTTAAAATAAACATATAAGATACCTTTAATCATATATTTCTTTCGGTGGCCTCTTGGCTCTTTTCTACACTCAACTCCCTGCCACGGCACTTAGCCAACGCCATTTTGGGCGGCCATCCCATCCGTCCGTCTCTATCCAATTCTCGCAGACCTCTCGTTCTAGCTCTCTATATCCGTCACTATCTCTCTGTGTGTCTCCGTGCCTCGCTGATGATTTAAGTGCACTTTGATGCACATTTTTCGTTGCTACTTGCAACAGAAGCAGCATCAGCAGCTGCCCCAGATAATTTAATTAAATTATACGCTTCCTTACGTGCGTGGGCGGGCGGAGGGTGTGGCAGGGCGGGTCAGGGAGTAATGGGTTAAGGGGGCTCGCATTTTAATAAGGTTTGTTGGTTAGCTAGTTTTGAGGTTGAGCTGAGTGTAGTTTTGGTTTAGTTTTATGCGCCCAGACCCAGCCTCTTTGTGCTTTTGGGGCTGCCAGCCATCTGGGTTGGAAACGCAAAGGAAAGTGGGATCGAGAAAGTGAGGGGCCAAGGGTGACGGGGCAGCCGAGTAACTCAACTTAAATGGATATTACACCAATTTTTATTCAGTCATTAAAGGTCCTGCAACTTCAACAGCAAAAAAAGGATTCCATACCATTTATTCCATACATAGGAAGATCGCAAGAAGTTATGCTAAGATAATAAAGATATAATATTGTTAAACAGAAAGGCTTTTATGAAACAAAGTATGAAACAGTTGACAGTTCTTTTAAAATGTCAAGAGAATGCTAGCCTGGGTAGTATAAATGAGATATAGATATATTACTGAAAAGAATAAAAAACGGAAATGCGCATTCGTTTGGAATGTAACATATTAACATAGCTTTCATAAATCAACGTCCTTGTCGTAAATACTACCCCTTCATCATAATAGGAATTTATTGCATTTTATACTAGTTTTGGGAACCTCGTTTTGCTCCTTACCATGTTTAAAAGAGGAAACTCGCCGGCGGCGTTGGCAAAAATGTGTTGAAAGTTATTCGTCAACGTCGAAACATGGTTGTTGATGCCACACACGAATGTCAGAGCAAGCCGCAACCGACATACATATATAAACAAAAAATGAAAGCAGCGCACAAAAAACACAAGGCAGAACCCATTTGGTGTTCATAAAGTCATCATGTTTTCATATTTCAAGACTGCAACCACATTGCTGTTTGCCCATGTTCTTAAAGTGGTAACTGCCCAAAAAAGTCGCTGCACAAAAAGTTTTTGGACAGCAAAAGGTAAACAAACTCTCGCAAAATTCCCAGCAAACAAACTTCAACTTTAACACACCCCAAATGTCTTCATTTTCACCTGTTTTCAACTGTTGTGCCTCCTTTTGCTTTCCACATAACGCCTAACACAGTTGCAAATGTGCAGGCACAACAACACGAACCGGCAAAAGGAAAACCTCAGACCCAAACATATTTGCATAAACAGAACCCCACTTTGATGGTTTTGTGGAACGGAGAAAGAAAGTCGAAGGTGTTCCAACTATCATGTGAAGTTGGACAAAAACCGTAACTTTTTATGGAATATTTAGATGCTGATTCTCTGTGGGCCTAAAATTATAATGCATGAATAATATTTAAGTAAAATGAGGTAGTTGTTTTCTAGTGCTTCCAAAAAACTTATATTTCAACATGTCTTAAAATTGTATTTTATTTTTTGACGTGGAAGGATTACAAACACTTTAATGGTCTTGTTGTAAAGGGTCATCTAAAAAACATATAATAATCATTTAAAATATAATTTCTAAATATTAAAGTGAATATTTTTTTAACTACCAAAAAATCAATCCATCGTGCCCAAAAAGAGTGTTCTAATTTCGTGTTGAAAAATCGAAAACCTTCGGAGTCCTCTCCACATTTCTTGCTGTTGTGCGACTGTGCTTGGCATCATCAGGTTAGTGTTTAACCTCTGCAGAGTGCTGCAGTCCACTCAAAAAGTCTTTGACTTGCCATTCCACTACCCCTTGCCGAACTGAGACCTGGGAAAGAACTGAGGCAACCAACCAGCAAACCAAGGCAGCCAGTCAGGCAGAGTTAACCAGTAGCCGAGCCCATCATCATCCTCATCCGCATCCTCATCCTCGTCATCATCATAATCGCCGCAGTCGCTGCTGCTCGGCACAGCTTTTAGCCACTCGGCTTGCTCTTTAACGCGTTAACGGGTTAAGTTGCCTTTTGTGACCATGTTTTTGTTTTTAGCCGTGCCTAAAACAACAAGGGTGCACCACAAAAAATACGTTCATGACACCGTATGTTCTCTCAAGATTGGGACTAAAAACGGGATGTAAATGCCACCAAAAAGATGTGATCATTTTATATTAAAGGTTTTAGTTACTTTGAATGTACCCTTGTTCATGGAATAGTGAAAATTCAAATTTTTGTGGAAAACTATGGCCATATTTTACCAATCCGAAAAGATTTGGTTTATGTCCTTATGTTTTAATTATCGTATTCTGCATTACTTAATTATTTGATTTACTTCAGTGTACGAAAACAAGAAAAACTGAGCACTGGCGGGTCACGTGTAATTAGTCGCGCCGGCTTAGTCATAATCCGTGGGGCCACCCTGCTAAATGCCTTGTGGCCACATTTTAAAGTCAATCCTGAGGTGACTAAAAGCCACCGCAGCCACTAACCGACAGATTTATCCCATTTTAATCGACTGAGGGAAGCGAGGAAAGTGCCGCGACTCCGGGAACTTAATTTTTCCGGAGCGCACAAACTGCGGCTACTTCAATTCTTTGACCGCGCATTCATCTCACTTGCAGGCGGGATGGGAAAAAACCAGAAAGAGTTTCCTGAGTGACAGTAGCTGACGGCCCCCCGATGTACATAGGCGTGGTGTTTTGTCTAGGATTTTGCGCGACTTGCCCCTTCCGATGTTTTAGCTGCCCACTTCAGCCTGCGAGCTGTCGCACTGCCTGCGGTTTTGGACCCTTATATTTTTTCAGTTTTTCTTGACAAAGTGGTTTAATTTTAAGGGAATCTAAGCTAAAGCGAAACAATTTATGTTAATTCTTATTTCCTGGTATCTTTTCAAATGTAAGTGTTGGTAAATAAATACAAATTACAAATTATGTATTGTTAATTTATTGAAACTCTTTGTTTCTTCTTAATTTACCCAACAACCACGTAAATTATATGTATGCAAAAAGTGCGTAGCGATGATTTCGGGCCTGATGCCTCTCAATAAATGGCATTGAGAGTAATGCGTTCTTAAAAAACAAATCAAGAAATACCTTAAGCTATAAGCTGTTCTTGAAACACTTAAGCTTAAAGAAGTAAGAATAAGAAATACTAAAATCAAGCAGATTTACTCACGCTTTTTTTGTTCTCTAGTTTTCTCAGTGCGGGTATGAACCAACAGTTTATAATTTTGTCCTTCGCAAATCGCCATCCCAAGATGGTGATGAGTATGAAGGACTTTACATTTTATAACTTGATGATTCCCAAATGTTAGAATTGTTGCTCAAATTATATGTCTATCTTTGCCTTAAGCTTATGGTACGTAACACTTATTTAAGGCCATTACCGCTCCACTGGGCCAACGACTTATCCTAGGGCAATCATTATTTGCTTAGCACATCACGCGTCTTAAAGGAAGCGAAGGCCCGAGCGGCAAACCCTATTTTCTGGATTTCATTTCAAAGCATTTTTTCCACGCCCTCTGCGGCATTTTTCTCCCGCAGAACTTTGTCATAATTTCGCAGCGAGGCACGTCGACTTCTCCGGACTCCTGACTCCGCCGGCTCCTGCGAATCCCCAGAATCCTCTGACGCCAGGCCCCGGGCCTTGGCTGGGCTGTCAGCGTGATAACTCCTTTTCGTGTTAAACATTTTCAGCTCGCCTTGAGTGCGAGGCGCTGTGTGCGAGGGCAGTACGGGTTCTATGGGTTTGTACGGTTGCATGGGTTATGCAGCAGCTGTCGCCTGTGTGGACGCACACAAACAAGGGCTTGCACTCACATCGTGTGCACTGAGAGGAAAGTCAAGAAGCTTTCTTTAAATACATTTCGAAAAAATACTTGTTAATAAGCGAATATTATATATTTGTATAATACGTTCTTTATACGTCCCAAAAACACATTTAATAATCTAAAACATCGTTTTACTTATTAATTAATTGTTTTTTTAAGTAAAACGCTAAGAAATGATCTGCGTAATAATAAAATAATTGGAAGGTTTCTCTCAACTCTCAAAAACTATAGGTAAATATAAAACTTTTAAAATAAATCTTGTTCCAACTTTAATTTAAAATACCGCACTGTTTCCAGTATTTTTCCCACCGTGCAGCGCTGCTTCCCTGTCGACCTCGGTCACACTCTGACTCTCGAGCGTCCATTGGATGGCAGGACGGTGGCAGAAGCAGGAGGCAGGAGGCCTGCACCTCGTGTCCTGCGAGGCTACGACTCTTTTGGAGTCAACTGCATGTCAGTTTTGTTCGCTCCTCCAGCTTTCGCCTGCTTTTGATTACAATGCTGGTTATGTTCTCACCCTCGGCGAGTGCGAGTGCAAGTGCGAGTGTGTGTGTGGCAGCCCCGTCCTGGTGGACCCGGGATAAGGGATCCTGGATCCAGGATCCCGGCATCGTTTGCCTCTGATAACACGTTAAGTGCGCTTGTTTATCCAGCAAGATAATTTGGACAAGTGTCACCTCTCGGATTTTCACGCGCCGGCTGAAAAATAAAAGTAACCCCGGCGAAAATGTCGCAACTTTTCTGAAATATGTATGCATGCATGCAGGGTCCCGAAACTAACTAACTAGCTGCAGTCGGGGTTAACTGGATCCAGCTGGATCAGGTGCAACTCCGGCTCCGGGTCCTGGCTTGTCTCATTTTATTTTGCGGTGCCCACCGTAATTTCGCCAGCCAACCGTTTCCGCGGCATATTTTTTGTTTTTCGGCAGAGGAGAACACGCGTAATTGGTGTTTGTGGTTAGTTTCGGGTTGGTCCGCAGCACAAGGCGGATGTCACCTGCTGGCAGAGGGTGTTGGCACTTTAATGTTGGCTTAGGCCGGTCCTAAGCTGCGACTTGCAGGTGTGGACTTTTAATAAGGGGATTATTTTTCCAGTTTTTTTGGTTTATAGAGCGTCCGTAGAGTTCACAGAACCTTAGAAGCCTTAAAAAAATGTAATCAGAACTCCCGAACTACAAGTACAGCAATTAGGTACTGAAAATATAAAGATTTAATCTATTTTATTGAAAAAATTCAGTTTGTGGTATCCTTTCTCTTTTAGAGCGAGATACTGTACAATCGTATGTTTCTGAAAAGCGTAATATTTCCCTTTCCAGGTAAAAACCACATTAACTAAGAATGGTACAAAATTAAATATATTTTTCTAACATCGTGAGATCTCAAATTAACCCAAGATTATATGTTTCAGTTCATTAAATTCTAATTCAAAAAAAAGAAGTAAAAAAGCACGACTCTATCGCCTTCAGTAAATAAAGGATGTGATATCGAATTTTGTGATTAAAAATGACTACACATTCGACTAAATAAATACACTTAGAAAATTTGTCTCATTTGGTCTAAAGTCAGCAAGATATTTTACAGCAACCCGAATAAGAAGCTTTTGTTTGTTTGTCCCAAAACGTTTTTTAATCGTCCTGGAAATTTTAGACGTTGTTAAACAGCTGCATAAAAGAAACTTTAGTTCTCCACTTTTGGAAAAAACGCTAATTTCGCGGGAAAACAGCCATAAATAGATACATTTCGTACGACCGTAACTTGTAAACTACTTAAGCTACAGACCTGTACTTCGTTGTTTTTCATTCGTCGCGCTTGGACGAAATCGTAAAGCTAATTGTCTGGACAGGCATAGCGCCGCATCAGAAAACTTTAGAAAGTTTATGTATCTAATAGATCGTATAATAAATTTTCGTCACAAAAGTTGATACCAGAAATTTTTTGTATGTTGAAGGTGTGATCGTCACTTGCTTTTTACCTCTTTAAGAGGTGTTTTTGTTTGATAGCTTGATGGTTTTGTTGAAAAATAAATAGTTTGAAATCGAAATGGATCATTTTGAATTGTAAATAAAACTGTATTAAGATGAAAATAGTTAAATTTGAAGGTCAATATAAACTGTTTATACGAACACTATAGACCCAACAACTTGAATGTAGATCGCATTATATGGGTATACTTTTATCTATTCGGGTACTTTAAACTGTATTTTATATCTATTTCCTTATCTTTTAAGCACCATTTGGTTCGTCTCTGGACTTGCATTCCTGCAAATCCGAGCCCACCTGACCATCGCAATGCCGTGCCAGAATTAACCCACATTAACCGTAGTCAGGCCGAAATCGGGAACACAATGGCCCCGGAAAAATGCGCATGTCCAAGCGAATCCCTGACGCATGCAACATTTTCTGACAGCAATCAGATGTTTTGGAATGTTGGCGCCCAGACACCCACACCGACGCACTGGCAAACGCTCACACAGACGCGGGAGCTTTGTTTTTGTTAACCTTGCCTAACGACGAATGGCGAAAACAAAACAAAAACGTGGAGAGGCGCAGCGAGAGAGCGAAAAGGGGAGCACGTGCGGAGAAAAGAGCGCAGGTGCGCTGCGCATGCGCAGAGAAAGCGCTGAATGGAAGCGGGAGAAAGGCGGAAAAGTCGGAGAGAGCGGTGAAAGCTCTTTTGGCCTGCCTTTCGGGCCGTCCAGGATTCCGAGTTTGTGGCCAAGTCATTACGTTCGAACGCAGTAGTTGGAACAAGGACGCGTTACGTGCAGAAACCCAGCGCGCAGCCCGGAAAATCGCATAAAAATCGCCTAAGCGCGCTGTCACCAGCGGATAAAATTAAAAATTAAATAAATATGCAGCAGTGCAAAAATTACAGAAAATTCTGCTGCCCCTATTGAGGAGTTCAAAGTGCCACAGTGCTTTTGTGTGTTCTTGTGTTCTGACCAAGGGAAAATTGTGCCAAATCAGCAGATAGTCGTTACGTATACGCAACGTGTGCGGAGTGTTGTTTTATTGATTGCCAGGCAGTGGGGCCACACTTAAACAAAGGAAAATGCTGATGAAACAGTGAGGATTTAAAGAGCAGCCTCTCCGCCGAGGCTCGAGCAGTGAAATGTGTGCAGCTGACAGTCAAGGTCGCCGCCGCCTCATGTCACCCACAAAAACATAAGGATCTACACCGAGAAAAACAATAATAATAAAAGCAAACGAAGCGTTTTCGCAAGCAGTTCGAAGTCATCAGCAGCTCATCAACGAAGCGAACTTAAAGTAAGCAAAGTGCCAAGTCAGTCAAAAAATCGAAAATACCTCACTTGATACGAAGCAGGGGGAAAGTCGGTGTGGAAAGGCGGTAATCCCACCGAGAAAGCAGCCCTCTTGGTGTGTGTGCCACAAGCTTATCTCCTCGGTTAGACACACACGGATACATTATGTACCCTGTACAAAGGAGCATATAGATAGGGGAGCAATCCTTAAGCCGGCTACAAAGACAAGTCTGCAGGCAGCCTCTTGTCGCCGGATTCTTGCATTCTTTTTGCAGGACAACGAACCGAGTATCAACTGTTGGATTATTTTTGTATTGGTTATTTTCGTGCGCCCCGGCTGACACAGTTTCTGCAGCCTTTGTCTATTATTTGCGGCCTGTGACTGCATTACAGGTAGGCCTGCCAAACGAACTCTGAGACAGGTCAGGACACAGATTTCCGGATCGAGTGCCTGAGTAATGAAAATGTGGCTTTCTGCTTTGTTTTCGGGCTTGTGGCAGGCAAATCCCTAATGGAATTGAGTGGATGGCACACACAACGGATGGCAGAGTCATTTAATTTAAATATTTAAAAATGGCCTGCACTCGAGATAGAATATATAGAGTAGGAGTCAGGTTGTGAAAATAATATACATACTTATTTTGTGACTCACAAATATCCTTGAAAAAAGAAATGTTTATGAGGGAAAACAAATTTACAAATTTGTGTTTTAGGATTTGAAAATGTTAGGTGATTACAATGTAAAACATAGGAGAAACAAATTATTTTGAGAAAAAGGAAAAAAGGAATTCTTTTCAAAATAAATTCTCAAAAGCTTGATTTCAAATTCAAATTTATTTTAGATACTGTGTCCTGTTCCAATTTAAAAAATGTTAAATTAAAAAGTTCAAGGACATTTTCTGAGAATTGTGTGCTCCTAGCAACGCCTACTTGCCGTAAATTTCATGGAAGTGACATCAAAGAAATTCTGCTAACAGATCTGATATCTTATGTTTTGAAAGAGGCACCGAACTTTTCTGCTTATCAATGTACCCTACAACTCGTCTCAAGTTAATTTTGCTTTAAAGATTGTTGATGGCGACCCATTATGCGTTATATACACCCGCCCTTTTCAACTTTGTCAGTACGAGTACGAGAAAAAGGAGGGGAAACATCAACTCACATCAAGTGGAGGTTCCCGCCCACGTGGCGTATGAGTTATGCATTATGGCTTGCCGCTCCGAGACTTTCCCCAAATATATTTCCATCATCCCAGGCACTTTGTTTGCTCTACGCATTACGACAAATATTTGCCCATCGGACAACATATTCTTGTGTTGTCTTCTGGGTTTTTCTGCTGTTGTTCTGTCTTCTTTTTTGTGATTTTACTTGTTTGTTACTTTGGCGTGTGGGCCGTGCGAGAACGAGGTCAGAGCTAAAATCTAAGCCGTAAGCTCTAGCCAAAACAGCTGATGTCAGCAGAAAATGTGTGCACGAAACGTGTTTTTTGTTTCAGACTCTGCCGAGAACTACACAGAAATAAAATCCAGAGCAAGGAACCGGGTTGTGGAATATGTTTTCTGAGAAGTTATTCGAGCTAAAGGGAAAATAAGGATGAAAGAGTATCAAATAGTAGAGCTTCCACTAAAGTGCATAGCCAAAAACTAGCCAAAATTCATAAATTTTTGTAATTAACTAGGTTTAAATTAAACAGTCGTCATTTCTTGAAACTTTTGCGATATATTCGAATATGTTATTTACAATTTTGAATTTGAAATCTATGGATTGAAAAAGAGTTACTATGTTAGTAAGCCTCAAATAAAATTCCTATAAAATTAAAAAACAGCACCTAACCTAGGATAAAGCCTAATTAAATTTGTTCAAGTGTAGGGGCGGACATACAAGTCACTGAAAGTGGGCGTGGCCATGGAGGTGGTTCTCTAACAGCCACTCGACCATGGCCGAGAGCAGTGTCAAAGACTTTTTGCGGGCTCTGATTTATCAGCAGTGCACCCCGCAGGCGACTGCTGCACCCACACCCGTCTGGTCCTGAGTTCCCTGGCATAAATTAAGTGTTTATTTTGGCTTCAGCTGGGATATCGTTACATTTTATGCATGCCAAACTCCCTCGACTGGTCATCATAAATTTGTTTTGTGCAGCCCGCTTTTAGGCGTTTCTTGCAGTGTGTTTGCTTCCATGGGTGGAGAAATGAAAGTGTGCCAAATCGGAAAAGAAATGCTTGGAATTGAGGAAAGTATTCCCATCGATTTCATTCAGCCTGGATTCGTGAAAATTTATCACTTCGTAAAAGTTTCGAAACTATGTTATTAAAATGGTAACGGCAATTACTCAAAGTGAAATCTTAAAATTTATAGAGGCAATATCCATTTATCAGAAAATGTTTGTTGTCTTATAAGCATTAAATTTGAACCAGCTTATAAAAAAAAACTTTACATTTTCTAGGTAAAAATAAATATTACAGTAAAAGCAACTTCCTAAGCACATTTATAAATAAGTTTTAGATTTTGTGGCTTGCGTAAATCATTTGAATCACAAAATAATTTATACTTACTATCGACTATCTGATACCCAATTCTTCGTTCAACAATTTAAAAATAAATATGCCTCAAGATGGCGCCAGGTGAAATTTATACACCAATGGTTTCCTTCTACCCGTTTCATATTTATGAACGAATACAATATACCCTTTACCACCTCTATGGTTAACTGGCATAAAGAAATAGTGGAACACATGTACTCATACAGAAAAGGGTATTTCGGCAGCTCTATTAATATGACTAATAAACATTTGTGTTACCACATGGGCGCTCACACAGGATTCATGTTATTTATATAAGCTTCTTCCATATTTAAAGCTAATGCCGTATGCACATTTCAATCTCGAAACCGGAAAAAGCAAAGAGAGGTGAAAGGTGGCGGGAAAAAAGGAAACTCTCGCTGATTTATGTGCTAGTTTTCCTGGCGATTTCTCGCTTTTTTTGTGCGCTTTCCTTTTTCGTTTTTTGCCTCTCTAACTAGTTTTTGAGAGTTGTGCAGAAGCATTTTACTCCAATTAAATTTTCATGCCATATGAGCATTTCGCACAGCAACTGGGACAACAACAAGGACGAGAGTGGCGCACAACGCGACGCTATTTTCAATTTCCGCTGCACAGAAGAACAGAAGTACAGAAAGGAATGCGATTTTTAACACAATTTCACTTTGCCGAGCTAACAACAGGCTGCGAGTGTGCCACTGTGTGAGTACTTGGCATAGAAAACGTTGACGTCTAAAAACAACAGACCAGACCCCATCGAAAGCCCCTGCCCATCCCATACCCATCCCATACCCAATTCCATCCGACTCAAAGCCCGACGACCCGACACATCGACCCAGAAAGCCCTTCGCCTCACTCACCGACTGACAGTTCAAGTCAAAATGCCCTTTTATTGAGATTTAAGCATTTTTGGGTCATTTCCGAATTGTGTTTGCGCAACAGAGATAGACACTGGCCGGGCGAGAGGGCACGGCCAGCGTTTAAATATTAAAAACCTTGTAGCGAAACTACTAGGAAGCCCGAAAAATCAATAACCAACAGCGGCCAGAGTTGAAGGCTAAGCGAGGCCCCTACAAAAATACGGAATAAAACGGGGCAGTGGAAAAAAACATTTAGCCAACAACCAAAATGGGCATTTTGCATGCATAGATACATGAGACCTGCGAAGGATGGCCGCACATGATGAAAAAGGATACACATGACTGCGAAAAAATAAAACGAGGGAAGAGAATGAAAAACAGAAAAAGTTTTTAAAAAGCTTGTTTTATTGGCATTTAGCCTCGGCTTGTTTGAGCACACAATATAACATGATATTGTAATGTAAATAGTTAAGCCAACACGGTTTTTTCCAGTAATGATTTCGAGTTTTAAAGTAGGGATTGCATCACAAGTGGGCCAGTGAATCAATGAATTTCATTTTTTCACATATTTTTGTAACAAAAAGTTTTCTTGTTTACGTATCGTTAGATCTAATGTTACAATTGTAATACGAACTCGTACTTGTACTTTTTTAGTTACAAAAAGTTTTCCCTTGCTTACACATCGTTTTGCTAATGTTACAATCGTTCCAACTTGAAACATAGATGTGTAAAATTAAAATTGGTTTTTTAGTTGTCAGATTCTTTTTCTCTGTTGATTGAGGTTTTTGGTAATTTAAAACTGAAAAGCTAAGTAATAAAAGTTAGATAAAATATCGTATATTACCAAATTAACGTGCCATCTTATATGCACTTCGATGTCTGAACTGTTGTTTTCCTTTAAATATTTAAAGATACAGTTTTCTCTTGAATTCTTAATGAGATTTAATTTTAAAAATACATTGATTATTTGAAATTACCTGTATCTAGCCAAATTTCGTTTAAAATGTCTAATAACTACCATTACTTTTAGTTAAACTTAAGACTTTTCACTGTAATATTTACAATATAAAAATCGTGGAACGTTGATCCATACTAAATATAATATCTTGACAACAAAAATATCAAGAAGTACATATATGTATTCTATCTATCCATCCAAATCTTAAAGATTGAAAGAAGATTATAATTATATTAAATAAATAAGTGCAGTATTTTCGCTCCACAAAATCGATGTAGGTTTCGTGGTAGGTCCCATAATAGGCCCGAATTTCCCTTATGACATCAATCAACTTTAAGTATCAGACATATGTAGCACACCGTTATCCAAATGCGGAACCGGAACCCATTTGCTGGCCAACATATCAAATCTAAATTACCATAATGCGACCGACATTTTATTCGGGGCTTCCGTGATACTGGTACTTTCACTTTGACTTTCGCCGACCCCCAGCTAGTTTGTGGGTCCCCCTTCGAGTGAACTCTTCTTTGGGCCATTTCGGTTGCTCTTGGCCCTCTCGCGTGTACGGGTTTAATATATCGCGGCCTTATAATGTACGTACTGCTGTTTGCTCTTTGCCTTGCATGCTGAAAATGGAACTCGGAACTCTCGGGGTAAAAACAAATTACATATGAGTTAGCCCCGTTTTCCGTTCTGCAGAGCCCACCACCACCACCCCTTTTAGCCTTTTCGCAGTCGCTTCAAGGCCACAATAGCGGTCAGGCCGTAGTCGGTCAAAGTTGGTTGCTGTTTGGGTTTAGCTCTGCAATTATATTGTACTGTGTTTCCTTTTTTCGGAGGGGCAAACTCTCGGCTCTAATGAAAAATGTTCGCCGGCAGAGCGGCTGCTTTTCATGTTTTCATAAATAATTAAATTTCTCGTTTTGTTCGGCCTTTGTGAGCAGCACGAGCGAGGGAAAAAATGAAATTGAAATGGGCACAGGGTCGCCACTAATTAGGAGCGTATTTCACTGGACTTCGTTCCCAGAACGGATGCACTAAATTGGCAGAGAAAGCGGGGGAGCGGGGAAAGTTCGAGGGTCTCAATTCAAGTTGCTTCTTGTCAAGTTGCTGTTGCCAATTATGCAAAGTTTTCGGAAGCAACTTGACGTGGCCAATTGCAAACTGAAGCACTTGGCCTGGCTTTTCCAGGGGTCGGTGTTTTTGTTTTCGATAGTGTGCCCAATGGCCATTTGACAAGATAAGATGCGGAAATAAACAAGCCTGTTCTGAAGTTGTCCAATAAATATTTTGATACTTTTCGCTCCAATTTGTTTTATGCAAGGTAAGTATTGTATATATTGAATGCAGTGAGGTAATACAAGGTTGGTCGACAAAAGTTCAATTTTGTTGTGCAATGGAATAAATAACTTTTTATGATGTAAAATTTTAGATAAAGTTGTTATTTATAAGTATTAATTATAATATTTGGGATCCATACAAACAAGAATTCTCTAAAGTACATTCGCATTCTGGCTTATTGATTAAAAGGGGCAGCCACTTCGTCACTCGACATTTTTGTTTCCCAGCTAACTTCTCACATTGTCGACTTCGCCACAATTACCCAAGGCAACTGAACAATCTGTAAGGGAATACTATATATAAAACTTGGTCCTGATTAAATCGATGACAACCTTTTCCGGCAAGTTCCGTTTTTGCTTTCGTGGCTCGAGTAAGTTTTTGTTTTTTCCAAAGCGAAATTGAACTGTGCCATTGGCAGGCCCAAGAGGGCTGTTGTTTGTTGTTGGCTGTGGGTTGTTACACTCGTCCTGCTGCCACGCCCCCTTTCTCCTTGGAGAGATGTAACTTCTACGGGTCCTACGTGTCCGTTGCGCTCTGTTTGCGTGAGCCGGAGAAATGCAGGACCTCTGCGTCTGCGGCTCGCTCTCCTTTTCCACTCACATGCCATTTCATTTTCCGGCTTTTCTATTTCTATTTCAATTTTTATTTTTGTTGGGCCAAAGTTTATAAGTTTCGCAGAATTTTCTGCTGTGCCATCGGTTTTGGCCGTTGTCCCAAAAGTCAAGCATCAATTTGATCAACTCTTGGCGCCAGTCTTTAATATGTTTTCAATTTTTTTGCCTTTTACTCGAAGACATTCGCAGTTCCTTCATATTTCGGCGAAAACCTCAGCCAGTTTATTGTTTTTCTTGCTCGGAGCTTGTTACACGCCATTTAGTTTCACTCTGCATATGGAAAAGGAAGAGGAAAATGTTTGCCGGAGCCACAGCAAATGCGAAATGAGAAAATATCTCGACTGCGTTTAAAAATGTTCTTGCAGATTGCAATACTTTTCCGCACATGACGAGAAGTTTGGTATGAATTCGCAGACAAAGTTGGTTTGGAAACGAATTTTCTTGGTCACAGCAATTGCTTTTTGTGTCTCGACTTGTTTTTATTGCCGAGCAGCTAATTTGAAAGTTTTGGCAGAAACAAGAAATCAAAAGATTGATGCGAGACAAATTGCAAAAGTCGCATAAATCTCATTGAACTCGAACCTGAAATAAATTCATCGGGTAGAAAATACTATATATATGTAGATATATATTATTTTATTAAAGTAAATTCAAATTTGAACTGTGGTTGTGTACGTATTTCCGCTGTCACACATTTCGGTTTGGCGTTTGTTCGATCCCAAATTGCGGCCAACTGGCACCAATTGTTATCTATCGTCCTTGGTTTGTGGCTGAAAAAAAAATGCCATCAATTAATTTTAAAAGGGGAATTATGAATGGTAAAAAGTACATATAAGCTTGTTTATAGGTGGGCAAACAGTAAAAGAATTGAAATGGAAAATGCTTGAAAGCCCCAAAGCAAATTTGAAACATTTTTTGCGAATTTTTTCGTGCCGTAATTTGATTTGCATAAAAACTAAATAAATTGCCAAGATAAAACTCCACAAAGCCATGACAGCTAGTGCTCAGACAAACAAAAAAAGAGATACGTGACACCCAGTTACTGGCCACAGAAAATCAAGTGCCAATAAATACCAAAAATTGTACAATAAACACGCGCCGGGCTAAAAGTGCAGGGTTGTTGGAATTTGAGGCGAGTGGATATCAAACATCGAGCTAGTCCATAAACAACTGATTGGAAAGGGATAGGAGCTCTGTACATATATACAAATGTATATGCTTCAAAGGCAATTTGTACAAGATTTAATTGGAATTGATTTCTGTTGACTTTTATTTTTGAGGCTGTAAGCAATGGAAGAAATATTGTTTGCGCAGGTATCAGATTTCATAAATATTATGCAAAGAATCGACACCACTGAAAGATCCTTTTGGTCTACAATCAAGTATGAATAATTCTTAAGTCTAGTCATATTTGTACTAAGTACAAGTACGATTTATTAATAAAGTAATATAGTGGCAGACATGATTTAAGGGCAAATAGTTCTTAAATCAATAAAAATAAATTGTAAATATAAGTTGGGTTTTTGTTATATTCTAGTGAGAGGAACAAGTAATGGAAACTGAAAAGGAAATAAACGAAATATATCTAAATTACATTAATATTATGAGTTTACTCACGAATTGCCGCTCACGGACATTAACACTGTGTACTTTATGCGCCTTATATACAGAGCACTTTCAGAATAAGCAGTTGGGAATTTTTAAAACGGGAAGTTACTTAAATACAAAATGTGCCTAATGTAAGACCTTTGTTAATACCAACGGTCTTAAAATGTTAAGCATGAAATCGTTCTCAAATCAAGACTATTTGTACTCGTTTTTAGCACGGTGTTTTTCCCTAAGTGCAAGTTTCGCTCACAGCCTCATGAAACTGAAAATAAGTTTCCTTAAGATTTTTCATCTTTTAAATTAAAAATCTATAACTATAGAATATAACATTAGAAAAATTTGTTAAAATTATAAGCTAAGACTTACACAAAATAATATTTATTAGTTGTCTTTTAAGTTTTAATCCAAAATTGAGACTTCAAAAGGTTTTAAACAGCATAACCTAAATATAATATTCCTTATCCTTTTTTATAGCATTTAAATAGATTAATAATTGATAATAGTGATTTAAATAGATTATACACAAATGGTTTTAAGTTTAACAAAATTGCGGACGCAATATTTTCATTTAGACTTCCCATGAATACCGCAACGATGTGAATGCCAAATTGAATAGCCTCGTCCAATCACGAACTCTTCTCTTTTCACTTTCTCCGCCTGCCATTCTCTGGTGGGAAATTTCATTTTCTAATAGGCGCCAATAACGCTTTGATTGCGCGCTCCCCAAAAACTAGGCCATAGTGTACAGCAAAAACAGACGACGACAAAAATTGAGGAATTGAGGACGTCGACGCTCGCTCCTTTCTCCGCTTTCTCCCCACTTCCCACGATTTCCCAGCGCTTTCTCCGCATTTTCCCCCTTTTCTTCTGCGGCAGCTTGTCAAGTGGCTGCTTCAGAGCTCACTGTTCTGAGCAATGTGGGCTAAGTTGAGCTCTGCTCCTCGTCTATTGATTGCATTAAAGGCGGAGAGCTCGGGAAACCAACGAAATATTACGTATACGTACATTAAAATTCAATTTACGTCCGTTCGATTCAGCTGCCTCCGCCTGACAGTTTGAACTTTAATTAAAGCCACCAACGACAGGGTGATAAGGGTCATTGATTAGGAAACATGGCCAGGCAGTTCAATTGGCAGGCACGTGTGCGGGGCCATATAAATGGGATGAAAACCTACAAAATCGACCCACACAACCCTCAGGGGGACATAATCAAACATCAACGGGGAAAAAGTAAACGTCGCTAATGTAATTTATTGTTCAAGGTGTCGCCACAAATTGAAACGACATTCGGGCGAAAAAGTTTGGTTGGGTTAATTAAGGAAGTAAACATACCTTATATATTCGAGTATACTATACCGCTTTATGAAAATGTAAACCACTTTTTAGACATGGTTTCCTTTTATTATTTTCATATTTTGTCACAAAATTTGCCAAAAGAGGTCTGAATACAAAATGTATTCATAATAATGTATGTAAAAAAGTAAACATTCTAATATTCGTTCAGAATGAAATCTCTTGAACTTTCTTCGAGTGGTTCTTCATTAAGATATTCGGCGTGTTCAGGGGCAAGACATTGCCAAAATTTTTGACTAATTAAGTCATCCAGCGGTGGTGAGGTGGGAAGGGGCTTCGTGGCAGTCTGACATTCTGGCCGTAATGTTCGGGTGACACGCAAACACGTAGACAATCAACGCCATCAGAGGCAGTGACAATGGGGATCCTTGCCGTTTCGGGCCGAAACGGAATAATTCCGGAGTCGGGCTTAGCATATTTGAAAGTTTTGTCGCAGGACTCCAAATGGCTGTTACTGCTACTGCCATTATTATAGTTATTTGTCAGCATTAGTGCAGTTGGAAAGTGGCGCTGACTAAACAAATTAGCACATTTTCATGTTGTTATGCAATGGAATTGCTAGTTTCCCTTCTGCCCCAGCGTTTGCCTTTGCAGGTGACAACCAGGTGAAGTGTCCTAATGAAGGTAGGAGGAAAGTGGCTACAAATGGGCTGTAGCCATTAGTTTGGTGGGGTGAACTTCGGATTTTGGGACGCCTAATGAGGGGCGTTTCACAAATGAGGGGTGCAAATCTGTGTAATTGGGGCAGGATTATCTCCGTTGGGGTTGCTTTACCACTAGCCCAATTCAGCATATTTTTGAAAACTCTATAAATAAGTTTATTTAAAGCGTGTTACTATATGTGAATGTGATGAACTAGATTGCCTTGATATTGACCCCAATTAGTAAAGCTTTCTGTTTCTTAGCACATTAATTTATATTCTATTTATTTTACGTTAATAACATAAATATAACACTATCATATTAATATGAATGTAGTTTTGATTTAACAATGCTCTTCGGCGATCAAAACTTCAACGATATTATCAGGTTTTCACTTTCAATTTTCTTTATAAAGATTATTAAATACACTTTTTCCAAATTTAATTTAAGTCGCATTCTAGGCTCAGCCTAGTATTTAATTAAACAGAGTTGTAAAAAAGTTATCAATTAAATTAATTGTGTTACCTCTCGGGAGCGAAACTACATAAAAACTGTGCTAGAGAATGTAATCAACTCAAATTTCAATCAGCCATTAAATTAAAAACCTCCCCGGCTAGTTATGCGCATTTTACATTCCCTGTTTTATGGCAGGCGCATTCCCCAGATTCCCCCACTTTTACGTACTGTTTACATTCTGACACTCCCCTTTTCACCTACCTGGCCCACTTGGCCCACCTATGCTTTTAATTAAAGCCACAAAAATGCAGCACACCGGAGAAAAACAAGAAAAAGAGACACGTTTTACTGCAACCAATTAAACCATAACGCATACATTATAATTTTATTTTTATTTTAATATTTATGTGTTTTCCGCTATGCGCCCCAAGTGAGCACCCGACTAGGTGTGTGTGTGCCATAAAACGGCGCCCAATTACTTAAAACTAACGAAAAACCCCCCACCAAGGTCCCCAGGTCCCCGAAGCCGTAGAATTTCCCCTTCGCAAATATAAATATCACACCTTTCCACCCGCCCACACATCCGTTTTAATATGTATGGATACATCCTAGTTCTCCTCCAAGACAATGAAGGCAGCTACAACTACACAGCTCTGCCATTCCTGGCTGCGTGTAGTGCAGTGTATTCCGAGTAATCAAAAATGCAAATCGAGCCCATGAATTTCGAATTAGTTTTCAGCCTGGCAGGACACGGGGCGGTGGCGAAAGCGGGCGGAGTGTTTAGGCCACGCGGATTTTAGGCTAACGAACACACGTACTCCACTACGGCCGTATCTTTCGCCCCCACAGCTGTACGTGTAACAAATTTGTATCAGTTAGGCCGTGGCCAGGAGGATTGGAATCGGAGGACTCGTTCCCGGCAGCGTTTACCTGGTTTACCTGTGCCAGCGTAACCAAACCTACGGAACGAAAAAACAGAAAGTACACGAAAATAGTTCACGGCATTGCGCGTGAGGCAACCGTCGAAACAGAGAGATGGTTGCGTGAGGCCAATTAAATGCTGCGTATGTTGACTGCTAGAAGCCACAGAACACTGAAAAAAAATCAATATAAAAATGTTAAATACAAAATTATTGAATATTAAGGAACGACGCTGTAAGATAATTATTTCAAAACCAATTTAATATAAGTAGCACTAATACACGTATCATTTTAAAATATATGTTCAAAATGGAATTTTGTTATCTATTTCCTTGCAAATTTTCTACTAAAATTACTTTGAGTACGAATGAGTAAAATATTATTAGACAGCAATATTTTATTACTGTCTAAACAGTATTTTTCCTGTTCAAAACAGTTTTAGTGTTACCATATTAAAACGGAATGTCTTAAAATCGGGAATTATTTGATTAAATTTATAATTTTGAATACTTAAAATAATCATTACGTAAAAATAAAGTGGTAAACTCCTTTAAATACATAGCATAATTGTATTTCAACATGATAATTTCCTTTGTTCGGTAGTGTTTAGGCTTAAATTTAGTGCAGTAGTTTAGTAGTAGTAGTAGTAGTAGTTTAGTAGTAGTTTTAGACGAAGGTAGATCGAAAAGGGAATTTCACGCGGCCATCTTTGCGATCCAGAACAAGGCTTAAACCGTACCGAGGCCCGTGATTTGTGGCCTCTGTTGGTTTTCGACTCGGGATCATCCAGTGCCAGTGCCTCACCCATCTCCATTTACCCTCCATGTACGTGACGCGCATTTCCGCAAGTCTGCCTATCAAATGTAAAGTGCCAGCAATTTATATTTCAACGCAGCGGAAAATGGGGGCGGCAGCGGAATTCTGGCAGTCAAAGCCAAGCAAATCAATGTAAATATTTTTAAGGAAGCGCCACAGCAAAAGAGGGAAGCCGAAAGGTTAAAGCGTTTGTGGACTGCAAAATGCAGGCCGAGTCAAGAACTGCATTTGTCGGCTTTCGAAAGCTTTCCTTTTATTTTTTCGATTTTCGTTTTTTCGGTTGGCTTCTGCTCCTCCAGCCCACTCCCAGTGGCATTTTCAATTTTACTTTATATGCAAATTTGGCATTTTGTAGCAACTGCTGCCATTGATAGCTCTCAGACTCTCTTTCCCGGCCTCCGCTATGTTTTTCGGTTGGTTTCCGTAACCCATTCGAAGCCCGGGTCTTTAAGCCAGCTTTACTTGGGGCTGCATTGCATTTGAATTTCTATAAATTTTTCATTTTCCATTTAGTTGCAATGGCACACCACAAAATAAAGCGAACATTTGCGAACAACACAAACTAAATCCCCTTATATTTTGTTGCAATGTGTTTACGGCTGTTTTTCTTTAATTTGAAATGTGGGTGAATATTTTTGGCAGTGAGGTCTCTGAATTCGAAACCATCCTATGGAACACATTGTGGCGGCTTAGTAAATAAATAAAATATCACCAAATGGGGGGTTGAACCTTACAGTTTGTCTTGATATATAGGTAAATTTCAATGACAATCACTTGGTATTGTGGGACTGGTATTTTTATCTTTGAATGAAAATCATTTGAGGCAATATAATAAATGTATGATTTACATATAAATCATACTGATATCAGACTGATATTAAGATCAGCTGAGGTTAATGCTGCATGTAAAATATTTACATTTCTCTAGTTATACCATTCTATTTAATTGTTATTGCATGTTGGACTCAATACATATGTTGAGTTTTTCATAATAAATAATCAGGAAATAATGGTGTGGACGAAATTCGTATCCGCTCTAATAGATCCGAACTGATAACTGAAAGAGTGATCAATATAGGACTACTTTAAGGCAATGTGTGCCATGAATAGACCCCAAAACTATGGCACTCAGGCACGTCATATTCGTTCATATGCCACCTAAAAGCACCAACTGCCATTAATCTCGGATACTCCTAAAGCCACCGCATGTAGGTGGGGACTTTCGTCCCCCTGGAACCCCAAAGCCCCCCCTGGCCACACACTAATGGCACTCTGGTGCTGCTAACAAAGTCTAAAAATCCGACCGAAACTGTTTGCCATCGCCGACTCTGTCGCCGCCGCTGGCGATGGGCAAAAGTGTCAAAGTGCTAAAGTATGTTCAAAGATTCATAAGATTAAATGCAAAAGCCTATGTCGCGCCATCTCTTTCCCTTAGCACCATGGTGTCTATTGCCATCTCTATTTGCCCTTGCGGTGTCTGGAAGATATCTATATTCATCTTGAAATATATATCTCAGACTTTAAGACGGACTTGGTAAAAGATACAATGTGACTAGAACAAAATCTTTAAAAATCTGTGGAAAGCTTATTCAAAAGACAGACTGTATTTAAGCCCGAAAGACTACTAAAGGTATCCACCCATTATTCCCTTTAAACGCATGTAAGACGTGGCGTATGCGCAATGTGTGTGTGCGCCCAAGACGATGGAACTCATTATGCCCAGTTCGAAGGAGGCAAAAGAATGAAATGGATGGAGGAGAAAAGCCACGTCTAGTCCTGGCGCCGAAGGCTACCGACTACGTCTGGCCAGTCCTTGAGCTCACCTCGAGATTTTCATTTGGCCTCGGCCAATGCGTTATACTCCCCGCATTAGCTTGGCACAGAAGTTCATTGCCCCACGGCCTTTCATTCTCCTCTAGTTTTTTTAAGGAAATTATATGCAGGGATAGCGTGGATTTCAATTTTCGCCGGCCTGCTTCGCTTTTCTTTCTCCGTGCGGGATGCCCGGCGTAGTGAGCGCGAAAAATTTAAATTGAAAATGCAAAATGCTCATATGCAATTTGTTTGAAAGAAAAGCTGAGGGGGTTTCGGCCCTTTTTACAGTTTGCCGGGCATAAAAATCCACGACGGTCTACATTGTTGTCAGTTTGTAGCTTTGGCTACAATCGTTTGCTTTACGACCACACCCACACATGCTGGCAGGACAGGGCATTTGGCATTTTATGCGAAATGTTTGCTCGGCGAAGGAGCCGTCGGGATTCGGCATTATAGTTGTACGAGTATAAGGTCCCTGGCCCTTCCCTGGGCCACCAATTCGGCTTTAGCTGCGAGTTCCAGCCATTCCACTCCTTGGCTCGGCTTTAAAATTAAGTTTACATTTTTAATGTGCAAAAAGTCTCTGGCCCCTCGCCCTCGAAACTGCGTCAGTTTTATGTTTGCCAACTTTAATGGTCATGACTCTTGGTATTTTTGCTCGCAAGTTGATAGTCAGCATGAGAAATAGTTCAGAAAGACATAAGAAACAGGAGTATGTGGCAAATAAGTCATATCATAGCGCAAATGATAGGGGTGTATAATATGTCAGTTGGATGAAGACAACCCAGGGGAATTTGATTAAGTTTCTGGTCATGCAAGTGGAATATTGTGTTTAAATGAGAAAACTCAGTTGAATAATCCTTTGTTTGTTCCCCAGCATGTGTAAATTGGTGCTGTCTTATTCCTAAAAATAATATACACTTTCCTAGTTATAAATGGCTATCCACTCATTAATTTTTTTTTGTAAATAAAGTGTAATACAACTATTAAATCAATTCATTAATTTTTACTTTCCTGAGAAGATGTAAACTAATATTATTTATTGGTTCGTTGCAGTGCATTTATAAATGTAAATTATATAGTTCTTGATTTGATTTATGCTTCGCCAATTTCCCTTCTATTGTGATTTTAAACAACTTCCAAAGAACTTTTCCAAATGTTTATCTCCTTTATTTTATATGTATACTGTAAACCCTTGAAACTGAATTGGTTCATAATTTTTTTTGCAATTCTCCAATCACATTATAAGATTGATCCCTCTACCTAATCGACCCAATCTTTCTTCTCCTTTCGATTATAAAGTTCAAATCTGAAGAATGCGTCTTCGTTTGATTAATTCGCTCTAGCTGATTCCCAACTAAATGCTACTCATACGCCGCATTGTCCGCCGCGAAATTCATCAGGGTGTAACCCCCTCCGTACTTCTATATCTCCCCCCTGGGTCCCCGGTTTACCAGCCTTGATTGAGCCGCGTTGGCCAAATCACGTTGCAATTGCCACAGACGAAGCTGGAGCGCAAACGAGAGGAGAAACGAGACTCATTAGTCCGAAGCGTGATGCGTGACACCAACTTTAAATTGTGCAAAGACAGGCGACAGGACCTCCGCCCTCTCCGCCCCCTCTGCACTCCCCCCGCGTCCTGGCCAACCATTTCCCATTTCCATCACATTGCAGCGTAATCTTGGCCATTACTCAAAAAGTAGCTTCGCACGTAGACTGCGACTAAAAAAGAAACGCGGAAAAATTGCAACCACTGCTACACCAAGAACAATTTCTAGCTTCAAATATATTTTTGCATTTAAGTACCATCGATTGGAAATTAGATTAAAAAACACTTATTTAAGGCAAATACATAAAAAAATGTGGATAATTTTTAAAACAAAGACAAACGATCCTACTTTTTTTAATCTTTAAAGTTGACTTAACAAAAAAAAAATTGTTATTAACTATAAGTAAAATAATTATTTATCATTTGCTCTTTTTAATATATTTGCAGGTAGATTTTATACAAAATTTTTTAATCTGATTTATTAATTTTTTTCTTTAAATATAACATATATTTACATTAGGGGGAATCGATTTAAAGGACTCCAAATTGTAGAAACTATGTCATGAAAATCACGTTTGAACATCCACTTATGTGTATATATATTGAAAATCTAAAGACATAAAACATTTATTTTCCACAAAATGGTATCTCAGTCCTTAGCCCTAAGATTGTTAATTGAAAAGCTAAATGTATTAATTTTTCCTGGTGTAGCCTGGCTCTGCGGGTGACATCCCCAGTCTGTTTGTGTTTGTGCTGCCGTTTTGCCCGGCAGCAGCTCCCCCTGCTCGGCACCCATGCCCCAGCCTCCTGCCCCCTCGCCGTGCGCCTCTGTCCTCGCCACAGTCGCCTTTGAAATCAGAATCCACTGGAGCTCCCCTGTGCCTCTCCTAATGGCTTTGTTATGCTAATTTCTTGACGCCTGCTGGCCATTGGAGTCGCCATTTGCCCCTCGGCCCTGCCGACTTTTGATGTTGTTTCTTATTAATTTAATTATAAATATTTTTCTTTTTTTTGGTGGCAATTGCTTACCAGGAAATGGAAAAAATTCAAATATCTACATTTGCATCGTGATTTTAAACATTTTGTCGGACAAAGAATTCTAGTTTCCGGTTGGTGTGCTCTGCACTGAGAAAAAGTAATTTAAGAAGTATATGGATCTAGATTTTTTTTTAGAAATTATCTATTTGTTTATTTGTTAATATATTGCTTTAAATATTTTTTGTGATAACTTTTATTTTTCTGATCCTAAACTGTAAGGTATAGAAATTTGTTTACTAATTTTTCGCACCAAAACTTAGTTTTTTAACCAATAACCAAATAAAAACAAGCTTTTTCTCGTGTATTGAAAAACACATCAATGTATGAAAATTTAAGCAATGCATTGAGAACCTCACAATTGAGACAATTGAGTAATGTTTTCTGTGGGCTTCCAGCTTCACTTTCTGGCCCAGATGCGTTTATTTACTGCTGTGGGACTAAAGGACAACGTTATCGGTGGCTTTCCCCATGTTCATCCTCGTAGTGCTTGCAGAAAAAGCGAAACTCTGTCATTTGGTGAATGGGACTTAGCTGGAAATCCTTTCATAAGCATCGCATAAATTCTTTGTCAATTGTGGCAAGTTCTCAGCCATCCAGTTGGTCAGTCGTCCAGTAGTTTTTCCCTTACTTTCTCCTCTACCTCTTGCCTTCTAATTGTGCCATGTGTGCTGGTGAGTCTTCAAATTGTAACTAGAATTTGATTGAGCCTGGCATGAGAGTACATTGATGGGATTAGTCTTGCAAAAGGCGACTGCATGTGGCCATAGATGAAATGAAAGACCTTTAAGCCATGACAAGCTGTAGATGCAGGTGGTCAAAACGCATTGGGTAATTGGGGATTCTGTTGACAGTCGGTTCTCCGAAAGTGAAAGGATAAAAGGCAAAGTAACATAGTACATAAAAAATATGATAAGATCTAAACAGTAAAATGTGCACAACTTCGGCGGTTTGCTGCTGCAGATTAAACGAATTAAAGTTTCATAAGTATTTAATATAATAAAAAACATAATAAATAAGTATTGGGAAAAGCATTTATTTTTGCCATATATTATGAATAATGAATAATTAAATTAAAAGTGATACATACCAACATCATTCGATCCAGCTTATAATGCAATGTAAGATAAAATACTGAATCATTATATTAATTGGTGACCCACAACTTCTTTTTGTATTAAAATACTAGAATACTTTCGCTGCTTTTGACAAGATTTTGGGCAGTGCACGAGCTTTGAACCTGAACCTTGTCCAAGGCTTTTTCTTATAGCTACCAAGGGAACACTAGGGTCAAGTTTAATCACATTCGCCTACATCTCGATGTTATGTAATTCATTTATATTTAAACATATATACTTTGCTTTGCCTTACAGTTTTTTCGCAAAAGTAAAAGCGGTATTAAATCTTCGGCTTTCCGATGCTTGTTTCCATTCTTGTTTATTTGTTAAGTAGTGTTTTCAGTGTTTTCAGTGCTTTCGTGTTTTGTATTATTCAAGTATTCTCCTCCTGGAAGTCGCTCATCCAATGTTTCTTCCTTGGAGTCCTTTCATTGTTGTTTGCCGTCTTTCTTCCGCTTTTCTTGGCCTGTTTTCTGGCCGTGGTTGCTCCTGTTTGCCGGCATGTGGCTTAGGAATGGCTTACAGGCCGCTTCCCTATTTTTTCCTGTTTTTTCTGCTTTTGACCCGAGGGACGGCTGGTGCTGCAACCGATTATCTTCCGACTTTCGTCCTTTCTTCCTTAACGCTGGTTATTATCCTTCCAGCTCAGCAACAGCCTTTTTCATGATTTCCAGCTGCTTGTAACTGCATTCTTAAGCTCAATCAAACAGGGAGCCTGGCGAATATGCATTGAATTACTCGTAAGTGAGCGATATTCGTATTTTTGTGGATGCTTGGCCGAAAACCCGGAAGAGCTTTATAATTAAAATTCCCCGAGCTCGGAACCCTTGGGCCCACACATAGGTGCATTCCCCTACAGAATTTAAATGTCGTTTTACCAGACCGGCCTGGTGTGTGTGCGCTCGACGTTCAAGTGAAACTTTAGACATAAAAGCCAGACCCCTTGAAATCCCTTTTTCCGTGTCCACCCTTTCGGGCCTCATTGTTGTTGCTGGCTAAAACCGTGCAGACATTTGGACCTAACTACTTGAAGTTTTATGCCCCGTTTCTTTGCTTCTTTTCCCTTTTTTTCCTGCCACATGGGAGGACTTTATGGCGCATACGTGTGGGTACCTCGGGGCGCATATTGAAAACTCAGCATTGTTATGACTTTGAAACAAACTGAGGGCGAAAGCATCTTTTCTCCTTAGCCCTCAACCTAATGGCAGGTGCAAGAAAAAATGCGAGGCAGGAAAAAGCGAACGAAATAAAACTGCTATCGGTCTGCGTGCTCAAAAGCGCACTTGATTGCTCAAATCCTTTGTGTATCCCCTTTTAAGCCTTTTGTTTTCCATTATGCGCCGGAAGTGTTGTAAACACTTCAGCACGGGACAGCAGCCACTGCCACAGCAACAATAACAGTAACCCGAGAAGAACCAAAAGGGCAAGGAAAGTCCAAGTCCAAGACGCCGTCTCAAGCCCCACTTCCTTCTACCCTTAAAGACCCGCTTGAAGAATGTTCCTAACCAAAGTAGAAAGAACGAAAGTCGCATGTCTTGAATAATTTAAAGTTATTTCAACATACAAACAAATGTGTGCAAGGAGAACTTTTTACAATCTAAAGAAAATACCTCAACAATACATAGAATATAACGAGAACAGCTATGCAAACTGTAGGATATAGATGTCCCAACAGGGTTTCAAACTTGATCTGACTGCGAATATTTAATAAGGATTAGGAAAATTCGAAATCATAAGCTTTTAAGCTAATCTCGCAAGGGGTACTGACTAGTCTATCGATACTGATCAAGAATATATTTACCCTATAGGGTTGAAAAAGTCTTCTTTACTGCGTTACAAACTTCTGACCAATGGTCTCTGCCAAGGTATACAAAATACCACCGATGTTGTGAAACACATTTAAAAAATGGTTTATCTTTGAATAAATCGTTTTCTTTTATTTCTTGACAAAAACTTATTCTTAATTACAATTTATTTCTTAAAAACAATATTTATTACAAAGTACCTTCCTTGAGACATACAAGTTAAAATTGTATAAGTTCGAGATAACATGAGAGACACATTATAAGTGTGTTCTAGATTTGGCGACATTTTTAATAAAATGAAGCAGGAAGAAGGCGGAAATAAAGCATAATAATGTGGCTGACAATCCGGGGCTGAGAAAAGATGAGATAGGGGAATAACGACGCGTGCCAAACGGGAAAACACTCATAGCACTTGGCTCCCCATTTTCCCGGTCCCTTTCTTTGAGTCGGACCCTCGTGGCTTTCTCCTGTCAATATGTTTCCCGCTCGACTTGTGCTATAATTGTGTGTTCCCTCTCTGGAACGCTTGCCATGTACTCGTATGTGTGAGTCAGCGGGACTAAGGAGTGGAGATAATGCCAACCGGGACACTTTCAGTTACTTAGCCCGAGAAACTGGGGAGCGTCTGTTGCTCGGGGACTGGAGGACTGAAGGACTAAAAGACTGAATCTGACCCGGGCGTCCTCTTCCCCCTTTGTTCCCGTTGTTTTAGAAACTTACAAGTGGCCAACGAAAAATATCCCAACTGAAGCTAAAATAATTAGCTGGGGGCTAAGCAGAAATTGCAGAAAAATGAGAAGGCCACAAGGGGCAGTTCGTAGGGATGAGAGGAGAAAGTGGTTGGAAGGGACGAAACAATGACAAGGAACTTGAAACGAAGGCAGGTGAGGGAATACTTAAAGTCTTCGACATTTAAACTTCATCTAAGTTTGCAGGAACTTTATGGGACTACACATTTTAGTTAACTATCTAAAGACTTAGGGTCCATGCTGATTACTAAAGAGCTATGTGCAAACTTTGTTTAAATGGAATTAGCATACAAATAATCAATATTGAGTTGGGCAAACAATTTAATAACGTTTAAATATCAAAATAATTTAAAATAGAACATATAATTTTTGTTACAACATTTAGAGGGATGGGTCCATACCGTCTTAGGTACCCCTACTTCAATTGGTTAATGATTTATAATTTTAAAATGTAAATTTATGGGTCCCACTTGCGGTTCTCTATTACCTTAAAGACTAACCCCTCACAACTCCATCTTTGTCATGCGTTTGCCCTCTGATCTGCGGGGCAACTGACGGGGTGAACACCCCTGTCTGCTCAAATTCGCATCGCCCATCTGGGTCAGCTGGCGGTCGCTTCCTGCGACTCACCGCCATCTCATTTTCCGGCTGACAGGAGCGCTTTGATTCCAGCACATCACCTGACAATTTGTTGACTCAACTAATCTGCTTCCGCCCCTTTCAGATGCCCAGGATGGGGAGACGTCACAAGCACTGCCATCGGCTGTGCGGTTCATCTTCATCTCCGCTGCAGCGGCTGGTGGAGCTGCAGCTCCTCCTGCCGGCGCTCCTGGTCGTCCTGCTGGCCACCACCCTGGGACTCGCATGCCGCGTCTCCGAGTTCTCCTGCAAGGGCAGCGGGAACAGCGGCACCATCTGCGTGCCCCTGGACAAATACTGCGACGGACGCAGCGATTGCGCCGATGGCAAGGATGAGCCCAAACATTGCTCCGGTGAGTGAATGCCGCCAGCTGTCGTCCGCCTCTCTGCTGGAGAGGGTTAGCAAACAGTACAGTGAACGATCGAAGGAGCAAACTGGGCACACTTAAAATTATAAAATATTGAAACCCTTATATGTATTCTTTTCATTATTTAGTTTGAATTTGATATTTCAATGCAATCCATATTTCTATAAATGTAATTCTTTACTTGTTAAAAACGAGCATTCGCAATAATGATCTTACATATTAAATTATATAGCTACTTGTACAAAAAATGAATTCAAAAATTAAAATTAAAAAGAAAGAGATCTCGTGAAATACTCCTTTGATCGTTTACTGTAGTTTACACTACTGACCCTCCAATTCACATTCTACTTTTTCCAACTCTCCAACAGTCTGCAATCGTACATATTACGGCGATATCGGACGCACCTATGCCATAAAAGTGCCAACGCCACAGTGGAATAAATTGCCTTTCCTCTGTCACTTGACATTCACAGCATCCGGTCATGATCAAGGCGACATTGTGCAGGTGAGTGGGGTTGAAGGTTCTGAGGGGTAGTCCATAGTGATGGGTCCTCATCTAGGTACTTTTTCATAATTTCTAAAGTATATGTTACTGAAAAGTAATGCAATTTTCTTTTCTATATAAAGTTTAATTTAATTTTCTTTTATTTAAACCTTATTTTTATTTTGAGGCAATTTATCAGATTACTTATTTGAAAGATTTTGTACATGTATCGGGTGTTATATAAACTTAGAATATATTTTTGACATATTACATTTAATTTATGAGCTTTTCCTTTTTTATGGGGTATTTACACTAAAAATTTTAGATTATAATCAATTAAGTGTTTTTAACGTAAAGTTAAACCTACTTTCATGACTTGATTTTTTAAGCATTGTAGAACATATATATGTTAGTAAACTGAAATAAAATTAATAACTATAGGAAATGGTGACATATACATATGTACGTTTTTCAACCTAGGTACAGTTTATAGGCTTTTCTTTTTCATGAGGTAGTTACCTTTGAAAATTTTAGAATATTATCTCCCAATTTTGATCAAAATAAAGATAGCTTTCAAGACTTATATATTTTTTAAGTTTCAACCAATTTAAATTGGAAAATATTTTTATGGAGTATGGTTTAGTTTACCCTTATCCCAAATCCGGTACCTTTCTCACCACTGGTGTTGGCGGTGCCGAATCAGTGGAGTGTTTGCCCGGCTCGTGTTGTTGTCCGCTGTCCGCTGTCCGTTTGTTGGCTTTCGTGCGCCGTAGGCCAAAGATTAGCCGTGCGTCAGCGAAATAAAAGTGCAGTGCACACACACATGCTCTCGAGGGCAGAGGGAGGGAGGTCCTGCAGGGAGGTCCTGGAGGGGAGTGCACTCTAACGGGAACCCACACTCCCACTTTCGCAGACAGCGACACGCACAAATGCACCGCCGTGAAATATTCCCAGACACATCCTCCTTTCCCAACAACGGCAATCCGATTCGTACATATCGCATGAGGAGCTGTCTGTGCCTGCCACCCGGACGAGGTATATGGGTTCTGTCCGGAAAGGCACAAGTTAATTGTGGAGTACGCGGATAGCGCGGAAACTTTAGTGGTTTAAGCTAAGATAAACAAGATTTATCAACCATTTTTAAATGGATGCTAGGAATTGGTTTTTAAATGCTTTGTATAACGTCAACGAAGTTAACTGAAATACTTTTAATAACACTGTGAATTATTTTTAGAAGTTTTAGACCGCGAAATCAAAAAGTACTCATCGAAAGAAGTTAAACTTTATTTGGAGATCCTTTAGCTTAGCTCGAATTTGCATTTTATAGCGACGTAAAGATTGCAAAGTTTTAAAAAAGAACCGTTACAGTAAAGTACGCTATACAAAATTTAAAATTAGCTACATTGTATTTATTCTATTTTAATACCAAACGCTATAAATTTAAACATTTTTAGGCTACATTTTAGTATAAACATTTTTTTTAATAATTTTTATTTGCTTAAATGTTTTGCTTCTCTATGTTTAACGTACAATAATGTAAGGGGCACGTACCTCAAACGTGAATAATCTTAAAAAGATAAAAACCTTTAAGTCGCTGAACTATCCAAAGTCGAGTTAAGTCATACCTAAGCCACAAATAGGGTTTGACTCGTTTCCATTAGTACATTCCGAATTTATTTTCCACCTTGGTCTGTGTGTTTCCAGTTCTTAAATCCTTTTATTTATACTGGTCATTATGTTCTCAAAAGTTTTTCAATGACACAATTAACTTTTATTATTTGTGCATATTCAGCTTAAATGTGTACCTATTAATACACTATTAACTATTGGGTGGAGTGTACCCATTTGCTGTTGTACTGATTTATTTTGAGATGTTTCTAGCTTAAATCTGGCGTATACAAGTTATTTTAATTGCTTATTATCATTTGTTATAATTTTATTGATTTTTAATCAACTAGATATGGAAGGTTTAGGATCAATTATTTCTAAGATCACTTAAAAGTTTGGTAGGTGAAAATCAGAAATAAGAAACATTTAAATATTTGGGCTTTTCCTTTTCCGGAAAACTTTTCCAAATTATTAGGGTATTTCGAAACCTCTATGTGTCCTATTCTCGTTTTCTCTACACTCCGTTCGTGCTTGTTCGGTAGAATGTCTCCATTTCTCGCATTGGCGGCATATCTCCTGACATTTTGGGGGCCCCGGCATTTGGTGCGTGCTTAATTAGGACTTCCAGCGATTGCAGTTGGATCCTAGTCACCCCGAGGGCTCTTTAAGTGGAACGGAGCTCTTTAAAACGCCTTTGGGGACACCGAAAAAGACAGAAAAATAGGAGAGTAAGGAGATTTGCTGAAATAAGCAAACAAATCGAATAGCACAGGGGAAGGGGAAACACCCACGCTGACAATGAAATTAGACACGCTTCAAAACATTTTTGGCGAGCTGTCAGGGAAACGTCAATTTCAATTTCGAAAATAATTGATTTCCCCTGCAATTTGCGTAAACATCGCAATGAGCAGATGAGTCCCAGGAAGTGGTAGTCAGCAAATCTGTTTCCCCGTTCCCAGGCCACCCCATTTGCTCCTTAAATTTCCCCAATCCGCTTGGGAGTCCCGCACACACACATTTGAATAAGTTTGCGGGATGATGTATGCAAAATGTTCCTTCGTGGGCTTTGCACCTTGCACAAATCTGTCATGCATAAGGTATAACTTTTATTTTGTGTTTCCGAATTTGTAGACCACTTTTTGTATAGAACGTGGGTACACCTGAAAAAAAGAGTAATGTTAAATTGAATTTATAAAATGCTTTGTCAGGTCTTGTCTTTCAAAGCTCATCCTAATAAGTATGAATAGAACTTGGCCCCGTTTTTTCGTCCTTACTTTAATAACAATTTTTAAAATTAAACTGGTTACGAAAGTACGACAAATATTTTAAAATACAAATAGCTACTTACCTATAGTTATGAAAATATTTATAAAATATATTTCATTATCGTATAGGGAAGAGCTAGTATTTCTTTCAGTATGCTTTTCCTTCCTCACCTCTTCATCGCAGCATATAAATCATGCGGTTGGCTTTCCGAGGCTTCCCTGGGTTTTCGCGCTTCCGTTCGATTTTTATATATTTTTCGCTACTCACTCTGGTGCGTCTGTGTGGGAAATTGCTTGAAATAATAATGTTAGACATTGGCGCGGGCGAGAACCAGGGAGCCCTTGTCGGTGGTGCTGTCTGTTTGTACATATTGATTGATGATTGTCAGCCAGAGTCCCAGACCTTCGCAGAAGGGAGAAGTTTAAATTGCCTGGGACTCAGCCATTTACCCATGGGCTAATTTTTAATGGAAATGCTTTAACCCAAACTCGACGTATGTTGGCTTTAATCAAATAACCGACAGCACCAGCTTTTTTCGTAATTAAAGATAGTTTTTCACGCCATCTAATGGGCGGGAAAATGTATGCAACAAATCAACCAAAAGGAACTTTTTTATACCCGTTACTCGTAGAGTAAAAGGGTATACTAGATTCGTCGGAAAGTATGTAACAGGCAGAAGGAAGCGTTTCCGACCCCATAAAGTATATATATTCTTGATCAGGATCACTAGCCGAGTCGATCTAGCCATGTCCGTCTGTCCGTCTGTCCGTCTGTCCGTCTGTACGGATGAACGCTGAGATCTCGGAAACTATGGGAGCTAGGCTATTGAGATTTGGCGTGCAGATTCCTGAGCTTCCTACGCAGCGCAAGTTTGTTTCAGTAGACTGCCACGCCCACTCTAACGCCCACAAACCGCCTAAAACTGTGGCTCCTACAGTTTTGATGCTAGATAGAAAATTTTAACTGAAATGTAATGTTCTCATCAATACCTATCGATTGACCCAAAAAAAAATTTGCCACGCCCACTTTAACGCCCACAAACCGCAAAACCCTGTGACGCCCACAATTTTCATGCTAGATAAAAAATTTTAACTGAAATGTATTGGTCTCGTCAATACCTATCGATTGATCCAAAAAAAATTTGCCACGCCCACTCTAACGCCCATAACGCTTAAATCTGTATACCGCCGGTAGGTGGCGCATTTTAATCTCGCTTTGCTGCTTGCATATCTCCATTTAGCTGAGTAACGGGTATCTGATAGTCGAGGTACTCGACTATAGCGTTCTCCCTTGTTTTTATATATAAAGCAGACAAAACTTCGCATAAATCAAGCCACTTTTTTATTACAAATAATTTGAGATTACCAATCCAAATACTTATTTGTTTTTACCATATTTATTTTTTTATTTGCCTTGTAAATTATGTGTATTTGCAAATATTTTATTGCCAGCTCTTTTTGCAGATAAGTTCTTAAACCATTTTTTCAATGTGGGTATTTTATATTCTGAAAATTGTTGTTGTACTTTTGCGCTTATGTTATTATTATAACTAGAATGAAATTGATATTGCTCTTTTGTGGACTGCTCAGTTGACTATGGATGATGCAATGTTGAAGAGCTTTTGGCATTTTTGTGGAAGAGTTTATAATGGTTTTATTGTGTTTAAAATATAAAATGAAGACCTAATTTACTACAGCCAACAAATAAAATATGAAACGGGTTGACACCACTGGCATTTAAAGTTTCTATTTAAGCAGCGATGAAAAGTTTTCGTTAAAGTTTCTCACTTTGTCACGTCGAAGACCAAAGAACTTCGAAAGAAAAAAACCATAAAACACGAGAGAACTCCTTAAAAAGCATACACTACACATAAATTATGCTTCCTCATTTGCCCAAGAGAATTTCCGGGGCGAGAAGTCCACGTAGAAGTCCAAAGCAAACTTGCAAATGCAAAAGTTTTTCAGAAAATTTCCACTGCCGTCCAGTCGACGCTCCTAATGAAGCCACAAATGCCATGTACGATGTGGATATCCCTCCCCATTTTCCGCTGTCACTTTTGCCTTTGTTTAATATTTCAAATTGGAAGTGAAAATCTCCTCGTCTGCGTAGGTGTTGGGAAATTCTGCTAAATGAAAAGCAAGTGGCAGCGACTGAAACCCGAGGCTCAACCCTTTTATTGGAGTTTTCTTTCCAATTTTCGACACACACTCTGGCAGGCATTTATTTGCATATTTTATTAGAACAAGAAGATACGATGATTTCGAGTGCCTCGACTATCAGTTACCCGTTACTCTGTTTCAAATTTCAATTGAAATACAATTCCAGATCGGCACACAGCCCGATGCCAGAGCCACGCCACCTAGCGGAGGGTGGAGATACCACAGAACTTATTATAATGCGATTGGTACAATTCTCAGCTTTTAGATGGGTATTGATCAACAAAATCAAACTCAATTTACACTAAAACAAAACTTTCAAAAATATGGGCAACAGAAAGGCTTTAGACTTCATAGGTTCGGAAACGCATCCTTCTACCTGTGACATTATTTTTCCCGATTACAATATACCCCTTTAATCTACGAGTAATAAGTATTAAAGTACATGGACCCGCACGAGAACATAATGTAAATATTGCATACAGGATTAGACACTTGACTTTCTGCCTCACAACCTTCTTACTTTGACCTTGACTTGACCCCCTGTCGAGGCAGTGTGAGTCTGGTATTTTCCTTTTATGGCCAATCAAATATGCAAACAGTGGGCGGCACAATAAGGCGTTGTGCGGTCCCTTACATTTTTTGCAAATGGAATTTCATTTGCATAACTCTAAGCAAATGTAAAATATAGTTTTAATACCCTGCAAAGCCAGGCTAAACTGGTCTCTAAGGGATTTGGAGAATGCCTAAAAATTCTATTAGAACGAAGACGGTCTTTTTAGGGATAGGAAAGCTAAATAAATGAATTCTTTAAGTTCAGCTGTAATAGTTCAAGTGAAATACGACCCAAGTGAGAAACGACTCTGTTAAATTAAATATTTTTAAGGAACTGTTTAAAATAAACGTCACAAACAGATATTTGAAATGGTCTTGATTATTTTTTGACTTACCATTAATATGGTAAAGATAGGTAAAAAATGTTACATTATTCTTTCTTCTATTTCAGAAGTTTTTAATATGACTGTAAAGAATCGATATATTTTTACTTAACCCAGATTAAAAAGCACTTCCGTAGAAATATAAAAATGTTGACATTATATATTCCTGTTTCTCTTTCAGATCATCTTTGATGGCTTTACGGTGGGAAGGTTCGACGAGGGCATGGTCGATACGGATGTGGACGGTTACGAAACGAACCTCAGTCCCACGGGCGAGTTGCCCGGATGTCCCGAGGGCTTCATGCAGGTGAGAGGGCTGGAATTCCATTTATTAAAATTCATGTTACGTGATAATAAAAATAGTTTGTGGGAAATTGTGTCCGGGAGTTTGCACTCCATTTGCTTGCGTTGCGGGCTATAATTTCATGCCCAAGTGGGCGGGGGGCGTGGGATGTGGGTGTGGTTGGGTTATGGGTGATGGGAAATGGGTGGAAAATCCCGGCGAGGACTTTGGCTTGTCATCATTGGTAGCTTTCGACGTTGTCGTTGCCGTCGTCGTCGTCGTCGTTCGATTCAATCAATGTCCGAGTAATTCTGTAATTTTCTGTTTGGTTCTCTGTTGACAAATACCACATTAGCCCGGCAAATTGAATTGAATGCTGCGCCTGTGTGCGTGTCTCTCCCGATATCCGTGTCTGTGTGAGTCCTGGCTATCCTGGGATTGGGGCTTGAGTGCTGTAGTGTTGTTGGGTCATATCCATTTGCCCTTCTCCGGGCCAAAAAGGAAAACTATTTAACATGTACTGTGGCACTGGCAGTGGATCTGAATCTGTGTGCGTGGTGTATATTTTTATCGAAAATTTTGCGGGCACATTCGGGAACGGACTGCGGATGGCGTTGTCCTCGCCCTTGTAATGCTAAAACCAAAATCCTGGCCAAATAAAATGTACCAAAAAGCTCACTAAATCCCTGTAATTGACTTGTGCAATATGTTTGAATGCCCCCTCCCCCAGCGCCTCGTAAATGTATTCGCTTCTGTCTCAGTTTTTGTTTCAGTTTGCGTATCTGCATCTGTATCTTTATCTCGGTTTCGGGTTGACTGGCCCTGCTTAAACCGCTTTTGATAAAGCCCAGACTGACTGGTCGCTTTTCTTCCTTCCCTCCGGATACCTTGAGCTGTTTTAATTTGGGGATTAAATAAAATATTCGCACAGAAGTGCTGAAACGCAAATGGCGAGGGTGATGTGTATGGTCACTTAATCTTCTGCCTTAAGCTGATTCTGGAAAATGAAGAAAGCGTGTGGTTGGTTTATTAAAATAAATGTCCCTGGGATTTCTTTGTGACATTTTATAATTATTGTGATTGACATGTAAGAAATGTATATCATTATAGGCAATATATTTTTTCAAGGTGTGGAAAGATTTAAAATCCTTATCAATATTCATTATAATTATTGTTAGGTATTTTCTAAGAATTCAATTATTCATAATTTCTGCTTCTTAAATTTTACTAAAATTAGAATTTTAGAAATTAAAATTTTTGTATTGTTTATATATTACCAATGTGTGTACGAGCATTAATAACTAAAAGAACTCCTGTTGGGTATATTATTAAACCTGTGAAGGAAACATTTTATTTCCCAAATCGTATTAACAATTAACAACGTGTCAATTGTCAATTTAAGACGTACCACTGCATTCTTGCATTTATAATTCTATGTGTATACACAGAGAGAAATATCCAAGAACAATGTTCTTGAATTAAGAACATTCGTTCTTAAATACCGTTTCAGTACATTTTGGTATCAATGTTCTCAATATTAGAAGGAAATGGTAAGAAGAGAAAAGTTAAATTGAGTTTACTTAATCACTTTTAAGTATACACTACGGACTGAACTAATAGTTTATTTGTTGAGATATACAATGTATAAAAATACCGACAATTCAACTTGATTCGAGCAAAATATGAACATTTTCATCTTAAAAATGTCGTTCTATTTTTAAGAACATTTTCAACTCAGATGAGAACGTCAGAATATTTCTGTGTATGTATGTATCTGTTTTATTACGTTTTTCATTGTTTATAGGATCTGCGCTCTTAAAAACAAGGGCTTATGAAATTAATAAGAATGCACTGTATCTTTGAACAAAATTATTTAAATGATTTGAAAGGAAAGCTTTTAGGCAATTTAAGTCTAAAGAGATTACATAACATTTTTTAATGGATGTCCCCTCCAACCGATTTCTCCTGTTCCCCACAAAATCTCTCGCTTTGTCCCGGGACTACAGATGCAAACCCTTCGCTAACTAGAAAGGGCTTTCCGCCCACTGTCCGAAGGGGGAAAACCATAAACCTCTATTAGTTTAGCTCCGTAGGCTCTCCAGACCTCCGCTTTTCCCGCTTTTCCCGCCGGCCCTCCGTCGCTTTGTGCAACAATAAATTTTAACAAGCGTGGGGCGTGCGCTGACATTTTGCGGTGCTCGTCCCGAAAAACTAAAACGGGATGCGGACCGGACTGCGGACATGGAATAGCCATCCAGTGCAGTCGCAGGCACTCCTGGCTGTCCTGTTGAGGTTTCATTTGGCGCTTGACATGTGTACGGAGTTGAGGGATTTCCGCAGAGGACGAGGGCGGGGTGGCTGACGGGCATGTCCCTAGTTTTCCTGCCGCTGCATTTTCCCGCGCTGCATTTTCCACACGCTTGCAGGGGGTAAGTGCACTTTTGTTACTGAAAACAAGGCTTGTGTTTTTTCAACATATACCAGAAATATTTGGACTTGAAAAAATATTTACTCTAAGTGTGTTTTCTAAATGCAAATAGCTTGGAAAAATTTATATATTTTTTTTCAAATGAGTTTAAAAACATTATTTGCCTAAAATAAAAATGATTTCTTTTATTGTAAAATTAAGTTATTCCAAATTCTGTGGTAAAGATATTTGTTTTTTGTTTACTGTAGAAGGGAATTTCAAAATTCGATACACAAATTCGGCATTTACTTGTATTTTTTATATTTGGCCTTCCTCCTGGGTTTTAAAATGCAGTTAAATATTTTCAATTTTTTGCCGCTGCTCGTGCATTGTTCATTGTTGTCGTTGCAGTTCTATATAGACTCGTAACTAACCGCAGGTTTGTGTTGTGTTTTTCCCCCTTGAAGCCTCCATTTCCATCGAATCGTTTTTTTCCAGTAAAGGCAATTTTAACTGCTGACGCGGTTTGTAAGCCCCTCCCGGCCCAACGATCTGTATAAATAATGCGTGTCATGGCCTGGCCACATAAATTCTTGACCGAAACGGAAAATTTATATCCGCTGCCTTTCCCACATATACGGTTATATATGATTTACCCAGGTTCAGGCCCAGCACCCCGTGTCGAGTCTGAGGCTCCGGTTTAATCATTTATTCAATTTAGCCGGACATTCTGTCTCATGCATTTTGTAACAGGCCAAAAGGGGAGCGACACTGGGCTGTCCTTATCTTGACCTTTTCGGAATTATTTTTAATAATTCAGCAAACAATCTTGGGCTGATTGTGGGAAGGAGGTCGCTGTCCTTAAGTACAGTTTAAACTGCCTAAACCGAATTTGAATGGGTCGAACTTCCAGCAACTTATGAAATTATCAAGTACTTAATCAATACTCATAATTCTACTATTAAAGGTATTATAAAGCACGTAGGTAAATTGATAGAATCTGTATTTTGATTACTGATGTTGCTGCATTCTTTCAGAAAAGCTCAACTGTTTACTAAGTTAGTAAATTTCTAGTGGCATTCCTCGTCCGCTTAAAACTCCTGCCGGACCCTTTGTGTGTTTCCTAATATTGCTAATCATAAATAATAAAGTTTATGCATAAACGTATTAACCTAAATCAACAGAGACAACAAAGGCAGCAGTTAGGCGGAGGAGGCGGCAGTTATCCTTGAGTGTCCTTGCGAGAGCAGCTTGGGCAAATGACTCAATATTTGACAATCACAACATCCCGGCCGTAGTCCTGACCCTCTGCCCCTCCTTCCGAGCGAAGGACGATGACAGGAGCAGCGAAGCAGCTTGGTCCTGCCCCAGTTTGTCAATAGTTTTTATTGGACTAAATGTGTGCGTATATAGATAATGCATATAGATTGCTTAACAACTTTGCCTTAGCTTATAACTCACGGTTGACCGCACGAAAGTTAGGGAGGTTTACGAGATCGTCTGAGCAAAAGTCTCCCAAGCTTAGTTTTTTTGACTTATTTATGGGCCTGTCCCTCGCGCATTTGTATTGCAAATTAAAAGCCCACATGGTTTAATTATTTATTTGTAGCAGGCCAAATGCTTTAAATTACAATAAATCAAACAGAGCGCGCCAACAGTGGGAAGGAATGGGAATTATGCGCTTAAATTGTTTCACAATTAAGTCGAAATACACACTGCAACCAAAGGATGCATTGGGGGAGGAAAAGGATGCCGGGGAACGAGGAGCACTGACAAGCGGCAGCTTTTGTTTATTGTTGGCAGATTATGAAGCGAGAAGGATTCTGCGGATGCCAGTACATCAACAATGTTGATAAAACTTTTATCGCACTCAGTGTGTAAAATGTGTGTGCGTATGGGCGAAACCCCTGAGCCCCGAACAATGTATTGCGGATATTTGTGGGCGGGCCGGAATGCATCCAAAATTCCCATTAATGGTCTTAAAAGAGTTTTAATGGTTGGGGAAGGGCGAAACCAAAGTCTCGTGTTACGTCGAAACGAGTTTTGGGTTTCAGCTGATGCAATCCTATTAAGCTTCAAATTCTGACACATTTTTTGGTTTTCGATTCTCGTTTACATATTTCAGCAAACTTAATATGCCTAATTATAATTGTATTACCGATATTAAACTTATTGTATCTAACTTATCCCTTTGTATTCTTTTAATAATTGAATTCCTAGTTTGCACTACTTATATAATCGTTTTATAGTTATTTTTATAAATAGTTACTGTGGCTTAGTTTTAAGTAATAATATTTATTGGCTTTTTGCTTGCTTTAAGCTTTGATTTCTGCCTTCCATCAATAGTTGCATATCAACTTTTGTGCTTAACTTTCAATTAACCTTTAAGTTTTATGTAGGCCAACACTTTTCTGACTGGCTACCAAACGTTTGCCCGAAAAGTCGGACCATTATTAGCCTTGGCCTAATCAAAGAAAATTTAACCCAAGGGCGGTGGCGGCCCAAAAAAGCTTGCTACAATAATAATTCAATCAATTTAAAACCAACACAAAACGAAGCAGAAAAAGCAAGAGCAGATAGGCCAAAGACGTAAAGGAGGGCAAGAAAGGGGGGTTGAGGAGAAAAGGGGGAAAAGGACACACACAAGGACCAAGGTCCAATAATTCGTTATGAAGTCGATGCTAATAACGCTCCAATGCACACAATGGACATGATGACGATGATGAAGAGGACGGGCGATGGAGTAAGATAGACGGAGGAGCTAACGAGGGGAAAAAGGCAGTACACTCAGAAAAAGATTTACAAATTCTGAATCTTATATAAGCCCAGGTCTTGTCTCAAAAAATCAAGTCAGAGCACTTAAGACCACATGTTTGTATCATTATGAGGACATTATTTACGCATAAGTACAGTTGAAAGATATGTAAACACCCATTTTATACTTTATTAAAAATTTCCCATGTGGTATAAAACAGTTTTTTGTTTTTGAGAAGTTTCTACAATAATTATATAAATATCACCTTATGTTTGAACCTTTTGTTGAAAAGAAACTCTACAAGTATCTCCTAGAACGTGCTTCTTGTATGACACATTTATAAAGACCGTTCCCAATTAAAAAAACCTTTTCGAGTGTAAGATGAAGAGGCCTGTGACCAGGACCCGTACAGAGTTTGCAATGAATTTACACAAAATCGAAATCAGAAAATTACCATTATGCCGGGCAGTCAAGCCTGCCTGTGGGCTCCGTCCTGCCGGGACCCGTTGCCCAGCCCCAGTCCTCAGTCCTCAGTCCCCATCCCAATCCAGTATTCATCCTGCCGATGAGATAGAGGAGGATGGCCGACGGACCGGCCCCGACCATTCAATATGACAGCAGCAATGGGCCGACAGGACTCCAGTGCAACTGCAACTCTAACCAGTTACAAATATTGGCCGGACCTCGATTGGCGACTTTGAAATTACAGCAAAAATTGTTGTTTGAGTTGGAGGCAGCCGCAGGACATGTCGGGGCAGAAAGGACACAGAGGACGCCGGGGGCCGGGGGCCGGCCTCGTCGGTCGTCGGTTCAGTTCAAATAACCCATTAACTAAAAACTTAATCAATTGGAACCTCAGTGTAAATGAGCTGCCGTTGCCGTTGCCGTTCTCCGATCCCCACATTTATCGACTGTTGGCCACTGACCCAGGCCGCAGGCAGCAAAAAAAGTATTGAAACGGCCCGGCAGTGTCCTCATCGTCCTGGTATTAGCAATATTAATGCTGCCTATGCGAGCTCGCCCTATAAATGTCAGTTGTCCTGGGGCGAAACCAAGCATTTGCGACCCGAATGGGGAAGATTTGTGTGATTTTGTGGCGTATGCTGGGCATTTTTGATTCGGAAAACTATCTAGATACACGAACGAACTCTAAAGTAGTATGAGCCGTACATCACAATACTCTTAAAAATATGCATAGATCGATTAATTAGAACTATGAGAATAAGACATGATTAAGGGAAAACTTATGAGTAGAATATTAAAAATATTTGATGATATCAAGATACACCTATGACATACATTTTCACGTTTCTATGAAAATCTATTAAAAACTACTTTTAACGATCAAACTTTTCAAAGGAATATACCATTTTAAGTTCCCCTATGACTAAAGTTGGGTCAGCTTCAAAAGCTTGTAATGCATTTCATTAAAATAATGTTCTTTTCAATAAATTCAACTTTATTTTATAACTAATTCAGTTGTTTTTATACGAAATAATGAAACATGTTACGAGTCGAGTAACAAAATAAAAGGGAGAAATAAAGTTTGAAATTTATTTTTATAGCACACTTATATTTTATATTGTTTATGGTCAACTGGAATTTTATTTCGTCGTTTTTGAAAATAAATTTTGATGTTCGCTATAGCTTTAATTATTATTTAATAGTGCTAGTGCCATAAATAAATTAAGTGCTATGAAAAATTCATAAAATTTGAGTTGGTGCTGCCAGTTGCTTAAAGAAAATATAACTTTTATGACAAAAAAGGATTAAGTATGAATCAAACTTTAAGGTCCTGCTTTAGAGCAGGGTATTTCACAGCCCATTATTGCACTCCCCATTTAAAGTTTCGACTCTTTTCGCCACTGGGTTAATATTTTAACCACTATACGTTTGCCCAGCTTTAGGCGTCTCTTTTTTGGTCACAATGTAAATACATTTATGGGGCAGCACTTGCAGGCTGTTTCCACGGATGCCGTGTTGTTTCAGCCGGTGGTCGCACACCTTCGACGATTGGCAAGGGTTTTTCGCATGCATAAAATACCAATCCGAGTGGGGGCTGCCCTGGGTTCGGGTACCGCTGCCAAGGAAAAACAATCCAGTATTGTGCGGAGAGGTGGCCGGGAAAGTAAAAAACTACACTGCACAACACGCACTCATAATCCATTAGCCCAACGCCAGATGGCCCCCTGTAACGTGCGCTTATTAATTTTTCATGCGTTTTCACTCGCCCAGCGCCAATAAAATCAATAAGGGTGTACGAACTCTATAACTTAACCCAATTTTTTAATGCGCCTGCGACGGTGTGTGCACTACATATGTGCGGCTTTAAACGAGGCATCGCAGCATTTTGCCGAGCTGGGCGAAATTGCTTTCGGCCCTTCTGTTGGGTTGTCTGTGGGCGTGTCACCAGCGAAACAAACTTGATTTTTAATTAATTAAATTTTTATTTATTTACTTGGCAGCTCAGCGAATTGGGACGCCCATTCACCGGCGGCTCCTGGTGCGGCAAGGCCACCGGACCGCAATTGTACTTCAGCGAAACATCCACGGTGACAGCGTCGGTGAAGGTGAGTGCAAGTGCAAGTGAGAAAGGGCATGATGGAAGGGGACGGACGATGGAGCGCTGGGAGCTCGGCTCAGCGGGCGTGCTTAAATTACATACCCTAGCTGGAACAGCGAAATCTAATTCTTTCCCAAGCTATTTGGGCTTGACTGCAAAATATGAAAATCTTTAAAAAAATAATATTATAAACATTTTTTTTATATTTTTGTAAGTGCATTTCTGATCATTTTTATTGTTAACTAATACAAAATTACAATATTAAGTTAGAGTACAAGATATCTGTTGATATTTTAAAACTGATAATAACATCAGAGTAAATTTACAATATTTAAAACTCATTGTTTTTGCTTCATATCCAAAAAAATATATATCGATTTTTGTAATTGAATTTTTTATAACGATTATTATCAACCAATACTATGCATATTAATATCATTTCCTGCTTCTCGTGACATACTAATATTGATAATAAAATCAGAGTAAACTTACATTATTTAAAATTTATTGAGTCTGCTTGATAATACAAAAATAAATGATCTTACAAACTACTTTTTAAGATTTTCTTAAGTGAATTTTTAATAACGTTTAATATCAACTATAACATCTTAATAATATTAATCTAGAATACTACGTATACCAAATATTATTTCCAGCATCTCTTGATATAATAATAGTGGAAACTACACCATAATTAACTTACAATTTTTCAAAATTTATTTCATCTTTTTAATATTTTAAATATATTTTAAAATGGAAAAACTAGCCTAACAAATTCAATGGAAAGACAGCTCCACACTAAGAATCCCAAAGTTGAAATGTTCAGCAGTATCGACGCTTTATATGTGCATCAGTGCTTCCCAGCACATCTGCAATCTTCAATTACTCTGTCAGAGAATAAAATCTTTAGCTCATCCCAAGGTTTACATGTCCTGCTTTCCGTTTTCATTTTAATTGAACAACTTTTCCCGCGCCCAGCACACGGCGTATGCGTAATATTTTCTTAAGGCAGTCCGTCGACGAAGCAGTGCCATTGCCACTTTTTGATTAATTTTTAAATAAACGCGCTGCCATAAAAATGGGCAAATGGACAGGGCAGCGTAAAGGACACGTCATCCGAAGCTCTTGGCCGGGAATATGGTTTCAGTTACTGCCGTCGAGTTGCCACGCATAAATTATGAAAATTAATAAAAGTTCATTCGGTATGTGAGAGAAAACTCCTTCAGACACTTCTCGTCTGAAAAGTGTTGATGAGCAGTTGACATGGCAATGGAGAAAAATCAAAGGAGAAGTCGCAGATTGCATAATTGAAGAGAAACTGCGTGAGGAGATGGAAATGGTTACTCGTTAAGCACCCATTTGGATCGTTTTTTATTGAAAATAACGTCTCCTATTTTGTCATTTAAGTTACAATAATGAGATCTGTATAAATTCCATAAAATTACTATTCCTAGTGAAGGTGATTTTTAGCTAAGGTATGTTAAGTTGTTATCCTCCTAAAATTAAAAACAAAAGTTGAAGTGACTTGAGGTGATATTCGAACTCATTAGGCAGCCATTCCAGCTGTTTGCCATTACAGGAAAATACCTTCAGTCACGTTTCCGCTGTAACATTTTCACATTGATTGCACTTTTTGGCATTTTAACATTTCAAAGTGCATTCTACTACCGCTTTCCATTTTCTTGCAGGTTTTTCATCCACCACGCAATATCCGAGACGAAAAGCCCTTTGAGTTCAGCATAAGATATAAATTTATAAGCCAGTCGGATGCAGTTGTGAGGTAAGTTGCTGCCCCGAATCGCACCGGCAAACTGACAAATATCTGTGCAGCTCGAAAACTATTCAATTGATATTGGTTCGGTGCATTTTCCCCGGCTTTCCCCATTCCGATGCTCTTATGCTGTCAGCCAACCGGGGTAATGTCATCAGTCTGCCTCGGCTCTGCCCGCTCGAGTTTTCATCTTTCCCTGGATGTTTCTATTTCTATTTATATTCCTACTTCTAGCTCTGGCTCTGTTCAAAGGTTCCTGCTTAGAACTTAAATCTTTCTACCCGAAAGAACAATGCCACTTGGTTGCCTTGGGGATGGCTTTTCGGGAAACTCCCGGGGGAGGCAGCCTGCATAAAGCATGAGCCCGTGTTCTGTCTAGTTTCCCAATACAGGTTTATCCTCACCTCATGTATTTGCAGAGCAATCCATTTGAGCCCTGTGCCTAGGCATGTGTCAAATTTGTCTCCGAATCGTTTGCCCTCTTTTCACTCACCTTTCCAGGTGTCGCGCTTTTTGTTTGCAGGTGGAAAATTAGAGCGAGAGGAAAGCAGAAATTGAAATGTATTTTTACGCCTGAATGAGTTTCACAGAATTTACGAGCGGAAGAGGGGCGCACTGCAAGCCAAGAACTCATTTTTAAAGGCGCACTGTAAAATACATTTGAATAACAAATATAAACATAACTATTTTCTTTGGAAATTATATTGTAAACTATTAAAAAACGAAGTTTATCTTTGTGTACAAAGTATAATTTGAGGGTTAGCTTAAAAAAAAATATATTACATTAGTTTGGCTAAACTAATTTTTAAAAAATCATATACCAATTTTTGATGTAAGAACAGAAATTTAAAATGTAGTACAATTGCAGTGTGCATTTAAGGAACATTAGGACACTATTGAATGTGCATATTGAGTAGCTGTTGATAAGCAACCAAATAGTGTTTGGCCAAAGGGTCTTATTGAATTTTTTGAAAAGGTTTTGCACTTTATTGGTATATTTTCGTTGAGTGAAAAGTCCGTACGCTGTCCGTGAATCGTGTGCACACCATTAGCAAACTAAACAATGATCAGAGCCCCAGGTATGACCATCTATATATATGGTAGGGGAGTGTGTGCGTGTGAAATACCCGTAGCACATTTTATGCAAATTGCAGGCCTTTGTGTTGTTGGTGCTGCCGGCCCAGCCTTAAATACCATTCAAAATGTACTCGCACGGACCAAAAACGAGAATGAAAACGAACTAGAACCAGAACCAGAACCGAGGACGAAAATTGCTAAACTCGCACAACACTTAGTGAACTGAGAAGTGAACCTTTTGGCCTCTTTTCCAGATACGGCCTGCCCGATAAGCCGCTCGAATTGGGCCGTGTGACACCCGGCACCTATTGTACCAGGCAATTCGACGAATGCTATCGTAACAAGTGTCGCCTGCAAAGTCCGAATTATCCCGGCATGTATCCGAGGAACGTAACCTGCTACTGGACGATCCGGCAGAAGGAAGTCCCGACCAGCAAGCACGCCATGATTGCCGTTAGCCAGGAAAATCAGCACAAGGCCCTGGTGAAGCGGTAAGTTTGGGGGGATTGGTCCGTAGAATGCCGGATGACTACCTGCAGTGGAGAGCATTAAATAAGCATTACCAGTCTGTGTCCCCGAATTCAACTGCCGAATTGAATGGGACTCATACACATATCCCAAATATCCCGGCCTGGCAGAGTGCATCTGTATCTGCATCTGCATTTGTTTGACAAATTTCAATTTAGCAAATTGCTAAGCGAAGTTCCAGTTTGCAGTTTGTTAACTGACGGCACAAATGAAACTGTTTCGTGTTCGAGAATGTTAAGCATTCGTCGCCCAAAAGTTTTGAATATTCCAATTAAATGCAGCAAACATGCGGCCGATGCATTTTGTATGCAAAACCGTATTAAGGACGGCATGTGAAGTTTGTAATTGGATTGATGGGATTAGGCAAATGTATATTTGATATTAGCTGCCATTTATTTTCAATTTTCAACGAGAACAACTCGGGTTTCTACTCAGATGAGTTATAAAGTCAGTGTACAGCTGGTGACATTTTCAATATGGAGGACTCCAAAAAGGCAGCATGGGTTAAGCTCTAAATACATTTTAGTGTATTAAACAATTTTAAATGAATGGCAGACTTATTTGAAACGAATTTTAAATTCGAAATTGGGGCATTTGTTTTACCATTTTTATCCCACACTAAATAACACCACACCAAAAAGCTTTTGGATACACTTTTGGAACTATTTTCATACAACAGCTACTATTATTTTGACCCCAGCTGTGTGTATTTTACAGCATGGCTTTGGCAAATGAAAATGTTTTCATTGCATTTCGATTTGATTGCTTTTCTCCGTTTTTCAATTGTACATATTGTTCGTGCTCTTTGGCTTACCTTACCAATATGATTTCTTTTTCCCCCACGCCCACAGCTCAATAGCCAGCTTTAACAAAACCTCCCGGTCCATTCGAGCCTGGTCGGACTGTACAGGTGAACGGGACCATTTGATTTTCTACGATGGCAGTTCCACCAACGATCCTGTTTTGGCCAAATACTGCGGAGGGGACTGGTTGCCTCGCGTTGTTTCACGGTAAGTCTGACTAGAAAATAGCGAACAAAAGTCACATTTTATAGAATATCACGATATTGTTCATCTTAATCACAGGCAAGTGGAAAGAGAAAGGAGGGGCCATGTTACGGCAGGCAGACAGACAGGACATTTATTTAACGCCATTTCTCCCTTTTATGGAAAAGTTAAATATGAGCTCAGTAAAGCTCATAATACATTTACAAGAAAAGATAGACAGACATTTTTAATGAGCATATGTGTGTGTGGCACTATGTGATGGTGTGGGTATAACCAACAGTGATGACAAAAAGTTTTTTCTGAAGAGTTTTGAGTAGTATTTTATGTTAATCTGTTACTTAACAACCAATTTGCAGCGTTCCAGCGAATAATTGCGATGTATATTTTTTTAAAAGCCTAAATAAATTAACCTTTAAATAATCTTATGCTTAGAAAACAATTTCACATCAGACAAAGTCTAGGTACAAATTACTTAATTTGGAAAGAATAAACTTTAAAGCCTCTTATCAAAATGTACCAAAAAAATACATTAAAAAAATTTGAAAATTTCTTGGGCGGCAATTTTATTGAACAACATTTTACATTTTACGATACATTTTTAATTGAGTTTTAGATCTTAAAATAACATGAAAAAGCACCCAACAAGGCATCAAAATAACTTTTATTTTTTAATTTTATAGCTTTTTCAAATTTTTAAAAGTATGTTTCTGATTTTGTTATGCTTATGGGGACTTAGATGTAAACTAGGCTCAGTAAATGTTTTATAAACTCTCATATATATTTATTTTAGAATTTTGTAGTATTTCAACAAAATTGAAATACAAATCAACAATACTTAGTTTCCTAAATGTGGATTAGGCCTTAGTTTAGTAACGACTTTTCACAAGGGCTTTCATATGCAGTGATCTGTGTCACCAGCCGAAAGTGACTTTCGGATCACGGTGAAAGGGAATCCCCTTTTCCGCATCACTGCTGTGCATGTGTGTGTGGGCCTGAGGCCGCAGCCTAGTGCACTGCACTGCAGTTTTGGCTCGGGGCGCATGTGTTCCAATTCAGTTACACATAGATACAAAGAACCGCACACAGATACAGAGCGGGCGAGAGTGTGTGGGCCCTACAATTGTGCGCAATGCTTAAGCAAAACCGGAAATTGGGTTGCTCTGCAGACAGTAACCGAAGGACAGACACTGAGATCGGCCCACAGACAGTCGGAGCAAAAGTGAAAAAGAGATGCGAAATCGAGATACAGATACACTGGCACACACCCCATACAGCCGCTGAAAACATCCTGGCGCACACATAGAAACAAATGGATTTATGCTGCCGTTTGAAACTTTGCTAGTGCCATCTATTGAAAACATTTTGATGCATGTGATTTATGCAATGGCAAAATTTTCCTCATTAGTTTCCAAGTTGCCAGCATTTAGATCATCAACCATAAATTCTTAAAGACACTCCCCAGCCTTTCAAAAGCAATTTCAAGTTTTCTAACTCCAACGCACACATGCACACCTGCGGCCAGGAGTTTGGTTTTCGCAATTAAAAGGCAACTACTAATCGGTGTAGTTTTGGATTAGTTGGTGGAACTAGTTCGCTTATTAGTGGGACTGTTCCTTTGTCTCCGTTTCCAAGGCCTTGAGTTTATTTTGGCTTCTAGTGGGAGTATGAATAATGATACATATTAAAAAACAAGCCAAGCTCATAAATCAAATAAGTAAATCTATCTAAATTTGTACAAACCTAATTATACTCGTTACTCGTAGAGTAAAAGGGTATACTAGATTCGTCGGAAAGTATGTAACAGGCAGAAGGAAGCGTTTTCAACCCACAAAGTATATATATTCTTGATCAGGATCACTAGCCGAGTCGATCTAGCCATGTCCGTCTGTCCGTATGAACGCTGAGATCTCGGAAACTATACAAGCTACAATACTGGGATTAGGCGTGCAGATTCCTTAGATTCCTGCGCAGCGCAAGTTTGTTTCAACAGAGTGCCACGCCCACTCTAACGCCCACAAACCGCCCAAAACTGTGGCTCCTACAGTTTTGATGCTAGAATTAAAATTTTAAGTGAAATGTATTGTTCTCATCAATACCTATCGATTGACCTAAAAAAAAGTTTGCCACGCCCACTTTAGCGCCCACAAACCGCGAAAACCTGTGACGCCCACAATTTTATTGTTAGATAAAAAATTTAAACTAAAATGTATTGGTCTCGTCATTACCTATCGATTGGTCCAAAAAAAAATTTGCCACGCCCACTCTAACGCCCATAACGCTTAAATCTGTATACCGCCGGTAGGTGGCGCATTTTAATCTCGCTTTGCTGCGAGTAACGGGTATCTAATAGTCGACTATAGCGTTCTTCCTTGTTTTTTATTTACCTTATATTTAAAATAAGAAGCTTTTTATAAGCAAGAAATGGGGATAAGAAGTTCTTAATATAAATAGCCCTCGAACTTGTGAGGAAAAATTCAAATTGTTAACTAGTTTTCAAACGAATTTAAAACTTCAAAGCGTATATTGCTAACCCTCATACCGTTTACTTCATCCTAAGTAGGTTACCAGAATAATTAAATCCCCATAGCAACACATTTATCACCAAAAATACTGAGCTACCGACTCATTGGGTTAAGATAGTCATAAATTCTTAGAAGTCTGCTCTCGAAGCCCTTAAAAACACTTCCAGGACATCCCCAAAATGGTAGAATGCAGCTCTCTGCCACGCCCACGCATTTCCATGGCATTCAAGTGGCCTAGTCGCCCCCGACCCCCACAACCACCTTAAGCCCCCTTTGACGCCGCCTTTGGCCATTTATCTTGCACTTGAGAATTTGTTTTTGTTGTCTTTGGGTCTTCGGTCAGGGCCAAAAGTTTGCTCTTTTCCTGGACCTCCTCTGGCCACTTGGTGACCTCTTGAGACATGCACATAAACTTTGATTTTTTTTAGTGGAATGTCTCTTTATTTTTGCTGGTGTATGCAGCTGTAAAAGTATATTATAAAATATCCCAATAATTCCATATCCAGTTTGAAGTACACACCCTTTAAGTTGCTAAAGTAAGGAAAACATACCTTACCTGAAAAAAGGTTTCTAATATTTAATAAGGGATTCTCTTTCGTTGTCAATTTTGCTTTTCATGAGTACAAAATGAATATTTTTGTTTTTTTTTGTATTTGTATTTATATAGAATTATATAATTATATAGAATTCTATAAATATATAAAACTAACAGCAAATCGCCTTTAAGTAAAAGTTCTTATCTGATGCCATCAACATTATTTTTCCATTTTGTATTAAATCGAGAGAAATTGATAAGACTTATTATAAGTAATGTAAGTTCCTATAGCTCTTCCAAGGAATATAATATTTTATTAACTAGTTTTAAACAAATTTAAAATTGTCGCTTATTAAAATTGCGCAATGATGATGATCGCTTTGCCGTGGGCCCCTTAATCTCTTAATGAGTTGCACTCTCGCATTTATTGACATCCTTTCCATATCCTTGGGAAAATCTTATAAGCGTGCACAGGTGCCAGAAAGGGGGAGCGGGAAAGCGCATCAAATATGCATAGAGCGTAATATGCACATGAAGGAGAAAACGAACGAAGCAAAAGACGCTCAGGGAACTTGATGGAAAAGTGGGTGCCCAAGAAAAACGGCATTAAGAAGCCAGGACCGTAGCTCATGCCGCGCTTTTCCTTCCCCGCGCCGTGCTCATTTTTCACATCCATTTTCTTGCGAAGCACGGAGAATAATATTCCTCTCGGAAAAAATTGTCTTCAAAATGTTTTAAGATAACTAGCATTTCTTTAGTGTCCACTCACATTTTTATTGATCATGTATAATATTAAGAAAAAAATAGCATTATCAAGGTTTATTTATTATAAGGTGGTTTCAATCGATTAAATACTAAGCATAATTATCCAAATAAAGAAAAGTGTTGTAAATAAAAAGTTACTTTCTTTTAGTTATCTTATTATAATATATATTTTTTGTTGAACAGCTAATATATTCTTAAAGACATCTAAAATTTTCCGTGTACTGTCAACGTCATACGCGACATGAGCACACGAATTACAAATGCACACACGCGATGAGGAAAAGTCCTCCTCCATCCGCAAACATCTCTCGCTTTGCTTCTCACCTCAGTCATGGTTCTCTGACTTTGTACGAAAATCGCATATGCACACAAGGACGAGAGAAAATGAGCGAGGAGTGGGGAAAAGCTACATGAAAATTATTAATTTCCCAGCGTAACTTAAAATTGCAACAAGCTAAAGGTGCTGTGAGACGTTGGTATTTTATTGGTTTCTTTTCCCGCCTCTCGCTTTTCCTTTTTTCGGAGGTGTGGAAAGGAAGAACTGGAAAAGTTGTATTTTCCCTCAGCTGCAGCAGCAGCTGTTGATTTTCCTCTAAGTAAATGTTAATTTTTGTTAGCCAAGAAAAGAAAAACTCAAAGCGATAACTTTTTAAATTGCATATTAATTTTTTATGGCTCAAATGCTCCTCCCCTCGTCCCTCTTACGCTTTTCCGCTCCACCTGTTTTTTGTGGTTGCACTTTGCGGATTAGACTTGATGAAAATCCAGAAACGAAAACGGGATGTTTGCTTTTGGTTAATTCTAATTTTTGGGTGGGTGATTTTGTCTGGAAAAGGTTTAGCTTTAATAGTTAAGTGCCCTAAAGTTACAAGGAAACTGTCTTGATGTTTATAGGAATAGGTGCTTAAGCAATATCTGAAGTGAAGTCAATGATAATGGAAATTAACGATACTCGAAGTTATAAGTTATCTTAGTTAACTATTTGATATGTTTTAAATGGTTTATTTATTTATTTTTATAACTATTTAATCTTGCGAAAACTACTAAAATGGTTAATTTATGATTATAGAAATTGAAAAATTGTGTTCTGAAAAATCTTTTTAAACTTTGACCAACTATTATATTAAACTCTTTATCGGCTTGCGATCGAAGCATCCACGGTTCAGTACCCGAAATTCACTTAGGCCGGGTCCTTTAATTACTTGAAAGTTCCGTCTGCTTCCGAGCTCCTCTCCAAACACCAAGCTTTACAAAGCGCCCGAAGCTCCCATGGTGACCGCAATCCCATAGAAATTCGAGGGGGATATTCAGGGAGGACCTCGCTGCCATTTGCGGTCAGGACACTCTGACGCTTCGGAGAAGTTTACGTGTATTGATAAGCGACAAAGGCCAGCGATTTAGAGCAGAGGTCGGGCGGAGTGGAGAGTTCAAGGAGGCAACTTGGCTATGGATTCGTGTTGATTTTACGACACCCACAAGTGTGCCGCAGGCCATAAAGTAACCAAATGCCACGCCAGTACGCGTACAGACTGGCACTCACGCAGCGAAAAATGGGAATAAATTGAAAATTAATACTTAGGTCCGAAAAACCTTTGATCTTATTTTTTGTCAGCTTAACAAAGCTTTCTTTTAAAAAATGTATAATTGAAGATCAGTATATATGCCTAGACACTGATATAAGTATGTCTTTATACATTTCTGTAAGCAAGGGATATAGTATACAAAATGAATAAACTAAAGATATGGATATAAAATGTATACAGTATATACAAATGCTACCAACTCGGTTGTTCTAATTTAAATTTTAGTTTTATAGAAAGAAGACAACGAATTTTAATAGACACAAGTAAAATAAACCTATAAATATTTCACTCGGCATACCCAAAACGTTGTCGCATATTGTAAGGTCTGTACTTTTTGGAAAGCTTCCAGTAATTTTTCCAAGTACACCAACACACACTGGCCCAGGCAAAAAGGACATTCCCCAGCAGCCAGGACATCCCCTGCTGAATTCCAGAGGCCCGAGTGGGGACCAAACATTTGTGTCGCTTTATTAAAAATTAATTTACTTTTCATTTGCAGTTTATTGCACTTGGCACTGACAGAAAGCATTGCAGCTGCTCCCGACCACGCCCCCTAAGCCAACGCCCCCGTCTAAGAGCACGTTTCGCTTAAATAATAAGGAGCTTTGCCACTCACACTCGGCCACACTTACACGTATTAAAAAGCCATTTTGTTGGCCATGTTTGATGGCTTTTGACATCGTCTGCGTGAGCGTTTCTTTTTAAGTGTTCAAAGTCTTGGCTTGGGTGGGTGAGTGGGTGTCGGTGTGGGGAGCTCAGTTTCCGTTTTATTTTATGTCATGCCATATTACGCATACGCCGTGTGTGCGCACCTCTTGCCCGGGCAATAAAAATTCAATTTGATGTTTAAATTGAAAACTTTGAACATAATTTATATGGTCATGAAGGCGGCATGCTAAGGAGATGGCAGAGGTCTAGAAACATGAGTACATTTATGTTTTAAATGTTAGGCAATGCATAAAAAAATATATTTTTCACATTATATAAAAGAAATAAAATAATAATACCATCAGCCATACTATAAACCAAGCTGTTTTACTATAATTATAATGAGCAATAAGATCTTAATGGTGTTATCAACAAATAATAAATAATACCATCTAATTCTTTAACAATCTTTTCATGTAGAACTCTCAAAAAAATAAATACCTATTAGAAAATCGTAACTATAATGGTCGCAAGTACTCAAAGTTTATGAGCACTCGATGTGACTGCCGCAGCAGCTGTTCCTGCCTTCTTCGCCAAAAATCTGGCGTCGCGCCGTCTGCAAATACAGACAAAAAATATTAGAGGGTAGAAACGCTTTTGGTGCAACACCCACTAGCGACTGACATTTCATAATTTTTGACCAGAAAAATCAAAAGACAAACGGCAGAATTTTTGGCCCAACTCGACTCAGTTACTTTGTTATGCCAAAAAATTTGCCTAAAACTTTCGCACACCGCCCACCACCCACCGACGAGACAATGGCGAAAAAAGTTAATTTGGCAGCAAAAATGCAAACAACCAGACGGAGCGGACATTTTAAATAGCCCAAAACAAAGCGGCAGAACACTGCGTCATACTTTTGGGCGCGGTCCGTCGGCATTTTGGCAAAACGCCCATCCAGCTTGTTGTTTGTGCTGTTTTGCTGGCTGTTTTGGGTTTGTTGCCTCTTTCGTGGGCAAAAAGTTTACGACTTTTCTTGTTTGCCGAATTGTGCAAATTAAATTTATGTGAGCCGAAGTTTTTTCACGCCTCTAATTGGAGTGCCAGTGGCCTGGTTATGGACAAACATCGCAGGCAGCGCCGGCAGGAGGTTCCACGGGGCGGATGAGCGATATTGGGGAACTTCTGAGATTTCTTTGCGAAAAGTTTTTGTGGCCGGGTGGTCGCCACTCATGTCCAAGTATCATAGAACTTAAACAAACCGATAAGCCAATATGGAACATAATTTAATAATATTGTACATCGTGATAAAGCAATTTAAGAAGGGATCAAGCAATTTGAACAACAAAATTTGAACCAAAATCCATTTGTTAATATGTCTAGGAATATAATGAATGTTAATAAGTTAAGAAAGCGCTCTTGAAATGAATTTTACATCAAAAACCTCCTTCATAATATGGGGCTTAGGTGGGTTCAGTAAAAAAATGTTGGAATGGGGGTGCCATATAATGTCATAATGTCATGTTAGCTGCCTAAAAGTATGCAATGAATAAAACATAGTGGCCTTTCTATATAAATGCATTGTTTTTTAGTTTAAAATATATTGTTGCATACTTTAAGGCTCCTAAAAGGCCATGTACAAGATATTTCAAGACCCTAGCGGCTTGACGGCATCCTCGAATCTTTTCGTTTAATAGTTTGTATATAAAGATACCTATATTTATCAGATTCAAATGAATACTTATTACGTACATTACCGGGTTTAAGCACAAACAGATCTCATTTATTTTCAATTGTTTTCTCTCACTTTCAGCGGTCCCGAGATGCTGGTGGCCTTTCACTCCAGCCCGTTTTCAGCGCCTCTGCAACAGGGGATCCCGAACCGGGGCTTCGAGCTGGACGTGGACATACTCTTCACCGATTCCGACTCGTTCGACTTCGCCCAGGGCACCAAGAACCTGTGCGAGTTCCACATAAATGCCTCGAATCCAGGTGAGCGGAGAGTCCCACAAATGAATATGAATAACCATAATTAATGGCAATTAATGCGGGGCTCAGCTGCAGGTGCAGGTGCGCAAACTTTCCCAGAAAGGACACTTTCATCTGGGTCAGCATTTGCACTTCCACTGCCTCACTCTTCTTACGTAACTTTTTCGAATTACTCTTCTTGTGGCCATCGTCTTCTTTTTTAAATGTTCTTTGTTTTTAACTGGAAATTATTATTTATATTGCCCGCTGATGAAGGTTTCTTCTCGGTCTGTTTGCTGCTTAATTGCCATAAAAACAATCAGATGTCGAAGACCGATTCATTTTCTTTTTTTTGTGGCGCGGTGTAACCAAAGTAGTTTGCGAGGTGTCGTAATTGAGTGGGCGTGGCCGCCACTATACTCCCCCATTAGCCTTTGGCTCTAATCTAAGCAGAATAAATGAGATTTTAATTAAATTCAAGGCCAGACGAACCTCCCCCCATGGAAACCCAAGACTTAAGCTGGCCAAATGGCTTTTTAGGCTTGACTTGATGTGGCGGCCAAAAAGAAAAGTATGAGTAATTGCTTGGGCAGCGATAATGTTCGGAATGGATTTCAATTGGGGAGAGGGCATATTAAATGTCTGGGATGCGGTTGCAAAGGACATTGAGTTAGGGGGGAAAGTAGACAATAATAATAAATGTTGTATACAGTTTTTAGGAAAAGAAATATTAATATCAATGCTAAAATGGTTAGTAATCAATATATACCTTTCATTAACCATTTTTTATATATTTACTTATTTATTTCAATTTCTTCTAAAAAAAACTGGTAAAACGACGTTTGATAAGGTTGTGGTAAGGGCTAAGGACTTTGAGCTACGGAAAAAATAGAAAACAATAATAAATAATTATGCCAACATAAAGGGTTGACATCCAATTAATATGTTTCGTTGACCATAGTTGATATACGTACACATTCATTTCCATTTCTTCTAAGAACCTGGTACAAACACCCTTTGATAACGTTGCGGTTCCTAAGGGGAAAAAAGAAAATAATAATAAATGTTGTACAAATTTCTTAGAACAAGGAAGGTTTATTTTGTGTATGGTTTTTTGGTGGGTTATGCCAACATAGCTCGTTGGCATCCAATAAATATCTTTCATTAACCCTAGTTGATAACACTTTACATTTATTTCCATTTCTTCTAAGAAACTGGTATAAACACACTTTGATGAGGCTGAAAATACCTTCTGAAGCAGCCCCCGCTCCTTATGCCAACATTAATTAGAATTCCTCACTAACCGAATGTTATGCTTGAAGAAGTGCCCTATTCTAAGCTTGTTTTTTTGCGACTTCCACCCACTCCCCAGCTTTCTTCTCCTTCTGCATCTTTCACCTAAGCTCTCCCCCTGGCTTGGTTTTGCCAGGAATTTCATGCTCCCTGGTCAGCAGTCAGCTGCATTTAATTGAAAAATTATTAAATGAATTTCAGGCTGCCCTCCAGAGCCTCTTGGGAGCGGGACTGGGAACTCCAGGACTCCAGGACCGCTCCATCAATTTAGTGCAGCAGCCGCAGCGGTGGCCAAAAGTAGGCAACGCCATGGCAGCCGCTAATGTTCATTAATTTGCACTTAATAACTTTTGAGTAGATTTTATTTTGCTAGCCAGGCCGAAAACGCCGGTCTTTTATTATTTTCCACAAGGTTTTTATATCTTGCAAAAAAGGACGAAAATTGAGAGAACTCCCATTTGAAATTAGTTTTTTGGTTGAGCAGGCAATTTTGGCAGGGAAAAGTATGGGGCAATCAACTCATTCCCTGTTTATTTTCCCCTTCTTATGCCTTACATAACAGCTTTTCTATGCCTTGTTGTTGGGCTCATTAACTTGCCGGCTTATACATATAGCTATACGTATTTGGCGTTGTTGTTTCTGGTTGTGCTTAATTTTTGACCGTTTAACTTTGTGAAATGCCTTCCATCCTCATTCCTCATTCCCTTGGCTTTTTCACTTCGGTTTGGCTTAATGCGTTGGCTGGGAAATCGAGCAGATGTGTCTGCTATCATTAGGCCAAGATTCGTGGGAGGCTGGGAGGAGTTTTGAATGGCGATTCCGCTGCGATATCTATCATAGTTGTGCTTCATTCGGTATAGAACATCTTTAAGAAGGAAATATCTTGAAAAAGGGACTGAAGTACACAAAAGAAACGGGTGAAAATGTGTACTAGCTTTTTGGATTTCTGAAAACCAATGTTAGCAAAAGGTCCATATAAATATTAAAATAGAAACAAGCTTTTAAAGTCAATGAACACGATGTGCGTTGGTAAATTATACTGATAAATACATTATTTTGTTTTCGACAAGTACCCACTCAAACATAAAATTTAAAGTGAAAAATAAACGAAATGCTTGATAATGAAAACATCTGTTAGCTTTGCCAAAAGAAACTAATTAGAAACAACAAATCGCATTCCGATATAGCAAAATGTGACCAAAATTGAAATATGCCGCGAATTCCTTCAATTGGGGCAACATTTGCGGCGTGTTCAATTAGGAGAGCTCGGCCGGCGTTTGAAACATTTATTTATATTGGCCAAGAAGGGGGTTAGAAGGAGTTGGCCCACAATTCGGGCAAACAAGGCGGTATAATTGTTTTGTTATCGACACACGCACACTCCCCCAGCCACGCCCCGTTTGGCAAACACTTTCGGGGGAGGGGCGGCGCCAGTTCGCGATACAAATAAATTATTAGGGGGTGCAACATGATTTTAATTAAAGTTTTAACGAAAACCAAATATTTATCGTTTCATTTTGCTTTCATTTGCTGGCTGTGTGCGGTTTCATTTGCCCCACCACCCCAAAACCCCCTTTTGGCAACACAAACAACAACATCATTAAGCATGGGGACGCAAAAATTCAATATGCATTCGCATTTTGTATTTGAATATTTGAAAATTTCAGCCGGAGAACGGGCGCAAACAAGGACAATTTATTATGAACGGCAAAGGTCACTGCAATGCTATACATAATCATCAGTGTGCGGTTTTCAATAGAATTCTCGTAGAATATTCAATGCAAATAATGCGCAGGGGCACGCGGCGTATGATTAATAAACTGCAGATGCAGATGTTTTGTGTGCAGAAGTTCGGATCGGGCCTCACTCACTGCGTTGATTACGTAACGGAATCTGTTGCATATTTAATTCGGTTTGATTTGGCCATAACTTTTTCAATTAACTTTAATTAAATGTGCAACTTTCGCCCAGTCGCAGAAGAAACCCTCTGGGTCTGTGGTGTGTGTCGATTTTAATTAAATTTTGTTTGCTTGTGTTTTACGCTGACAGCCCTGTAAGCGTTTAAAGTGTGTTTAAATCAATCGCCACAGCGCCGCCGAGTTTTGCCAGCATTTGCGAAAGGCTCTTGGGCATTTTCGTGGCCAGAAAACGATTGTCATAGCTGCCAATTGCCGATCCAATTATTTCCTAAAAGGATTTCTTCGCCAGCCAAGCGTTATCTGACCCAATCAATATTCGATTCCATCCGGATTCCCTAATTAGTGCTAATCAACTCCAGCCAAACATCCCACATGCAATAACCGCCCACAAAAGCGGGAAAAACTTCATCCGGCGAATATTTGGCATGTCCATTGCCATGGCAACCCGCTCTCACATCTAATGGCGCCAATCAGAGTCGGGTAATAAATTACCCTATATGGATTCGCTGTGAGACTTACAAATCATTTATGCCAACTAAGCAGGCACAAGTGGAACACACAAGCGGTGCTGAGGAGGTGGTGAAAGTGGAGAAGGGAATCGCAGATGTTGCGAACGCCCCACGAAAATAGAACATTTTTCCTATTTAAGTTTTGACCTCCAACACAAGGACTTCACAGAAGTATACGACAGTTCATTATAACAATTTGCAGCCATACATAGATGTAAGTATTGATTTCCATACCCATTTTGAGCTTTTAAATCGTACCTTTAAATGCTTATATTTCTTATATAGTACAAAAACCATTTATGGGTGAAGAACCGTTTATGGAACAATCATTTTATAAATAAAGTGTATTCCGAAATACGGTGTATTCCATTAAATTTAAAAAAGATATGCTAGTTTGAAAGTTGGCTTGCAAAGGTGTATTCAATTGTTTTATAAATCGGCTAGCGATATTGTACAATCATAACTTGCAGTATAAAAGCATATTATAATTTCTTAATATCTTTAGGTATAAAATTATCTTAGAAAATATACAAACTCTTAAAAAATATTTGATAAATAAGAAAGAAAGACAAAATAAGTTCAGTTTAAGATATTTATCTTGTTTAATTGGTATGCCAAAGTTTTAAAAACGCATTTAAGTGCGGACTACCCTGCTAATTTCATAAGGAAATATACAAATTATTTATTTAATTTTTTGTAAACGAATAATGGATGATTTTAAAAATACCCTGAGATTAAACCACTTTCAACATTCAATTTTACCCTTATTTGACAGCTTCGGTTTGGCCAGACTTCCCTTGCCATTCCAGGAAAGTTGTTTTGACGTTTTTCTGTTCATTGATTTACGGATTATTGTTGATGACATAGTCGGGGGAATCCAGTTCGCCGCGCTGAACTTAAGTTTCTTTTAAGACCCACCAGCCCTTCCAGCCCACTCAAACCCTTCTTACAGCGCCCTCAGCTGTTGTTACACCTAAAGTTTCGTAAAGTTTTTCAGCAAACTTTAAACAAAACCTTTCAATTTTGTTGCCTTCTTTTCCTTTTTTCTCTCTGAACGTTTGTGGAAAATTTCCTTTTTAATTTCATAAAGTCAACAGACGAAATCAAAGAAAGGGAAAGCAAACAATGAAGCGTGGAGCGGCGGGCAAAGACAAAAGGAATTTTTATTAGTGGTGCGGGTAAAGTTGGTTGGAGAAGTAATGTGGAAACTTAAAGGTGTTCCGCGTAAGGGATATGAAATTATGTGTTGTAAACTTGAAAATTTTATAAGATTTATGTTAGTTAAATTAATATACATTTTTAAGATGTAACTAAAGTTTTAAAAAGTTCGTACTATTCGGTACTATCGATAGTTTAAGCGATCGATTGCGACCCCTATCGATATAATCGATACTGTTGTAAATCGTAAAAGTACTTTTACTGTAAATTCCACCGTGTTCTAAAATTAAACCTAAAATACTTTGTATTCAACAAAAATAACTAAAAATCGAATGCTAAATTATTGGGTCCAAACCATCCATGGTTCCCAAATTGTAAAACCATCGATAGTATCGATTGTGATATCGATCGTTTTACCAACCTTATTTAAATCCTTTTATTATTATATAAAAAAATTGATTCTCACATTTTTAAAAACAAATAGCTTTTCAGAACAGCTAGTATATAAACTTATTACCTGTGTGCGAAATACGCAACCGCATACCCAGAAATTGGCTTGATATCGGCTGAAATTTTCCGGCATTTGAGCTCATGGATCGCAGGGGGAAATGGAAATCGAAGGAAATGGGACTGCGATGTTAGAGGAGCTGGCGAATATTTGCTGTTTAGTTTGCTTATTGAGTTGCAATTTTGTTTGCAATCAGCGGATGGCAAGGGGAAGCAATAGAAAACAACAACAGAAATGGCCAAGGGTGGAAATCGTGGAAATCTGGGAGGGGGGGTTGATTGGCAAACAACAAATTAGCATATTTGCACATAACGGCAACATTTTATTTGCATTCGAATGTGTGCGGCAGTGTGCGAGTGTGTGTTCTCGCATGTGTGTATGCGCTTTTATGTAATATCAATATTTAAACGTGAATTTGTCAATGAAGAGCAAAATGGTTGCAGCCTTCTATTAACTGTGAGCCATTTTTTGTGGGATTTGATTTTTAGACAAATATGGAAAATATTAAAGTTTGTTTACCCGAAAATATATTCCAATGAGCAGCGATTAGCAAGGGCTTTAATCAACTTTAATGTTTTCGCTTATCTGAATCCTTCAACTTTAGTCAGCCAAACATTAATTGGCTGAAAGCTTGGCAACTTAATTTTCCATGGAAATTAATTATCAGGGCAAACACCCGAAATGCGAAAATTTCCATCGGGGACACGGGGCATGCCTCTGCATATATTTATAGAGCTACTTTCTGCCCCCAGCTGGAAATTTCGTAAATTTCGGTTTTGGTGGGGCACAAAAACATAATTAACTCGCTCGATGCGATGCATATAAGTTTGGCCAACGAATGTGGGGCGAAAAGGTTTGTTTTTGTTTGCTTCTCGTTTATTATTTATTACGTTTAATTTGCTTTGCTCGCCGGGCCAATCATTTTTCGCTTTTTGGCTTGGGGTTTGTTACGCTTGTTGCAGTCATTCTGGTTATTGGTGAATTTAAAAATGTTTATTTTGGTTTAGTCTGGTTACACCCAAACCTCTTTTAATGTGCCTGGTTACGCACACGCCAGGCCCCCAATTTCAATTACAGAACCAATAGAACACATGTTATCCCCAAATTAATAGTATGAGATATTTTTGAATAAATTAAATTACAAAATTATTTTACAGGGTTTTTTATTTTACACAGTGTTTTAATTAATATGTTCTTTGAAATCACTTCCAATTAACTCAGTGAAAATCAAACAGCCTTTTCCCTAAAGTTATGCATAAAAAAGAATTTAATAAATTGTAAAGGTAGATTGAAAATGCTGGGAAAAATGAATTGAAATCAGCCGAAAGCGCCTGGCATATTTATCAATTTAATGTTGAATGACCATTAGGCTTATGGCGATTTACCGACAATTCAACAAAAACCAATTCAGCGCCATCAAATATGCGTGACAATCCATTAAGTGAAATATACGTAGTGGAGCCCATTGCATTTTAAATCGACCGGGCTGGAAATAGTCTGGATTCGGGTTCGGTTTTGGTCTGGCTAATTGTTTGAATGTGTTGAATGTAATGCAGCATAAAACGAAAATAAACAGACCCAGTTGGGGAATTCGCCAGGGGCAGATATACCCTACCCATAACGGCCTGCGGGGCGGGTTCTATTTAATTTGCGCCCTGGTTCGCCCCGAAAATCGAAAAACAACAACCACAGCGACCATCCAATAAACAATCAACGGGAAAGGGGAAAATGGGAAAGGGGGCCATGAATGGAAATGGAAATGCTACTCAATCAGCAATAGTTAGTTTGCAGGTTCCTTCCCCGGCTCTACGCTTCCCCCTGCAATCAATAAAAGTAACACCCCATAATTTAATGCCCCAAATGTGTTGCGACTACATTTTGCGGTTTCTGGCCAAGGGAAAAAATACAAAGCCACCGTGGCCGTCCGCCACCATCATTTCGCCACCGCCGGCGGCCCAAATGCACTCTAATAATAAATCGCAGGAATAACAATTTTATTGCCAGCGCTTGCGGTTTCGTATACCTGGTCCAGGGTTCCCAGGCCCACAAACACACCTGTCTGCGCAGTGTTGCCACTCGATAGTCGCACTTTATGGCCAGCTGATAAGCATATTATTATTATTGCTACTATTACGCACCCACACAGTCTCGCCTGCGAGTCGCAATGGCTTGAATTATTCCCGTACGTGTGTGCGCCCATATACGTAGTGCCTATTTATAAGCCTGGGGTCTGGGGTCCTCAGGAACACTCATTGTTGTAGCGCCCACGCAGTCAGCGCAAATGTGTCGAAGCGAAATTTATTACAGCCGACTCGGGCAACTGTAGCCAGATGAGATCCAGCGGAAACTGGGGGAGTGCGCGTGAGACCTTATTTCGATTTTTTCGGATCCGCATGCGATACTATTGCCATTTTATTCGGTTAGGTATTGGATGATATATCGGGATTCAAGGATATCAAATAATAAAAAAGCTATGTAAAAAAAGATAGTAAGCACTGTAAGCCTTTTTTTGATGAAGATCTTTTTTATAAGCAATTTAGGTTTCAAGAAACATAAACATTATTATTATCAAATTTACTTTGTTTAAATTTTTTCGGAACCTCATGCGATACTTGTATTATAATATTTGGTTAGGTATCATCAGGCGTGATGGATAAGAATATAGCATTGCTGAAGAAAGCTTTTTAAGCATTGTATAAATGTCCTTGAGGAAGATGGTTTTTATAAGCTATTTAATAATCCAGGAACATTATTAACATTATTATTCTCAAATGTATTTATTCTGAAGCTATAATTACATATTCTTGTTGTATACCTATGTATTGTACTTAGTATCGAAATTCTTAGTTATTACAAGGATTGTTTAAATTATAAAAAATTTCCTAGAATGAGTTTAAGCACAATACATTCTATAACTTTTTTTTAAATGCTAAAAACTAAACAATACTCAGATTTTAAATACTTATTAGCTAATTTTATTTAGAAATACAAATCCATCATTTGGATGTTTCACTAGATTCCATAGATATCAATATACAAATGCAAATGTTTTTGGCCAGTTCTGGTTTTATCCACCGCTTGTTTCAGTTCCACTCATATTTCCATCCCTAGGTATGAGTGCTCCCGGCCATCTGTTAACTAATTCACATGCCATGGCAGGAATAGCCAATGATTACATTTCATGTGCCATATGCATTGCCATACCCACACACCTACAGACCAGTCCACATATATACCCCTCCAGTGCGAGCTGTCGATTATTTTGAGCATTTTAGTTGCTATGTGAAATCACAATTCCCCAGCGAGCTGAAAAATGTTATTGAGATTTCTGTTGACAGTTTCGACTGCAAATTTAATGAATGTTCACTTTGGTTGAGCCACTCCGCACAGAAGGGCCTAAAAATCATACACTTGCATGCATTTGAAATGCGGGTTAAATTTGATTTGTATATTTCAACTGACAGAAATGGAATAAACAATGGATTTGAGGTTTAAAACAATGTACGTATTCATTATTCCCCAACTCTCGAATGTAGGCAACACTTTTTTAAACTCCCATTCAGCCTTCGCTGCTTTGGGGGAGCAGCTCATGTTTAAAGGCCACTTTACTTTTATACGCCACAACCAGCGAAATGTGACAATAAAAATCTCATAAAAACGTATTACTTAGCTAGCACTCTCACACTCGGTACACGGTGAAAAAGATTGAGTATCTTACGATAGGAAAAGATGTGAAAACCCGTTTTTATACGAAGGAACGCGTGCTTATCTCGTTGAAAATCATAAAATATATAATGTTTAATACATTTGAAGTATAAATAATAAACCTAAAGCAGAAAGCAAACACAAACATACTTACTTTAAAAAATATCTTTTTAGGAACTGTTACCTAGCAATAGAGGCCTTTTTTGTTGGGGTTTTGATTATTTATGTCTACAGTTTACATTATGATACTCAGCCTTACCAAAATAGGAATGTTTTAAGCCACTTCAAACAATTTTGGAAACAAATTACTTGATGATGAGGCACAAGTTCGCAATAACCAGGATTTTTCAAGTGTATTCAAGGAAGCAGAGAAAGCCTCCAACTGGCTTGATTCCTCAACTCCCCCACTCCGAAAAAAAATAAAAAATAAAAAGCGGGCTCAGTGGGCCGACAACTTTTGCCTTGTGGCAGCTGCAGCAACTTTTCCCTTCTGTCTGCCACTCGATGCGGCACGGCACACATCAAAAGTCTTTGGCCTCTTTCGCCGGCAAGTTGGAAAAGCTGTCGCAGCGGCTAGAACCGACGCAGGTGTTATCATCGATACCGTTGACGATTGTTTCCTTTTTATCGACTGGCACTTCAGCTTGCTCCGCTTTCCCCGCTTTCACCCGCTTTCCCCAATTTCCCAGCCAGCTTTCCTGCTGGCGCATTGCTACAAAACGTGGCGACTTTTGCCAATTGAAACGCCGAGTAGATGTTGCTTTTTGCCTGCTCCTCCGCTTTTTGCGGCGTTGTTTTGCTCCGGTTGCCTTTTTTAATTTGTCACTTGAATCAAAAGTTGCCAAAGTTGTCCCAGGCTGAAGCTGTGTAGCTCTGGGTTTTGGTTTGCTCTGCGCGTTGTTAGGCCGGTTCGTTTCGCTGCTCTTTGTTGCCGCTTCCTTTTGGCAGCTTTAATTAAAGCCGAGAGCCGGAATTGCAACATTAGGCCACTGCCGGAGCTTTAACAATGTGTTCTGCTCGGATGTTGCACAAAGTTAGCTTTGATTAATGATGGGGTCTGGTTAGAAATTAAGAACTGAGAGTTATGCAAAAAAAAGCAGGGAACAAAGAGATCATTAAACATTGAAAAAAAGTCGAATGTATAATGTTTAAAATATCTAGTTCCCTTTTTAAATTAAGTTTTTTTTTTATTAGTTTTATTTTTTAATGAAAAATATTTTATTAAATCTTTTTTAGTTTTAATAATCTTCCAAACTTAAAAGTTTACAAAAAACAAGAAAGAAAGCTAGCTCTGGCAAGCCGATGTTTCTATACCCTAGCAGGTCGTTAAAGAGCTTTCCGATTTAAGAATAACTAAAACAAAAACTAATAACTAATTAAAGCAATATTAATATAATGTTCCATTTTAATTTACTAAAGTAAATAAACGAGCTATAACAGACATTGTATTACTTTGACATTAATTATCCGATCGTTCTATGGCAGCTATATGATAAAGTCATCAGATTTTTTTTAAATTTTATTTAAAATTCTGAAATATTAAAAGAATTATAATCCAAGGAGTAGAAATTAATATGTCAGAAAACACCGAAGTCATAATTGATTTAAATTTAAAAAAGTGTTTTTTTTATCCTTCCCTTGGGAGCTTTACTGATTTTCAAACTTCTGACTGAAATCATATTACTCCCCGCAAGGGTATACAAATTTTAACTTAGAATAAAAGTTTATCTTTCCATTTAATGCATTCCTTTTATAGTTGGTATACCAAATTTTGTAATCACTATCTGCATACAGTACTCCAGAGATAAAAATAATTTATAAAAACAAAGGGAATCCCCAGACGGGCACACATTGTAAATTAACCCAAATCACGTGTAAGCCGCTTGTCATACAACGTTCTTAGGACATATTAAAAAGCGCCGAGGACGAGCGACCGAGCATCGGTGTACATAAATATCTATATCCTATATGTGCACATATGAATATTATAATCTCCCACTCACCCCCGTTTTTCCTCTTTCCAGATGATGTGCTATTCTCGCGTCGCGGTCGCATGGGACGCATTGTGAGTCCGCGTCACACGCTTCCGCCGAATACGACATGCACGTACCACTTTCACGGATATCCTGGTGACCTGATTTGGTTATCGTTCACCAGCTACAATCTGCAGATCCTGCAGCAGGCGATACACGACAACAATACGCTGGGACGGGTGAGTTGAGTCGAGTTCTGCTGAGCGTCTGTGTTTGCGCCATATAGCGTTTAACCGAACGGCTGTCGGGGGCGGGGCGGAATTGCACTGAGAAAAAATCAATTTTTAGCCAGGAATGTCTCAAAGATTAATGGAAGTATTCCAGTCATGTTTTTTGTAGTCGTGAGTGGTTATTCACTATTTTTCAACATATTTTAACTAAATAGATACCATAATAGAATACTTACAATTACAAGGAGTTCCTGAGTAATTTGGTATATACTAAATACAAATATGTTGATTTTTTATAGCTTGAAGCGGAGAATTCTTAAAAATATACCATCTTTAACAATGAAAGAACCCTGTACGATTTGTTATAACCCATCAAAATTTAATGGCTTGACTCCAAGACCAAACCAAACTTGGCTAACCAAAAACGCGATAGATAATATCTATCTTTAGGAATCCGTCCACTAGAACAAGGCAAACCCCTTAACCTAAGATCAACACAAATATGATAATACATCTTCTTTTCCTGAACGAAGTCATTATAAATGCAACGAATTACTCTTTAATGCCAGTGACTATTTCGCGCCAGTGTGGGAATCCAGCTCCTGTTATAGTTAACCGTTTACATAAATGCATAAAATTTATGCCCAAGGGAAGGATGCCGTGGGGGTGGGGACTTGGGTGGAAGTGGGTGGCTGGGTGGCTTACACAGTTTGCCGTTCGCATTGTCTTTTAAATGCACTGCGTCTACGCCTGCGGCGTCTCCTCCATATGCCATTGTCTTCGGCCCCTTTCCCCGGCCCCACATATCTCCAGATCCCCTCTACACGTTTTGCTATTAGTGCCAGTCGGTCGACACTTTGTCTCTGCTGGCCAATTAAAAATGCAGCCATAGAAATGCACCGTATAAAATGTATAATTAAGTGAAAGCTTACGCAACTCCTAACGAGACATTTTTGAGTCTGAAGTCTGCCCGCCAGCAAAGGCAACTGCGTCAAAATGCGGCACTGGCAACAACAACAGGGGCCATAATAAAGTCCTGCCGTCTCTTTCGAGACGTTTATATCCGTCTCTTTCTGCACTGGAAAAATGCATATATTTTAGATCTATCTTTAACCATACTACTGATAACTAAAAGGGCAGGTTTGGCAATACGACAGTTATCTTGGCATTGAGAAATCGATTCATTAGCACACTTTTAGGATCACGATTTAGGTGGTTTCAAATCTCCACTGATTTTTCTCAGTGCCCTCATCAGGGGTGTGTGCATTTTAAATGTTCGTTGTCGCCTGCCTAACGGTCCGTGAATTGTGTCAAGGTAGAATGTTGAGTTCGCCTGGACGAACTACGATAGCGCGTAATGTCGGGTCAGCGAGTGCCTCAAAGGATGCAATGCTGCCCCCAGTCCCCAGATAATTGAATGGTCATTTAGGCTAGGCCAGGCGAAAGTTCATTCGAGTTGCAGGCTGGAGGGTCTGCGACAAGGGGCTCTGATTTTCATTAAAGTGCGGTGATTTATGCCCAAGTCAGGTCATAACAGCAAATGGAGTATGGGGAGAGTGGTGAAAACTGACTTATCTTAATATCTGTTTATAATTTATAAGATGTATAGCTTGGGTAATTCAAATAATTCATGAAGAGAACGAGGATAAAATACTCATACAACTTATTTAAATTAAAGTGCTTATATCGTTTGCATATATGACTCCATGACTCTTATAAGGAAATAAATAAATTAAACTTGAATATATGTTCAATCCAGCACATTTCTTACATTTTGTTCTTACTTTGTCGAATCTACTTTATAGAGCACGATTTCATTTAGATGCAAATGTCTGACCCAGATTATTGTTTCTGTTGTTGTTCTCATCTTAAAGAGTTAACATTTGTGTACAAAGGTTAAAATCTAGTTAATCATTGGTATTCATAAGGGGTGGATATTTTTCCATAGTTCCTAAAAAGATCTTTTTATCATCATCAATAAATCCATTGCATTTTATATAACCCTTCTTAAAAATGGACTTGCCTTATTCCGACTTTACAATATGAAATCTGAAAGTTAAAACCGCTGTCAAGTTATAAAGCTGCCCTTTAAGTGCTTGAAACTTACCAACGCCTCTCCCATTTCCACCATGGCCCAAAAGATCACAGGGCACAAACGTGAGTTGAAATAATAGAAGGTGAAATGGAATGATATAGGGGACCTGTCAACATTTTGCGTGGTCTCATAAATGTCGGCGCATTACAAGTATTTCAAACATTTCTCGGCAGCCGCACTCCAATCATTCCCATTCCCATTGTGTTTTAGGTTTTTTATTTCGTCGGCGAGTTTTAACTTTGGTTCTTAATTTAAAAAGTTTGTTTTGCCTCGCTTTCTCTTGTGTGTGTATGTTTGTTTTTATTTTTCATCTGTTCGTTTTTTATTTTAGAAAATTCGCATTCACTTGTTTGTGAGCTTGTTGTTATCCCCCGCTGCACCCCAGCCCAGAAAAAATGGCATCGCCCACGTTCCAGTGACTTCAGTTCCCCAGTACCTGCTGTTTTTGTTTTTGTCACTTTTCCCTGGCTGTTACAAAATTCATGAACTGTTTTTGCCGTTTCCATTCTCGTACTCCCGCCCACCAGAGTCGCCCGTTTTGTGTTTTATTTTACACATATTTTTGTTCTGTCACTTTTTATTGTACTCCCGTTTGTAGCCGCTAAAGAGGGGTTGAGATGGATGTACCGAAAAAAATGTAGAGCCCAGAATTGTATCACTACAGAAACCATATTAAGAAAGATGAAGATATGTCAAAACTTGTGTTATTTCATAATTTTCTTAAGATTTGTTTTGCTAATATGAGAAACCCAATATTATGAGACATCTTTAAGCTATAAAAATATTATTAAAGATCTCTATAATATTAAATCCTTGGTTATATATAATAAATATATTAAATACCTTCAACCTGTAAAAACATCATTAAAAATCTCTATAATATTATATCTATTATAATATATAATAACCAACATCTAGATGACTTAAAATTTTTCATCTCGTTTTTTTCCCTGTAAGGTGGGTGGTGGTTGGGTGGTAGGTGTACAGATAGTAGGTGTTACTGCAAAGTTGTTTTGCTTTACTTCGCCCGCTGCCCCCTCGATACATATTTCTTTTTCTTTTTTTTGTTTATTTGTGTGCTGCTGGCAGCTTTTCATTTTTCGCAATTTAAAGTGTAGGTGAGGCAACTGCAATTGACACGGACAGAGGCGGCGTCCTGCGGGGGGCGTGGCCCGAAAACGGAAGAGACAATTGTGTGGGTGTTGGCTGAGAGTTCAGTCACCATTTATCTGTCCCTTTCCGTTTTTTCAGAGGGTTCGCCAAATTAATTGGCATCGAAATTTAACAAACGCCTGGCGAATGTGTCTACCAAAGATAAATTAGATGCCTCTGTTTCACGGGGAATACGTCTAGACGGAGAACGACCTTGAGCATATGGAATGCTGTCGGCAATTTATCTGATTAGAAGACAGGTGGAAGTTTCCATAGCCTGTTCGTCCTTCGAAAATGTCTCGAAGAATGTGGGAAAGTAAGAAAGGGGCAGCATGTGTGTAGTATGCCTTTGAGTGCGGCTTTTATTGGTGTGGTTTGTCTGTGGAATTTATTAAATTCATAAGCAGAGAAAGTGTTGGCAATGCGGGCATTTTAGGAATTTTATATTAGGCACGATTTGGAAATAGGGTAGGGGGAATATTAATTAAATGCTCCGTTTTGAGAGCGCGAGAAGGGGTAATCATAATTAACATTGAACAACTCGACATATCAGTTTTCCTTTAAAACAAGTACAAAAAGGCTTTGCTGCACGTATAATATTAAATGACAAAATCGGTGCAATATAAAAATATGGGCAATTCTCTACAGTCGTACAATTTAAAGCTGAAACAAACATGTTCCAAGCTTTTTTTGACATAAGGATTGATAAGCTCTTGATTAGCACTATAAGTGCAGCTTGGGATGACTTTAAGCCATTGTTCGTTTTAAAGATATGTACAAAATTAAAGCCTTTCGCACCAGCTCAACTTTCGATTGCAGCGAATCGTGAAGGAATACATTGATGCAAATAAAGTTAAAGTGTTTCCCATTCATTTTCCTTTATAATGTATATTTATATTAAGTATTTTTATACCCGTTACTCGTAGAGTAAAAGGGAATACTAGATTCGTCGGAAAGTATGTAACAGGCAGAAGAAAGCGTTTCCGACCCCAAAAAATATATATATTCTTGATCGAGTCGATCTAGCTGAAATCTCGAAAACTATAAGAGCTCAGCAATGTGCCACGCCCACTCTTACGCCCACAAACCGCCCAAAACTGTGGCTCCTACAGTTTTGATGCTAGAATAAAAATTTTAACTGAAATGTATTGTTCTCATCAATACCTATCGATTGACCCAAAAAAAGTTTACCACGCCCACTCTAACGCCCACAAACCGCCCAAACCTGTGACGCCCACAGTTTTCATGCTAGACAAAAATGCTGAAATGTATTGGTCTCGTCAATACCTATCGATTGATCCAAAAACAAATTTTCCACGCCCACTCTAACGCCCATAACGCTTAAATCTCTCTTCCGCCGGTAGGTGGCATATTTTAATCTCGCTTTGCTGCTTGCATATCTCCATTTCCCTTTGGTCCCTTTAGCTGAGTAATGTTTATCTGATAGACGAGGTACTCGACTATAGCGTTCTTCCTTGTTTAAAATTAAATGGTAATGACTGTTGCACGCGATTTATTATTTTGCAAGGTGGGATTCCTTTAACTTTATAGTCACAAGAACGGTTCTAAACCAAGTTTAAAATACACCGAAAAATACCATAAAAATACTTTTTGCCCATATTAGTAGGTATTGTCCCTATAAATTATCCAAGGACAATTGGTTAGCTTAATAGAGGATTTATCTAATGACAAACAAATATCGGTGCAAAATCATATAGAAACATGCTTTACTCAAGTTTCAAGATTTTTGGCTTGGTTGACATTCACGGAGAATGTCCCATATTTGGCTTATGTACATAATAGGGTCGATAGTAACATAAACTACTACCACCTGAAAATGAAAATGATGTGTGATAACAGCACCTGTTATTATTTATCCCTCAAACTTGTAGTGTCACCCTCTGTTGCACAAAGTCAAAATCTCGTATGCAGTTCTTGACTTTAACATTGGGGAATCGCTTTAAATTCCCAGTATTTTAAAGGCAAGAATATAAATGCACACTTTTCAAGCAAATCAAGTAAATTAAATGAGCAGAGGCATCGGGCTTAAATGGCTGTCAGTTAGTTTCTGGGCCGACACTTCGAGCCACCGACTTTGTCCGGGTCCGGAGTCTGTTACTTCAGTTTCTTCAGCCAAGCCACAGCTGTTTGCAACTGTCTTTTTCATTATTAACACAGTCAACAATAATCAGGGCCTAGGCGGAATGGACCGGAGCGGAATGCTGGGGAAAACATAAACATTGTCAGCCAGGAGGCGTCTAGGAAAAATATTTAATGCCTGCAAACAACAACAAGGAGACTCGAAGAATGCAAAGACTGTGACTACAACTACAAAAGGGGGCGAGTGTGGGGGCGTGGCAGGGGACAGTGACAAACGACAAATAACTCACACTTGGAACTGTTTGAATATGACATGTGACAAACGGAGGCGAGCGGGAAAACTAACAAGGGGAAAAACAACCAGCCGAAGGGAAAGCGTGAAAAACGCGTGGGGTGGAAAACATGACACATACTCAGCAAAAAACTTAAGAACATCTTTGAAAAAATTCGATTTAAAAATGTATGCAATTTCAGAAGAGAAGTAACAAACTTAAAGCTACGATTACATAATGAGAAAAGCCAAATCTTTCTTCTACAAATTTTATTTTAAATTTGTACTAATTTTTAATGAATGAAAATACTATAGGTACGATTTTGGAACTTAGGAAGAGCAATTCAAAATATGGCCTCTGCAGTTTTTCTTAGTGCACATAAAATAATGTCAACAAGAGAATTAAACAATAACATGTGTTCGCTTTCTTTTCCACTCTCCAATTGTCTTTCCGCAGAGCGATCTGCCACCGTGGATAACCCGCCTGAGGATGTGGGACAGTTATGGAACGTATGTGCCCATGAAATCGACAAGTTCAACCACCGGCCAACCGCCCCCACCGCCCCCAGTGGCTTCGTCCGCGGATGGGGGTAAGCCCACCCTCCTGAACCAGAGCAACTACGGCAGCTACTACTACAGTGCCAGCAACCCGAAACTGAATCGCAATCTGCGGGTCAACATCGACAATGCCTGGAACCCGGTGGACACCTACATCTACGGACCCACCCAGTCGAGTGTCTTCAACCAGGAGAACAAGTACAGTGGCTACCAGGGAGGAGGTCCGGGCGGGGGATCGGCTGGCTCCGGTAAGCCCATATCCGGGGTCAAGGACAGCCTCAACTTCATATCCAGTGGCAAGTCCTCCAAGGAAGTCTCAGCTGCCGCCGTCGTCAGCTCGGATCGCAATAGTGCCGTGGCCTTGATGAGCACGAAGGGAAAACGGCGACTCATGCTGGAGATCTACGACTACGAGACTCCAAAATTGTGTGATCATACGGCCATTGGAAGCGGAGTGAGCGGCAGCAGTGCCATGATGGGAGGCAACAAGCAGAGGCCCTGCAGTCCGCTGGAGAGCTACGTGAGCACCGGCCGAGATTTGGTAAGTCCCTTGGGAAGAAGTATTACGATAAGATATTTAGATAGATAGATTAAAATAAATTTCATTTTAAGGAGTGAGTATTAAATACTTAAAACTAAACTTTATCTTTAAAACAGACAAAATCTGAAAGGATTTAGACTGTATACCACGACCCTGAATGTGAAAACTTTCCATGTCATCACAGTTTTGGGAAAATATTGAGAAATATCCCATTAAATGACTTTTAGGCTACATAAGAACAATATGATCAAAAAATATTTAGCTAACCTTATGCACAGTTTCAGAGGACTTAAGGGGTTAGGGGTTAGCTAATCGATTCTCCCTGTTCAAAACATTAGTTTTATTTGTTTGAGAAATGGATTACGTAACATATGGACAGCCCCTAATTAGTAAATAAAGATAAAGACAAATTTTCAGAAGAAGATGGTAATCAGTTCTGTTCCGGCTTGCAGTTTCAAGAACTCTACTTAAATTCGATTTGTAACAATTTTAATACTTAGTAGGTCTTAATATTTTTAGTCATTTCTCTCAATCCAGTACCGGTTTAGGAGATATCGAATTGTTGACAATTATATTCACGGATTCAAAGTCAAATCAAATTCGATAAAATTGTTTGAAAGTTAAGCCTTATTGACTTTATTGCTGAAAAGTCGTTTTCCTTTCTTAACTTGCTGGGTTGCTGCCCAAAACTAGGCAACACTCATCCTCCGCCGACGACAGAGCAATCGAAACAGTGGCCTACCTTCAGGCGTTTGCCATCACAACGAAATAAACGAAAATAGGGACTTAACCAAAGGACTTTTCTAATTTGACAGCTGCCGCTGTGTGTTTTGTTTCGTTTTGGGCATGGCTTAAAAAAAAAAAATTAAAGAAGTAGGGAAACACGACTTTGTGACTGCACCTTGGCCGCCGGGCGAGTGCCGAATGCCGAGTGCCCAATTTGGCACGCCCAAGGGCCCTCACAAATAAATAAAACGCAACTGGAGAAGTGGGAGCTGGAAACTGGGAGTTTTTGGCAGAGTGCAGAGCGCTTCGTGTTTGCTTTAAACTTGACAAAATTAATCAAATTAAACACTCGACTGCATCGCCAGACGTGCACAAATAACGAAGGAGCAAAGCGAATTTCCCAGAGGCGGGCGCCAAATTCAAATTCAAATTCGCCAAAGCCCCGCACACACAGCACACAAAGCCAAATAAAGGGGCGGGAGCCTGGCCGTCGGCGGGGGCGTGGCAGGGGGTGGGGGCAGGGGCGGCACCGGCGGCATGCACGGACAAACAGACAACCGCAATAAGCTTGCTTAGCCTTTTTGACGTCGCTCCTCGTTGACAAATATGAACTGCAAATATTGTGATGCCAATTTGAAGCCTCCGCGCATTGTGCAGTTCTACACTCAGACTATAATTTCTGGACCCACAGATATCACAAAAATAGCAAAACCATAAAAACTAAGAATTTTAAAAAGCTTGCATATTGCATGGCTAATACTTTTTTGGAACTATTATTATTTGGATATGAATTCATATAACATTATATTCAAAGGGATGCAGTACCCAATCAAAAAATACTTAAGGTACATACTAATCTGTGCAAAAGTATGGTGAGTTTGTTTATAAACTAAAAAATCTTTATTTATTCTTCTAAATCAATGTAATTTAATCTACTTTAAAGTAAGTCCCGATAAAAAACACCTATGCCAACATTTTTCCAGACCTCGAAACATGCCAAATAGTCTTTTTCGGGATAGCCATATGCACCATCTTCGATTTTTTCTATCTTCTTCTGAGCTCGAAACGCGTTCCCCGGAGTGGTCTCTTAAGTTTTGGGAATAGCCAGAAGTCACACGATGCAAAATCGGTAAATTTCGGTGGTTGCGGAACCATACTCGTTGAATTTTTGGCAAAATGGTCACGAAGAACGATTGAAATGTGAGCCGGTAAAAACAAAGAGTTGTTGTTGCTCATAAATCTGGTCTTTTTAGTCGAAGTGTTCGGCCGGGTGGAAGGAATTCAGAGTGCACCACACCAAAAATATAAAAAAACCAATTCACCTTACTTAAATTTGGAGTCCAGAAAGAAGATACATTTTGGAAATTTCTCTAAACCATTTATACATTTCATATTTTCCTTACATTTAATTAATATAGTTATAAAACATGAAGGACATTGTTGCCTAAGGCACTTTAGTGCGTGTTAGATTTAAGTATTTGTGCATTCAGGATAGGGTGTAGAAATACAGTGTATACATCCTTAAAGTCTTTACTTTTCTTCATATTTATCAATCTTAACTCAAGTGTATTCCAACCCTCAAACTTCCATTTTCCCCTTGCAGAAACTGGAGTTCCACACGCACACAGGCACCGCCTTGTTCCCGGCGCAGTTTGCTCTAAACTACGAGTTCGTGGACACGGAACAAGGAGGCGAAACCTGGGCGGGAAGGCGCGGAGAGGATCCCGTGCCGCCACTCTGCTCGAGAATATTCAAGAAACGCAAGGGCAACATCCAGGTGCCAAGGAACGTGTTCCTTTACGGACGAGGTGGCGCCAAGAATATAACCTGCTTGTATCGCTTTGAGGCGGGTCCATCGGAAAGGGTGAAGTTGGTGTTGCACAACGTATCCTTTGGCGAAGGTACAGCCTGTACCACGGACTCGGATTTGCATACGGGCAGACCCCGCTGCAATCAACTGGATCCCGAAGGTCGCATCACTGAGCTGCGACTTTTTGACGTTCCATTCAGGGATGTGAAGATCCAACTGGGTTGCTTCTGCGATAACTCCAGTGCTCTGTACAGCAATGCACCACTCACCTTCGTTTCCCATTCGAGGATTATGGAGCTGTCGTTCACGGTTACACGGTTGAACATATCGGAGGACTTTGCGGATGTTTTCTTCTCGGCTTCCTATGAGTTTAAGAGACAGCCGGACTGCAGGAAGCAGCTGAAGCTGAAGGGAGCCGGCGGGGAGGATGAACTGAAGTATCCACTTAAAACGCAGGATGCCAGTTGCGAGGGCCTGGCCTGGTACATCGAAGCCCAGTCGGCCGAGAGGTCGCTCTTCGTCCAGACCTGGGGCGCCTATCTGCCCGTGGATCCCACCTCCGAAGATGCCATGAGATGTCACACCAAGAATCGGCTGATGATATATTCCGGACGACCTCTGCGACCCATGAGGGTGGTGTGTCCGGCGCAAAGTGGACCGAGGCCTATGTCGCTGCACATCTTCTCCGAGGACTGGACCAATGGTCAGCCCTTGTTCATGAACAAGTAAGTTGGACAAACCATATTAAAGAGTCCTAAAAAATATAAAAAGGTGTTCCAGGAACACTGTTCCTACACACTGTAATTAAGACAATGTAGTGCTTTACCTGGTTTCCAATAAGATAAATAATAATTATATTATTGTACACCCGGTAAAATAATATATTTTATATCTTTATGTTATTTTCTTTCAAATAGTAATATAATATTATTTCGAGGTTTATTATTTGTATAGGGTAAATTGGTTTAAACTTCATTAAATTCTATAAATTTGAAAAGGTCCTTCTCAAATAGTTGTGTATTCCAATAAATTTTCTAGTAGTGAACACTGAAATATTTACAATTTCACGCTCTGATGTCGCCCAACAAGACTGCCTAACCAATTACCCAGTCCCCACAAATGTATAAAAAATCTGGCAAAAACAAATGAAGAAAGAACAGAACTTGAAAACATTCATGCCTAATGGTACACAGACTCCTTTCCATTATCAAGTGCATGTGAGCTAAGTCCACTCGAGCAACTGAACACTACACAGAAAGCCTCTTAGCTCGAGTATTTTTTGGGAATTTTTCACTCAAAATTAATTGCATTTTAATAGCTGCTAATATTTCAAAAAAAACTTCTGCACCTATTTGCTCTGGTGCCAGGCTCTTCGAGCTCGGCGTCCTTCTCCGCAGAGCTCTATCAAAAAGTCCTGCTTAAAAATGCAATAACAGGAAATGGCTACGACGGCAACAAAATACAGGAAATTGAGCGCAAAGAAATATGCTATATAGAGACGAAAAAATGAAAACGTAAACGAGACGAAGTCCAGGCAAACAAACATGGCCGTCAGACATGAACACATGTATACAATTGAGGTCAATCATCTAGATATTCTAAGTTTTCAAAACAACAAATTGTTGCTAGGCCTAAACATATTAACAACGTATGAAAACTATATTGAGTTGGCTGAGTAAAATTGAAAATAAGTTATTAAATTGCGAAAACAAGGTTTTTTTATCCTTTAGAAATAATTTTTGTATGGACCATTTTGGTTATTTTAAAAAATAAATATTTATAAATAACAATTTTTTTGTAATAATGTACTAGAAGTGCTGTAATTCTGCTCTTAAAATTAAAATATAAATAAAGTAGTAAGCAGTGTAGTAGTATTATCTAAATAGGTAAGAGAACTATAAGCAAATATCTTTAAAATGATTTTATAATTCTATATATTTTTCGGTAGTTCATATATAACTTTTTTTATTGAATATAAAAATGCAGAGCGGATTTAAAAATGTAAAATATGCATCCTTGCCCTATCAGCACATACCGACTTCCCACCTGTACTTGTTAAGGAACCCCTATAATTTTCACCTGTGCTGTGCACATGAAGCATGCAAAGCGAGCATGAGGCGAAGACAGGTGAACAATGGGGTGGAAAGGGGTGGCAGGGGGCGAAACAGGTAAGAGCATTTTGCCCGCTGGAACTTGGCCGTATGTGCTCCGGCAATTTATGTCCAAGGTGCGTGCCACCGAAATGAACCGTTGAACCTGGACGTTACACTCGTTTCTTGGACAAAAGTCCGGGCAGTTGACCAACCTTCTGTCCTTTTCCCTGGTCCTGCATTTAACGTGTTGCCATTAAATTTTATGGCCAACTTTTTTTCCCTTTTGTCCATGTTTGCATTTTGCTCAATTTTGTCGCCGCAGAACATAAAAAAGGGAGAACGGATGGGTGAAAAACGAGGAGAAGGAATATTGCATTGTGGACGACATGTGAAAACATATTTTTATGGGACCCCAAAGGGTAATTGGACATTGCACTGGATATCCGAGCTGGCTAATGAGTGTGTTGAGCCTTTTTAGATAATTAATTGTGAGCTTTTCAACTCAGCTGTGAATTAAAATGGGCAAGCTCTAAAGCACAGTAATGTTTAAGAGAGATTGGGATGAAGTAAATGCAAACAATCACACAACGTCATCTACAACTCTTTTTAATTTTAAGGGACGAAAATAAAAGAGTACATTTCAGAAATGTAAGATAGTGGAAATATACCTATCGTAAGATGAGAAAGTAATACAAGCAACAAGGAGGGATTAAGTATTTTGAAATAGAGGGCTTTCTATATTGATTTTCAGTGAATCTAATTGTTCCACTCTTGTTGCAACCAAACTTTTGCGGCTAACTCGCTCAATGCGCGACTTAAGCCAAACTGCAAATAAGATATTTTGTCTATGGCAACTTGAAAGTTGCGAGTAATTAGTTGCACTTCAGCAACTACTAGGCGGTGCAGATACCAAGGAAATGGTATAGGATATACCCAGATACTTGTCCAAAAGTTATGTAGAGCACGAAAGACGCAGTGAGAAAAGCAATTGCTTTTTTGCTATACCTAACAGAATAACTAGCTGTCAAAAAAATTTTTGCAATAGCGTATGATACTCGATTTATTTTGTAATAAGATTTATAATTTTGTATCCTTTACTTATAAACTAAAATAAAAACAATTAGACATTACCCATGGGTTATGTTTCCGGTGTAACACCTTACTAAAAAAATTCATTATAATTTTAAGCAACCATTTCTTTACTTCCTTTTAGTTAGGATTAATATATATATTTTTGAAAACAATGTAATCAGATTTTTATCTTCTAATTATGATTTACCATTGTTTTTACGTCATTATAATAAGCAAAAAGTAGGGCTTAAACCCTAGTTAACCAATAGTATAATAATAAATGTTTTTATACCCTTGCAGAACCCTCTGCAATTTAATTTTTTAATATATTATTAAAAAAAATATTGAGTATATGCTATTTTCTTAAACAAACCTTTATTAAATAATTACATTAAATAAATAAATATATATTATTATATTACATTTCTTTTATAAGCCACATTTGTTCACAGTGATCTCACATCCCGATTTCCATCTATGCCTTTCCAGACCAATCAGCCTGGTGCTGGAGCCCATCCTGAAGGAGCCCGGCGACATCTCCTTCACGTGGCTGGAGATCCACCGCACCAAGAACGCGCTGCTGCAGCAGTTGGACCTGCATGTGAATGCGAGCGTGACCACGGGCATGGGCTCCCAGAGCTCCTCCCAGTCCTCCCCGGGTTCCGGTTCGGGGATTGGCGGGCTGGGCTCCGGTGGGTCAGGATCCGCTGCCAACGCCGGAGGCTCTGCAGGCGGGGCAACGGCCAACGAGACGCTGAACGAGTTCGGCTTCTTTCCCAAGGAGTCGGACTGCGAATACAAATGTCCTGAAATTGATGCATGCATTGCGGCCAGCCTGTGGTGTGATGGTAAGTACAGATTGCCGGCTGAGGCCACAGCCCATTTCTCAGAGGGTTGCCGAATGGGTTTTTGCATGAGAGCACTGCATGCAAATAGTTTATAGAGGCCGACGTGGTCCGGAAACTTTCATGCGTTCACCAAAATAGGTCAGCAGAAACTACTTCCAAAAAAGTTAATAAGCTAAACACATCCTGAATTCTTAATAATGATTAAAGTCAAAGAGATTGAAGTAAGAAGTAAGTTAGTAAGCTAAACTCATCCTGAAATCTTAATAATGATTAAAGTCCAAAAGGTTTTGAAGTAGGCTTTCATTAATTTTAAGTTCATTAATAGTGTCTACTTTCCTGCATTTCTTTAAAACACATCTTAAAGTCTGATGAGCGAATACTATTTTACCAAACGGGGAAAAATGAAATTATTAGCGTTTATTTTCCATGTTCCTTAAAATGCTAACAGGTAAATGCTAGTGTTTTGTTTTAGAATGATGCTCTTCTAAAAAATGTTATAACCGAGTGTTACTCAAGGTATAATCCACGCCTTCCCTTGGGTATGTTTTATAGTTCTCATGTTAAAGTAATATAGCTTTAGGATCGAAATTTTTAAACGTTTTCTTGTCTCAATGTTGTTGCTAAAAGAGGAATTTGGGAATAATATGATGCTATCGTACAACCTTGTCAAAGAAATATAGATTCTTTATGTGGAGAACTCTTATATCCCTCTGAAGAGTCCTCGAACTCCCCTCTGACCTGGAGTTTTGCATTATTTGTACGTGATTTGGCGCTCAGTCCAGGGCTCTGGGCTATCCATTTGCAGCGTGCGCTCGGCAGTAGGCAACCAAAAATTTCACTTGTGGCTGGCTTGTCTGTTAATTTCGAGGCAGGCCGTCCCGCTTTTGTAATCAGGCAAAGTTTCCTGACAACTGCACACAGGCTGCACCAGAGCTGCTGGTTGTTAGTTGCTTCGTTGGTCGGTTGTCGTCGTTGTCGGCGGTTGTTGGTTGTTGGCGGTTGTTGGCCGACTGGTGGGATGGCTGGTTGTTGGACAAACCCGCAGCAGCAAAACCCCGAAATGTCTTGCGCAAAAAGTTTGTCCCAGTCCGGCGGCAGCCCAACCCAAATGGCCGCAACAGCTGGGCCAAACTTATTTGCGATGCACTTGAGAGATGAAGGACAGGAAAAAATACTGAAAAATTCGAAAGGTCCATAGAAGGTTTAATACCCTGTTTAGACAAATCTAAAAGTTATCTTTAAAGTCATGTCGGTATTGTCATTAGTTTTTCAACATTGCTACACTTAAATATGAATCACCATACACATATAATTTTTTCAAATTTAAATTTTTAAAGGGTATAGTTTTCATCCGCCTATAACTACTCGATATTCAAATATTGCAAGAAAAACCACTATAATATTAATGACTGCCTTGAACATTAAATATATATGTACATACAAAAGTGCTGGCTCTATCAGTATTCCATTCAATAGGGTATGATTGCATTTTACTAACACATTCAAAGCCATATAGACTCTTTAAAGTGTTCGCTTGGGGGGAAAAATACAAAAGCCGGCCTGGACTTTGCCTTTCTAGCTTCAATTATTTATGGGCAACCAGGCGCGTCTGCATCTGGAGCTGGTTAACCGCAAAGCCAGGGCATTAAACAAGCTTTCGGACCCCACGGGCCACTCAAGTGACACTGCATTCAATTTGTAACCATAGAGTAGGCCACCCGGCTGCGATGCCCATGCTCCCTCCCCAAAACCCCAATCTACTTTCAATTTTTCAATCAGCGCTCGAAACTGCCTCTATCTCGGTTACTGAATCTGTTCTTGCACTAAGAGAAAATTATAATTTTTTTCTTACTCTGGTGATATGATACTAAACATGAGCTCATCTTCAGAGAACTTTTGTATTCAAATTGTTTAATTTAATAATTCGTTAAAATTTATTAAAATATATAAGTAAGTCTAAACTAGACTTGATCTACAAATTCGGTCGAAATATAGGTCTTACATATAATCAGAAAAACATTTGCTACGAAAAAAGTTTTTACAAAGATTTGCAAATATTTTTAAATAATTCTGCAAAATATTTTTTATTTTATTTGTATTTAACTTTTTTTTGTAAAGCTTAAGATGGCAGATAGATTTAAGTACCAGACACTTATTCACCCAAAAAAAATCTTCGTGTGTCAATTTGATAAGTGTGGGTGAAAATGACACTACACCCAGGATCAAATTATTGGGATAAATTTAATCCTAAATAAGTATCAAAAGTATACTACATTGTATGAAAACTCATATTTGACCCTAAATAGTGTAGTGATAACAACCGTATCGAAGTCGATACCGATAAAAACTTTTTTTGATTGTTCGCGTTTCGAACTGCGCTCAAGTATCGGCATTTGAATTAAACATCCGCGGGAAACGTTGTGCGATAGACCAATGGGTAAAATGTCTGTCTCTGGTGCGAAAGGTCCCCGGTTCAAGTGCGCGCCGATGCTGTACGATTTATAAGAATAATATCTAACATTTCCTCTCTATCAATTGTAATAAAAAGGTTATATATATAAAACGTTTCCCTATTTCAAATAAAAAAGAAAATTAAGTTTGTCACGAGTGGGACTCGAACCACTAACCCTTAGGCAAGTGCATCAAAAACAATGCGCTAGCACTCTGAGCCACGCCTAAATTTTTATATCCAGCGGCAAAATGCTTTTTTCTGACAAAAAAGCTTTTTTGTAGAAAACTTTTTTCAAGTGACAAAGTGATCCTATATTAGGGTCAATTTGTATCAATAGTATCACATTGATACCTAAATAATGGCATATTGATGACGTTTTTTTTTGGGTGTTGTAGTGATTTAGATCTTAGACCACCTTATGCTTTGGCAAGGCATGGTTTGGTTTGAAGAGTGCTGAAAAATCCGAGTCTGTTTGGGGCACTACAGAAATCTTTTTCAATCTAGTTACAAGTTTAATCGAATTTTGGTTTTAAGAGATTTCTGTATCACACATTTGAAATTTGTACTCATAGTCGAAGAAATGATTGTGACCTCAATGTTTTTAGAGATTTCCGGGACTGGTCGTTTTTAAGAATCAGTTTATTTTTGTCAGAGGGAACTAAAATGGCTAATGTACCTTTATTATCGACCTCTTTTCTAAAAGTATCTGACTAATCCCTGCCTTTCAGGTCACCACAACTGCCCCAGTGGGTTCGACGAGTCGGAGGAGGAGTGCGGCACCGCCCGCAAGCTGCTGGAGTTGCCGGGCGGTGTGTTCGCCGCCCTGGGCTGCATTGCGGCCGCCTTGACCGCCTGCCTGATATTCTGCATGTTCGGCCTGATGAGGAAGCGGAAAAAGTCGGTGGTGCAGAAGGGCGCCGGAGTGGGCGGAATGGGCGTGGGCGGCATGGGCGTGGGCGGGATGGGCGTGGGCATCGGGTTCATGAACGGAGCGAGCAACGGCAACGTCTCGGCCGCCAGCATCGGAACCCTGAAGAAGGACTTCAAGAAGGAGGCGCTCTTCATAGACCCGGCCTCCTGACACGGACTACAGCCGGTCGAATATATCCACGTGGACCGGGAGACCACCGTGTGATATGTTGCCGCCGGCTGTGGCATCACCTATGATCATGTGGAGCTTTCCATGGAGCTGGCCTGACCGATGGATCAGTCCGCTGATCCCGTTCAAAATCTGGCCTGGAGATTTTAAAGAAACAGAGTCGACGCCTGGAGGTATGAGAACACTAAAAGAAACTACGTTTTAAGCCGATAACTTTTTCTAAACGCTTCTGGGAGTAACAAAATGCGCATGAGCGTATTAGCGTATGTAGTCCTAAGGAAAACGTGTTATTTAGTTGGTTATATTTTCTTACACTGCCATTATTAACTGTATTGATCAACTAGTCTGTATATAGTTTTTTTTTTTAAATTAAGTTAAAAAGAAGTCAGGACTTGGAAAGCATAGTATTCGATATTGAAATTTCGTGTATTTCGATATGAATTATTATTTATATATTAGTTCCGATTGAATTGAATCATTATAAACACTATTTAATGCAGTTCGCGTCTAATTATATGAGATCTTTTCAAACTAAAAACACTTTAATGATCAAGTTAAGGTTCATTTAGTATTTCAAGCAACTCCTCAGAGGTTTCCGAACAAAACATAAATGAGTAACTTAAATTTAAAATGAAATCAATAGTACGAATTATTATATGAATACCAGTCCTAACTTCTTCATAATTTCTTATATTTGGTAAAGGAATTTCACCACATTTCATTTAACCTAGACTACATACGACGAGCAAAATAAGAAAAAACTATTGTAAATTAGGTACCTTTAAAACCAGTTAGATCAGCTAGAGAGCAAACAATTCGTGGGCAGTTAGTAGATGCCTTCGGCATATTTACCACATAGCACTAGCACCCTTTAAAAGAAAGTAAACAAATTACATTTAGCGACTAAACGGAAGAGATCAGAAACTACAATGAAATTGTATAGAAAGAGCAACTCAAAGAGCAGACCCCTATCCGTAGGGCCTCTCTGGCATTACTTTTAAGCGACTAGACTAGGAATAAAACTGTTAGCAGCATTTGAAAACGAGTTGGGGAAGGTCGAGGGAAATCTCTAAAGTGTTGTGATCTAAGGCATGCACATACTGAACTATGTTTAAACAGAAGCAAATCGAAGCATTTACATGATTAATACTCACAGCCGGATGCGTGGTATGATATACACATATTTGTATAGGTACTAGCTATATAGACTAATAAGATGGCAGCACTTTTGGGTTTTTATCGTACAGCACAACACATAAGCAAAGGACATCACCTAGTGGTTTATTATATACAAGTCGATACAAGTTAATAAAATGCAATTGTTATTAATGAATTAAGTAGAACTCCAAGCCAGAGATATGTTCACTTTCATCTTAATCGAGAGAACTGCCAAAGGATTATAAAACAAAACAATCAATGTAAATATTTCTGTCGAGCAATTACTTGTTTTATGTCAGCATTTATGTTCGTAACATGAACACAAATTGTTTCCCATAAGTAGCTGCATTAAGTAATATTCCTAAAGGTATTTAGACTTTGTAAAAACTACATGCAAAGAGTAATAATAAACTGTACGCAAAACTAACGTTTAAGTCACGGCCCATAACCCATATAAACAATCAAACTTTTGGCAGTTGCAGTAGAATTAAGCAAACACCAAACAAAAAGCGTAAAACAAGACATAAGTACTTTATTTTATAGACACTAAAACTAGGAAAAAATTATAAAACTGAAACAAAACATTCACTGGCAGCAATGAGAATTTTAAAAATTTAAGAACCTCTGCCATCTGCAGGCAGAGTTCACATCCATAAAAACCCATTAAAATTTCAAATCCAACCGAAAAGCATTTGTATAAAAAAATATATGATTTAGTCTGCATAAAAAGGTAAAAGGAAGTATATACATAAATTAAATCAAACATTTTCGGTTGGCATTTTTTGATAGCAAATAACCTAAATATTTATAGCCGAAAAGAAAGAAAAAACGAACGAAACGCACTTTGTACAATTTAATAAAAAACAAAGAAATATTGTTTCCAGACACACACCACGGCATACGTATAGGATATTTTACACGCATTCAAGTAAGGGATAAAATAATACTGAAAAATATATGAAAACGAAAACAAATTAAATTAATTAAAATGGCGCATAGGCCAAAAATGCATTTTTGCTGCCGGAAGTTGAGGATGCAACAAAATATAAGGAACACCGTTGGCAGTGCATTTAATAGGTAGCTTTAGGACCACCTGGAAGTGGATCGATCCACGCTGCAACTACTTCGTTGGCCACCATTGTCACACAAAACACTCACATCTCAATCATCAGTTCGGTTCAGTTCCTTCTCTCAACCAAACCAAACCAAACTATGGAAATTTCTGTGCCAACTGTGTTTAAAGTAGAACCCAAAGATAAAATACGAATAAAAAGAGAGCGAGTGAAGAAATTGAATTATGACCGCGCATAAAACATTGCATGTAATTTATTTGAAATGTTCGAAAAACGTAGACGAAAAGAGAAGAAAACTGTGCGCGAGATGGTAAATAATAATAAAATACAGACAGCTGTGTAAATAGTCAGACGGCGTACAGTCTACGCATATTTAATTAAAACTCAAAATAGAGACCCAATGGGAAAGGAGATCATGTCTTATGTTCGATGTTTTCAAATCCCCCACTTCATTTCGCCGTTGGATAGCGTAAGTTTCACTTGTATGATAAATAAAACTAAACAAATATTTATATAGAGATATTATACGTATATGAAAAAGGAAAACCTTAAAATAATGACGCACTGAATCAAATAGATGAAACGAGTATTTAAAACCAAGACAATTAAAACCAAAAAGAACTTTAAGCAAAATAAAACTGAGAAAAAATGGAATTTAAAACAGCGCACCTGTCTTTATTAGCCGAATTTGGGGCTGCGGGTGGCTGGTTGGCTGGGTGATTTTTGGGGCCTGTGGGCGGAATGCCAACTGTTCCGTTTGACGCTTGGGGGAAAACCGTTGGCCAAACTAAGGCAAACTCAAAATCGTGTCCAAATAGCTGGCAGTCAAGTAGGCCACAGATTTTGATTGCCCGCATCCGGGCAGCCATCGGTGGACATCCTCGAAATTCGGAACATCGAACGAGATGGTGTTAAAGCCAAGCCGGCTGCTCCAGGCGTGGGCTCTCACCGGTTGGGACTGGGACTGGGTATGGAACTGGGAATGGGATCGGGCTGTTGGTTCGGGCCTTCCCAGAATTTTGACCCGCCCAGTGGACAACGTTAGCGTTAACCCGCATAAAACATAAGCCACCGAGCCTGGTGCTCGTGTTGTGTGCTCTATGTGCCACAGATTCCAACGCCTCCCCGAACTCCCCAGTTCTGTGACTCTGTGTTTATGGCCGGCAGCTCGGTTTGTGGCCCTGGCAACTTTGCCCCTGGACTTGGCCAAAATGGCTTTGATAAGCGTGGGCGACAGAAAGCCCTGAAAATGCTAGCGAGGCGTGGCAGAGGACTATTCGCAGAGTTTGAAAGGGTTTGACATCAGGGTAAGTACTTAAATAATTGGGCTTTTGCTTATATGATTTGGTACATTTTAGGTACATGTAAGCTTAGTAATATTCGGAGAGTCCAAAAAAGGTCCATCCAGTAGACATGTTAACTGGTGAACGGATCATTAGAAAATTATAATGCAAAATCTTCCGACAAAAAGACTAAGCATTATCGGAACATACTTTTGAAGTTATCGTGTTCATCGGATTCCAGGTCGTGGTTTCGAGAAAAAAAAGCGATTGTATTGCGTTATTGCGATCTGAGGAACATAACTTTTTACATTTTGGGAGTGAAAAAACTATACCCAAAATTTAAAACAATGTTTTTGATTTTAGCTTTTAACATGTACACCCCTAACCTTTAAAGTCTAAAGCTAGCTGGAAAAGACAGACAGACTAATATGTTATATGTAAAAAATAATTTTAGAAATTGTTTGTTCAATCGATTTTTATCTTAAATCTTCCTCGATTATTTCCAAATTTTGAAAATAATAAAATACCCTTTTATTACTTCACCTATACCATTAAGTTTTTATTTGTTGTACACTGTAGCCAAAAGTTTAAAACTTAAGGACTTCGGCCGGACTTAGATTTTGTATACATCTTATGATGAATAAAGCAACATTTTAATATGTTTGTTAAGCAAAAACGTACACAGCTTAGATATCTTTATTTTTATTTCCAACATTTTATGTAATTTATTTTTATTAAATTTATTTTATTTTTTAAAAATAACACATATAATACTAACCAACCTCACTGTGTTAAATTCACACTCAAACACCAGGCCAATATAATATATACGCACACCTGCCCGTAACACACACACTCGCCTATTTATATTTGCACCTAGGGCCAATTGCAGTTGTTTACAATTGAGTGGCCAGCTCGGCAGATTCGGCCCAACAACAAACGAGCAGTTGGCAGCAGAAAAAATATTAACACCGGGCCAAAGATATAGCCAACTTATGGCGAGTGACCACAATGGGACAGCTGATAAACTTAACCCGAAAACTGACAGCCGAACAACTCGTCAACTTTCATGTTTTGAAATCGGGGAAAGAGCCAGATCATTCAGATGGCTCACTTATCTCAATCGATTTGAACACTCATCGGATGCAATGGGCAACAACTAACCAAGTTTTTAGCAACTCACTTTGCATTTTATTGCTTTCTTAGTTGTAATTACAGAAGTGCCTTAAATTATTACCTTATAAAATAAAAACATGTGCCGCCAACACACTCTTTTTTATTTTATTAACATATTTTGCCTGTTTTTATGTTGAGACTGGCTCTTTTCGATTTTTTGTCATTGTTGTCGAGAAATTTACACGAATTTTCAGCTTGTTGCTGAAATAAAAAAAGGTTAGTAAGTTTGAACAATCAGTTTTTTTGTCGTTCCTAAAAAAGTGTGGACCTATGCAGATAGTTGTGGGTAAACGCTTAAATCTGGAAGCCGTCTGACGCCAGTCAGCGGACAAGTAAGCTACAGTGCCGGAAAAATGTTTGTGTACCTCAGATAGCAATCGAATTATTTAAAACCATAAAATAGAAAAACATTGGAAAGAAAAGATTTAAGCACTATAAGCTCACATATTCAAAATAAATATATTTATTTGGGATTATAGTTAGCATATTAATTTTTATAATAAAATTCCTTTAAATACTTTATTGATAAAATGTAATATTTTATTTAGCTTTCATTGATTTGTACCGAGGCTTGATGTATTTTTAATGCAAAACTAATATCAGATCTGTCAAGTGACTCCTATAAGGCACTGTGCCACAAGTATCCGCAGTCGAATAAGGGTCAATGAGCTTTGTGGACAGCAAGTGCGGAGACCGAGGGAACTTAATTCTTATAGAAATTTCAGATTTGACTCTGGGCGAAACTAAGCACTATTATCCAGAGTTGGCCAAAGAACGATGGTAGAAGCCAAAATCGAGAAGAATCTTTAATTTATGCACGACTGGCAAAAACTAATCGATGGAAATTACAAAAGCGGGAAGGTCAGCTTTTCGACTTCCCAACAAGGGGGAGAAGTTCAAAGGTAAACCTGTTTTTAATTCTAATACTCTTCCTATAAAAAATTAAAACAAGTTGAGTTGATATCCAAGTTATTCTTTTTGCCAACGTGGTTAAGACCATACGGAATGATCTTTTTGGTTAATATTATAGTTCGAGTTGGAACAGCCAACTGTTTCAATAGAGGATATTGAAACAAGTGCCCAAATTAGATTCCTTGCGCGGAGAATAATGTGATCTGCTGTTTAAACGACCTAAATAAATATGTCTAAGTAGATTAATGTCAGATGTCGGGTAATAATAAAACTGTTACCACAGACAAATGGACTACAGTCACGTCCAATCCGTCAGTCAAACCCCGAACAAAGAGCGGCGAGAAGAGCGAGCAAACAGAGCCGAAGAGAGCGATCTTGGGCGCAGAAGAAAATGGTAAAAGCAAACAGCGGTAAGCCGCTGCCAACGTCTTAAAGTTGGCCAAAAAGGCGGCCAAGTGCCCCCAGGAACATTCAGTCAAGCCGCGATCGCCGAGCTCTACGGACGTCTCTATCTTCATACCTCTTCGTGAATCGGAGTGAACTCAAGTGCCGACCGGAAAATTCTTTCGGCCAAGAAAGGTCTTCGAAAAAGATCTAAATCGATTGTGTTTTTGTGTAATAACATTGGATGTCTCTGAACGCAGAACGATCGTACAAAATGAAGCTGCGCGACGTGGAAAATGCCTTCAAATACCGGCGTATACCGTATCCCAAGCGGTAAGTGTGATCCGGCCGAGAAAAACCCAGAGGAGAAAAGATTTCTTTCACTCGAGAATGGAGTTCGTTTCAAAGAGGAAATGCAATTGAGTTCCAGTTTCAGTTTAATTGAAAACCGGTCATAATTGCTATTGAATGGTCAGAGAATTGAGTTGGTAGACCGAAGATTGCGTTCGCCTCGACGGCTGAAGATTAAAGCAGACTCTGCTCTCGATTCTCCATAAAAAGCGTTTAACTTTCCGTTTTTCGCAGCTGGCTAAAAGTGAAAGACATTTCAGGGTCGCCGCATTTGATAAATATAATTAAATAAAAACTTCAATTGCTCGCAAAAACAGTTCAAACATTTTTGTCGGACTTTAAGTACTGCCAACAAGTAAATTAATTGCAGCTATTTCTACACATGAAAAATGTAATTTGCTTCTTTAGTTGCTTTTGGATCTGAATGATCTTGTTTTTTCAAAAGCGTTAAAAATTTGTACATTAATTTGGCTATCAATAAAAAATAAAGTTCATAATACGGTATATTATTATGATTTAAACATTTTTGTTGAAAATGTTTTATAAGTTGTTGGCCACTTAAATAGATAGCTTAAGCATTTATGTGGGAATTTGCTTGCTGGCATCCAATAAATAAGTTGTATCTATTTATACACATAAAAAAATGTAATTGTGTTTGGTTGAAATTTCTGAAATTGTGTTTTTGATCAAAGTAATATTTATTAAACCAAATACATATATTTAAATAGATTTTCCCTTTTACAAAGCGGTTTAAAAAACTGATAAAGTACTTAGTCTGCTAAAATTTATAATCATATTTAAGAATACTCTTAGTATATGCTTTAAATTTCTTAATATATCTATAACATTTGTATTTTTTTCATTATTTTCAAAACTTCTGTTTGTGCACTTACGTGGCTGGCTTTTTTCAATTGTTGCTCTAGTTACAAAGCTACAGTCTTGTTTATATTTTTTTATTGCTGTTTTTTATTTTCAATTCTTCTCATAATTCATTTGGTGTAGCACCTTGGGGCCAGTTTACAGAGATGAAAAGAGGAAAACCACAAAGCCGAGCACAACTTCAACTATTTCAAGTAGCCAAAAGCACTGTGTCTTACCACCTTCCCTCGAACTGCTTTGTGTGAGATTACATTTTTCAGTGTTTGTTCTGGCCTTTTACAGAACGCAGCTCGGCTCAGTTCAGTTCGGCCTGGCTCAGATAAAAGTTAGGACCCGCTGACTTGACTGCCCGCTCATTAGTCGATGGTTGATGGTCGTCGGACGGCGGTTTCTGCGGCCGCCCATAACAATTTTGGCTATTAAAAGGTGTTTAGGCCAGAGATCTCAGCCACTGCGTCCGCTATTGTGCAATGTTCGCTCTTTTTTACGTTTGCATGGCCAAAATTGTGGCAACGAGTGCGTCGAGATGTAAACTAATGATAGACCGACTACACATGTTATGGACTAATTGGCTTTTGGGAAACTATTTTTTCAGCTTTTGTTGATTTTAAAAAGGGTGTGAGAATTTGCTTTTCATTAAAGCGAAACGGGCTGGAGTCATGGCTAACAGATATTTGCATACAAGTGTGAGTTTTGGCCACGAAAATAGTTAAAGCATTAAAGATGTAAAATGTTTAAAAACATTAATGAAAAGAAAAATTCTTTACCATTTAAAAATGAACAGCATTTCTGAACCTATCATTTAAGGTTTGCGTAATATTAAACTCAATTAAACTTTTTTCCCCTATTTATTAAGCCGTCGTTTATTATCGCGCTGCCAAGCCCATTTTCCCCGTTTATTTACAGAACAAATTATTACATTTAATGTATGAATTACTGGCATTAATTAAACAGATGATTTAAGTGTAGATATGCACTTTCTGTGATTACCGCTCGCAGTAGCATAAATTTCACGCTCGTTTTGACAATTTCCTGCAGCTGCAAACTCTCAGTCAATCAGTTGGTCACTCAGTCACCCAGTCAGTCTGCCAATCAATCAGGTAAACATTTGTTTTTTATCCATTTCCGTTTGCCCAGCGATTTGGCGAAAAGACAATCTTAACATTTGCACAGCAAAATTATGCAAATATTTAAATATGGATATGATTTATGGCGGGTGAAAAGAATTGTGCTGTGCTGGAGAGAAAAACAAATTCCCAATGTGCGTACTGCCGTTATTTGCACAGCTCTTTTGTGCGTTTCCAAATTGATATTAATTAATTAAATTAATTGGTTTTGCTTAAACAACTCTCCGACAGATGTTTGGCAGCTTCATTAACCAGGCACGCGATAAATACGCATTGGAGAAAATGAGTTCGTTGCACTCGGTTGATAAAAGCTGTCGAATTCGACTTATGAAGTCGGTCTCAATCAACCGAGTAGAATCGAATTCGGTTATGCAACACTTTCCCGTGAATTAGCATAAATTACCTTCTCTGATTTATTATCCATATAGATTAGGGCTTACCTAACACACACTTACTCTTATTTTCAGTGCAAGCCGAAGCGTGACAGAAATTATTTAGAACGCCCCAAAAGCGGGTCAGCTGGGAAAAAGAGGCAGAAGACTCAAGCCGTGCTTGTTCGGAGAGACTGTAGCGGGCTCTTCGGCTTTCTGAGTCTTTCTTCTGCGCGTCTCTCTTTCTTACCGATTTCTTCTTTCTTCGGGCGCCTCAACATGCAGTCACTCACACTCGCGTAATTACATTCAGTGATGTGATTTGTTTTCTTTATTTTGTTTCCAGCTTTGTCTTGCGTTTTGTCTTATTTTGTCTGTCTTATTGCAATGGAAATGATGTTATATTGGGAATTTTACACGCTGCCGGTGGTCGCGGGAAAGTTAATTATTGCCGACAGTCTGCGGCGGGTGGCAAATTAAAAAATATTAATTAAAATCCAAAATTATGTTTTAAGTTGTCTGTTTTTAGGATGCAATTACGCATTCATCGCTGTTACTCTCGCAGAAAGAAATTAAAACATATTTTTATCAACGAGGACAATACGTAAAATATCTAAATATAACTCTTTATAACCCTAAAAGACATCGTCGTATTTATGTTCGTATAACTTTAAACTCATTTTTATTATATTTCACAATACGCAAAAAAAGTTTTAAGGTAAACTTTACCAACACAATGGTTATGTGGTCCCAACCCATCAAATTGTCAATTTGACCAACGAAATAATTACACTACTAGGAAAAAAACACAAATTACCATTTTATTGTAGTTTTACTATTAACTAGTTACCAAAGCAATAATAAAATTCACTATTTTAAATAGGTGTTGAACAGTTGCGTAACTATCCTTATTGTCAAATTTTACGCATAAAAAAAAAATTTAGTACTTAAACAAAATTTTAATAACATATCCCACTATCTGCAACCAATATCATGATTTTAAATAGTTTACCCAACAAAATAAGCAGAGCAACAGGACACAATCTAGCTACCTTTAAGCCCGCACTTTACAGCATTTTCCCAAAAACTTCACACCTAACCCGCATGATCGGGTGAAACTCTAGGCCCTCCGCCCACCTTTCGCTCCTTTTTCACTGATAATTTCGCACGCAACTTTTGGCAAGTGAAAGCCCACAAAATATTCACATGTTTTGTATACATTATAGCAATTTATGACCGCAGCCGTTTAGCACCTTTCAGAAGAGACGGCCAACAATTTTACTGGGCCAATTCCAGAGAGCAACAAACGCCCACCAGCAGTCTATAACTATACGGCTGTTATTAGTTGGTCGTAAAAACAAAAACTTTGGTCATGCCCGCGTGGACCCCAAAAACAAACGCCCTCTCCCACGGCAAATGAGACGAAAGAGTTTTTCTACCTTATGTAAAACGGTCAAATGTCGACCTGAGTTACGGATAAAATGCAAACAAATTCGCATTATTTTTAGCTTAGTACATAGACCCTATAAGAAAGGCACAAGCTGATTAACACAATCATGTGAAAAAAGTGCAACACTTTTGGCTAAAAATAAAGCAAGTGCCAAAGGCAAAAAACACACAGCCGTAGACAGACAAGTGGAAATTATGTGTATAGCTTTCACTTGATATACAAATATGGGCTTTGACAAGGGGGCGTGGCCAGCAATGCGTAACAGCCAAGTGATGATGACAATGATGAATTTCAAGTTTCAAGTTTGAATTTGCCAAGTGTAAATGGCCGGGCAAAAGGTGAGGTTGAGCGGAAGGTGGAATTAGTTGTGCCGTGGAACTAGTTCAAAGTCATTGGGGAGCGTGTTTGAACGTCATTCAGCAATCAAGGCAGAGGTTAAAAAATGTTTTTCTAGCAGCAAGTTGACGGATTATACCATACATTTTAAAATGTTTGATCTTTCTTTATGCCCATGTTTTATATAACATAGTGTTTGGAATAAAACACGCGCCACCTTGTACATCATATTAATTTAAACAAATGATCATTAACTAATTACCCTTTCACCCGTCTGATAAAAACAATGAACACAACTCATTAATAACACTTCAGCCAACATAGTCCCCCTAATTTATTTCAGCACTTCCTTTCCCGAAAAAAGACTTTCATAAAAATTATCTTTATGCAACGCACAAAAGGTTAAAAAAAAACAGAAAAACCTCCTTTCAATTTTGTTTTTCCCAAAACATATCAAGATGAGTCTGGTACTCTCTCATAAAATTTGATTGTTTTTGATCAAATATGCATGCAAAATGCTATAAATAAGAAACCGGGCTGAAATGTGAAAAAAGTAAAATGTGTTTACTTGTTTGCCAGCGTTTTGCCGTTTTGTTTTTAAGTTTGGCAAATGCAGACGGGGCAAAATTGGATTTAATTTCTTTGCTGCTTCTTCACTCTCACGCGGCGAAAGTGAGTTAACGCTCAGCTTCAGATCCGAACTTGGGCTTCCTCGAGTATGTAAATCACCTTTTTTACAGCCAGCCAGGCGAACTGCTGGAGATTTATGGGCGCCAGCTACTTAGGCGAGCAGAATACTCCGCGGTGGGACATGTCTGGGATCCCAAGAGATACATGGATTCCCAGGTGGGTGGAGCTGTTAGCCATGTGGAGAGGAACTCCATTACCAAGTGAAAGCATTGAACTGCAATTAGCGGGCGCATTTATGATTCTTTTCACTTTTCTGGCAGCCAAGCATTCAGAGAACTTTGGTGTTAATTGGAAATAAACCGGATTACCGATTCAGTTTCACTCTTTTCCGCTTGATGATGAATTTCTTAATAAATATTTTCAGGAAATGCCAATTCTATGTAGTATTATTTAAGTATTAAGATGTCTGCCCTGCTTTAATAGAACTTTCCGCGATGTGTGGCAACTGAAAATCTATATGTTTCTGTTCCACTCCCTTGCACTTGAGAAGTCGAACAGGCCCGCCATAAAAGGCCATTTCATCAACTCTTGAGAAAACTAAAAAAAATGCAATAAACCAGTTTGATAGTTGGCAAATATTGGCCAAGACCGAAACAAATGCACTTTCAAATGCAAGCAAAGCCGAGCAGTCGAAAAGTCGAAACAAAAAGGCGAAGGCAACGCCTAGGCAGAAAAAAAGCCAAACTACAAGATTCCGTAGAGCATATAAAGAGCGGAGTCTAGAAACCGACCCCCAACAATGGACCAGGCCAAAATTGAAATTGTAACAAAATGCTCACGACAAATATGCGGTTTTTGTCCGTCCCGACTTACAAGTTTTTCCCCATTTTCCGCCTTCCTCTCTCGCTACATATAAGTGTATCTCCTGCCTTTGGCTGTGCCACTCCAAAAGCCAAAAGCTGCATCATGACGTAATGACCACATGGAGCAGCCCGGCCAAGTCATGTGCCTCTCGCTGGCTTTTAGGCTAAGCCGCAAACGGAAAATCGGTCCACAGCTCGAGGAGGATCCCGAGCCTTCCTATAATTAAATATTTTTTAATTGCGCTCTCTGCGGTCTTTTAATTGCCGGGGGATTGGCCTAGGCATGACAAGTATGTGAGGAAAAACTAAAAATCTTGGCTGCATTTTCTTGGAGTGGTCATTCCAGATTTAAATGGCAATGGGGGCTGGAGATTAGAGTTATAATAACTCACAAATAATTGAAGTTTATGCTTGGGCAACTGAAGAAACGTATGTGAGAATTTTATGTGATTTTAGAGGTGTTGGATACAGGATCTTAAAAAAGATACAGGTCCGTGAAGTAATATCCATTAGCATTTATTTCATCGGCTAATAAAGTGCATTTATATGAAGATGATAACTCGCTTCTTTAATGTTTTCGATAGGGGAGTGTAGGGTAAGGTGACGAGGGTATATGTGACATCATGTCAAAAATTTCAAATAATTTAAATCGATTTATCGTATCATGCCGACAAAGTATTTACAATAATATTAACAAATTAAACCCAGGAACTGAAGTTGACATGTTTTGTAAGTTAAATTTGTACCCATTATTATACATTTTCACCCATTCTTGATGAAAAAATAAATTATTTTCACGTGTGAATAAAGTTTTAGTGTGTGTTTATCAGTTCATGACCTTACCCTACAACTCTTAAAAATGATAAAAATTGGTTTAGTACTGGTATTGGCTGTAGTACATAACTCCGCTAAATTTTTTCCATCGAACTTTTACAGGAATATGCTCAACAGATGTCAGGAACTATCTGCTTTTAAGCTTTTGGAAAATACTAATTTTTTGGAAAAGTAACATTCAAAAATCAAATTGTTCGTCACTATATCCCAAACTTCCCTATAAATATGGCTGGAAAAGGCTAAAAAAATAAGCAAATCCTCGGTTAATGCAATGATTTAATTAATTGACTTATCAGGTTAACATCAAAAAAGTTGTAACAAAGTGTTTCTTAAAAACAACATTTCCACGTCTACCCATCGATCAAAGTTTGGAGGTCCAACTACCGTTAATAAAAATAATCCTTAAACGTAATGCTTTACAAACTTGTATACTGCTTACAATCGCAACAAAAATACCACAAACTTTATGGATCATTAAAGTCCTGGTTTGATTGCCCTAAATTGCCGGCCGCCGAAAGAGTTAACGAATTGGAATTGCTCTGTTAAGGAAAGTTAAATGGATCCCTAATGAATGTCGGATGTTGTAACCTGCCATTGAACACCCCCAATAATAGCTGTAATCCAATTTCTCCCCTTTTCCCTCGGATATGGCAGCTGTTACTCGGAACCCGGTGAAAGGAGGTTGGCAAATCAAAATTGATTTTAATGATGCCTTCGTTCGGATCGCTTATCGGACATGTACCGAACATCATGTTCGTAAATCATAAATCTTGCTATCATTTCGTTTTGATACCACCTGGTGGGAGGAGGTCTTAGGGTGGCTATTGCCAAACATTTTTCATTTCTCGGGGCGAGCACATGAGTATTTGGATTCGGGTGAGGAATAACTGCCGAAAGACGCCCTGATGGGGTCACAAACTGTGCGTGTACTTTCCACGGCCACTGTTTTAGAGTCTTGAACCAATGTTTGTATACTAGGTGGAGCCTTCGCCATGTGGCAGGTGCAGCAGGTATTATTCACCCGCCTTTCACTAAACAAAAGCCAATGATGCCAGGTGAGTTGGGTTGCGTTGATGTTGGCCTAGCGCTTGCTTAGCTTACATCTTTTGTTTGTTTTGGCCGGCTGCATTTTGATGCTTTTGATAGTGGCATGGCTCAATGTACAACATTGTACACCTTTTTAATTAGCCAGGCCACAAGAGTCTGCAGTTAAAATCGAGAGGATTTTGTTTTCGCATCCGACATCAAATATTTATTAATAAATAAAGGTTGAATAATAATACCCTTGCTTTCTTATAAAATATAAAGACTTATTACCCAGAATGTAACGTCAAGTAGATATTAATGATTTAAGTGCCTTAATCGAACGGCATTATTACACTTTACAATTCAGGACAATAAATAAATGACAAGCCGGATTAATTGAATTTCCTGTTTGGCTGATTAGAACACTTAAACTAACAATCCTAAGCTAAATTTCTCAGAATAATTTGGTAGATAAATCAACCGCTAGAAATGGCCAACATCCTTTCTCTATTCCAATGACTTCCAATTAACATAAATGCAATGGCAAACATGCGACAGACAAATACCTGCAAGGGAAATTGAATTGCTTAATTAATTTCCACACTCGCTTCCTCTTTCGAAAACAAGAGAACGCAGCAGAAGACAAATAAAACTGAAAATAAAATTTAATTTTAATGTAGCTTAGACTCGTTTAGTCAAAGATGTCCCACAGGATGCATATCCATTTTAATGCTTTTTGTTCCTTCTCTTTGGGATTTTTATGTGCGAAGCGAGTTTTCCTTCGGTCGCCGGTTAAACAAGTTGCCGAGACGATGGCGACCTACTTTTGGCATCGCCTGTGACTGGGACTGCGACTTGGACTCGGACAGAGTCTATAGATGAGAAAAAGTCGCAGATCTCTGCCAGGCGTTGGCGAAAAGACACCGAAAACACCGGCAATATCCCCAAAATCTTTTATAAATCAGGTTTTATTTATACAAAATATGGCACTTATGATTTTTAATAAACTTTAACTTTCAACGTTTATTAATGTTTTTGAATATTTTAGAAGAGTAAAGCGTACAAAATATCTACTACTATTTTTCCCAGTGCATTTTTGCCTCGTCTGTGGCGCCACTTTCTTTGGCGTCCAGTTGACTGGTTGACACCAATTTGAATGGCAAGTTTCTGTCAGGCGGCCTGCTCTTTTTACATCACAAATGAGCGGAAAATCGGATCGGGTTCGCCATGTGAAAGTCAAGGAGTGATACAAATACTTAATACTTAAAGGCCCTCCCACCCCTTCAGGTGGGCACGTCTATAAGGAGGTTTCGGTTAACGCAAATTGGCGAATGTGGCCAGTGGGGATTGTGCAGCTGCCGTGGAGAAAGGATTCTTTCCTTAGGTCATGGCAATCAGCAGAGCAAATTAAACTGGGCTCCGCTTTAACTATCTTTGGGCAGTCTAATAGCATGTTTTTCTTGCCACAATAGATTTAATTGGCGGTGGGTTGGGAGTTTCAAGGGAACTGCTTGAGATAATGCAAATATTGAAATCGATCAATGGGGCTAATGAACAGAAAAACCCTACCTGTGTAGTGAATAACTCAAGTTTCCTCAAATGTATCTATTTTATTAAGCTTCGGGACTTCAAAACGGCTGAACTTGATCTACATTTTATATCAAACATCTTTAAAAAGCTCTCAAAAATTGATAAGTTTCCCTCTCGAGTTTCAGTTTTCCATTACTTTGAGCATGGGCTTACGTCTCTTTGCCTAGTCTTTGGAAAATTATCTATAAACTCCCTTTGTCAATATCAATTTTCCCTGCCGCAAGTAGTCGTAGGTAAAATAATGACAACAATGGAAATGCTTATCATGGCCATGCAAGCTCGGAGAAGCCAACTCGAATTTCCAGCGCAAGATACAATATTTTCCCCACCCCAATGCACTTTGGAGTCCATGCAGGCGTTAAATGAGAAGCGTTTGACAACTGGGAAGCCCTATCCACCTTATACCTATTGCCCTCCAGTCGGTTGCAGTTGTTGTTTGGAGCCGCCAGAGATCAGAAATTAGTGTGCCAAGTTGTTTGGCCCGGTGCCGCCCACATATTCTTGTTCCATGCACTGAAAACCCATTCGTGGGTATGACAATTCATTTCCAGTTTTTATCATAACTCATTTGCCCTGTCTGAAGATGGTGGATAAAGATGGGAAAGCATCAATAATAGGGACCATCGATAGTTTGATTATCGATCATGGAAGTCATCGACATTATCGATACCATAAAAATTGCCATATGCTGAAGCAGCACCAAAAAAGTCTCCAGTTCTTAAAAAAATTTTAATTTCCAGAATTATCGATTGATTTTAAATTCCTGTCGTTTGATTTACCTACCGGTAAAGTCCTTCTGAAAAAGTGATAAAGATCTTCAGTCTATTAATATTTTTGTATAATTTTGATGTAAAAACTGTTAAAACTCATGCAAATACAACTACAAACTGTATATAAATAAATATAAATATATTACTTCTTTCAAAGTTATGAATTAAAAGTATTTATAAGGTCCACATAATTTCTTGAGAAGGCCGATGATTATTTTGGATATCTTTTCCGTGTGTAATCCGTGCCACTCCCCGTTTCCCAGCCGCCCCTTCTTCACCCACACACGTATACAGAGAGCAGGCAAAAATTAATTGCAATGCCGCAAATGACAGCGTCAAGTAGTAAAAGTACACTCAAAAAAAAAATCACCATAAATATTAGAAAATCGCCCGTGATTTCAAAACGCCATTGAATTAAGAAATATTTTCTTGATTATAGAAAAAATGCCTACAATTTAAGGAATTCGCCATAATTTTTTTTTTTTTTGTAATGAAGAAGAGGAAGAATCCCATTTTTTTCTTCAATTAATGGCGAATTTTTCTTGATTTTTTTTCTTGAAATAATGGTAAATTCTTACTTAAATTTAGGAAAGAAATATCCATATTTTAAGAGAAAGTGACTTTTTTTTATACATTTTGATGGTGGTCTAGCTGGTAAAGACGTCCGGTCAATAAACAATCGAACAAAAGTACCTGGTTCGAGCCCACGCCACGGCAAGTGTACCCTTTGTTTATTTATTTATCTTTTTTTTTTAATTTATGTAATTTTTATTCTTATTAGTTTCACTTTTCTATTTACCAAATTGTTTAAACGGTTGTTAAAAAGGTTTAGATTAGAATAAACGTTATTTGTATGCGTAAAGCTGGACCAAAAGCACCTTAGCCCTCTTTAGTCATTGTATGACAAGAAGCACGCGTGGCCGAATGGTTAAGACGTCTTGCTATGGTGTGAGCAGTTGCGGGTTCGAGTTCACGCCGGGGTTGTCTGAGGTAAGGATTTTTCCATTTGTTATATTTATTTATATGTTTATAAAAAGTATTTATATAAAATAAATCTTTAATAAATTCAGGTAAATATAAAAATTTTCAGACTGTAGTAATCCCATGTAATAATTGCCATTAAAATTAGAAACGGTTTTATCCATTTAAAATTCAACATTGGTATACAAAACCAACCAAATTCCTCAAATGTAAGGTGTAAAATGTAAAATGATGTAATCTTACATCATAAATATTTTTTTTTCTTATTTTAATAAATTTTTCCTTAATTTTAAGGTTTTTTACCATACATTTAAGAAAAATTTGTCATTATTTCCAGAAATGGCAAACCATAAATTCAAGAAAATTATTTATTTAAAATAAAGGTGAGTCGCCGTTGGATGAAAATCATAGGCGATTTTCTTGATTTAAAGGCGAATTTCTTGATTTAAGGGCGATTTTTTTTTTGGGTGTAAGCACCCACGAAGCCCAGACGGAGATGAGATGGAGGCCAAGGAGCAGGAGTTCCTGGGTCCTGAAATTGGGCTGCCTCTGCAGGGGGCGTGGCAGGTGGCAGGAGGAGGAGGGGGTGTCACGTGCGCCGGTTGCAACAAGGACGAGCTCGTTAAAGGAAACGACAACGAAGCAACAAATGCCGTCGCGTTGTTCGCTTCTGTTGTCGAGTGCGTAAATTTTGGTTGTTGCTGCTGTTGTTGATACAAAATGTTATTAACATTCGCTGCAAGTCAAATAAGTAGGAGCAAGAAAGGGAAATGGGGGGCTTAAGGCTGTCCTGTCTCACTTTGCCGCCTTTTGTTGTTTTCCGTTTTGTATTTGGTTGGTAAAATGAGCAAAAATGAGAGAAACATTAAAGCAATCAACTTTTTGTGAATTGGTAAATATCTAGTAATACAAAGTTTATTAATATAATATCTTTCAAGCACCGACTTGGCCAAGTTGTAAAATATTTTTGGATATTTGTGGTGTCGTATTACTTTTTTTTATATTTTAAGAATATATATTTATATTCCTTATAGTAAATATTTTAATATTTCCAATACAAACCACATCTTAAAACATTATTTTTTGGTAATATTAAATTATTATTAATCCACTTAAAACCACTTACCTGAAAATCCACAGAAAATGTTCACTACCATTAAGACGACTCTTGAAGCCTAGCCGCCTCAAAAATCTGCCGCTCTCATTGCTCCATTATCGCATTAAAAATTAAACCTTCGCCGCGAAATCAGTTGCCATAACAGTTAATTGTTACAATTTGACCCACAAAGGCAATTTGGCACACCACGCGTACCGCTCCCCCCATCGAGGGCTGTTCTACACTCCAGCAAACCCGGCAGATTTATGGCCATGATATGAAATTCGTTAATTGTCAACACACATCTCCTCGCCCTCCGTTTCTACGGGCAAATACGAATTCTAGCCCGGCAGTAAAACAAATGACAACTGGAGTGTGTTAATGGACGACGTCAACATGTTGCCAGCCGCAGTTGTTGCAGGTAGCATGACCAACACCTCCAAATTGAATGGATCTCGAAAAATTACGAAGAGAAGAAGCCGTAACATAACCTATTTACCCAAGTAATGCCACTGCCGGAGAAGATTAGAAACATTTTACATATCACGCAGAAATATAATAATATTTACTCCGTGAATTCTTAGTTTATTTTTTAGGCCAGGACAAAACCTAAAAAAGCAAATATTCAAAGCGTTTGATGAAAAAACCAAAGCAACGCTTAATGAATTTCCAGTTCCATTTCTGCCACAGGTCTTCACTGCTCCACCCACAGATGTGTTGTGTACTTAGGACTTTTATGTGTGTACTAGGTAAAATTTAGGGGCAAACTCAGGGGGCAGATACTTGAAAAGCCCGCACGTAGGTTTACAACTTAATTACAAGCCGCGTTAATCTAAGCCAAATGAAGCTTCACCTCACTCGTTCACTTTAGATTTGACATGCACAAAGTGCGGGAATGGAACAGGGAACTTAAATGGGGGCATAACAAGCAAAATGGAACCCTCTGAAGGAAATGGGTTGAATGACATTTTAATTGGATGCTTTTTAAAGATAGAAAGAAATATCTTTAATTTAGTGTCATATTCCTTATTTTAACATTAATTTAATGATCTATAAAGAGACGCTGTTAAAACTTAGTTTGCATATAATTTTTAATATCTATAAAAAATACCATGCATAAAGGAAGAGCTATAATCAAAATTTATTAATAACCAAATTAAAAAATAACTTTGGTTAATATAGCTAAGTTAAGGGATATTAAACATTTATACATCCACTTAATAACATTAAAATTGACATGCTGCGATATTTTCATTGATCGTCATAGAATAAATGTTCTTGAGAAAATAGGACTTCCTGAACTTAAAATTTTGAAACAGCATTAGAATCGGGCAACGCGTTCTTAAATTTACCATAACAAAGGAGTCGCTTTGTAAATTCTACAAGCTAAAAAAAACTGTTCCATAAAACGTTGGGCAAATATTACCCCAGCGTCAAATCTCCAAACAGCTGTCACTTTTGTGAGTTACTTTCCATTCAATTTTTTGCCATCACGTTTTTTTTGAAAACAAAAGAGCAAATTGTCTTGCCACTGATAATGATGAAGGCGATAATGATGATGTTGTTGGCCAAGATTGACACTTTTATTCAACGACCATGACTGTGACTCTGACTTTTAGCCGCAGCTCGGTTTGCACAGATACATCTATCCAGCTGGCTATCTAACTACAGTTGAACTTACCTAACTCGAATTTCTGCAAACTTCATTTTTTGCGAATTGGATAACACTTTCTTTCTTACGTAGCCAATTGGAGCATTAAATCTTCGTAATTAAACTTTTACATGCTAAAACATGTTTAAATCCTTACTGAATCTATGAGATAATGCTTAAGATCATTATTAAAATATGAAATAACAAAGGGCATAGCTGAACAAGCCTGAGAATACTGCCCCAGAAGATTTAGGAAAATCTTGGATGAGGAAGGGTAGATAAAAACCTTATAGATATGAATTCCGATTTTTAGCCAAAGGTTTACGAGTAATCTTCCGCAGCATTATAAAGTATCTTTTGATATATCTTCTGTTAGGTGGTTCTTAAACATGTTCTTAGGTGGTTTTTGGCGAAAACAGTCTCCGAAAATGTGAAACATATTCAAATAATCAAAAAACAATTCTCTTTTGGTTAAGCTGGAAGACAGTAAGTACCAATACGTTCGATTTATTGATGCTGTACTGTACCTATCTGTATCTATTTGTATCGGGTTAGGCAAAAACAATTTGTCGTGGGCGGGGGGAGTGGCATATTTGCAGCGGAGCGTTGCAGTCGCACGTTCCTTGAAAACGCCGCACAATTCGCAATTGAAAGTTGGGTTGAGTTTTTACTTTTTTGCATCTTTTACACAGCAACCGCAGTTAGCCATTTGATCGAAAGAAGACCTTTTCCCAGCACAGAATGCTGTGTCCGGTTGGGATTTTGTTTTTTACTTTTTGCTCTGCTTTCTTTTATGGGATCACGTTCTATTTGAAACGTGAATTATTTGCAACAAGCCGGCTGATGGATGGAAGTAAATCATGATAGAGAAAGAGGAGAAAGGTGGATAGGGAATGGGGGAGCTGGGGGAAAGGAGTGGAGGATAAAGCCCAATTCCGCACATTCAACTCGGGTTTTAAGTGCGTGTTAAGCGCCACTCTATTCCGTACGGTACGCGATTTACGATATTCGATACAGGCGTAAAATGCCTTCCAAATATTTTCTTTTCTACCAGCATCTCCAGTAATCGCTTTGCTTCTGATTATTATTTTGCGGCTGCTGAACGCTTCGGCTGGCAAAGTCATTAACTTTTATTTTGTTGTATTATATTTCACTTGAGCGTGTTGAAGAAGATTACAATAATTTCGGGCAAGTCGTCGCCTTCGGCTTAATTGTATGTGGATTTTGAGGCTGCACTCATTAAACTTGGAGGCTAATGACTTACTAACATGGAAAATGGTGAAAATAGTTTGGATAATTGCTGAGAATTATCAATGAAGAATATTGAAGAGGTCTACTCTATTTTATTTGCCCTTCATAATATGGCACATTTATCAACACGTTTTAATTGTAATTAATTATCATATGAAAGAATTTGAATTATAGTTTTAATTAATTTTCATTACGATAATGCAAATAATTTAATGCACTTTTAACATACAATTTTGGTGTGGTAAAACTCCACGAAATGATTTATATGGTTATAATTTACTTTTTAGAGCGTAAGTCTAAACACTGCCAAAAACGCTTTCACCATTGAAAGCCACTACCGAAATTCCATTAAATTCCAGGCAAATTTGTTGGACCCTCTCACCCAGTTTAAACATTGTCTAAAAGCAATTCTGTTGACCCAACTTTTTTTGTGCCGTTCGCTTGTTTACTTAAAATTTATCACAATTACTTTACCACATAAAACGCAATGAAAAACGAGGAAAACTGTTTTTTTGATGAGTTTTTAAATGCTGACAGAGTCTTGTTATTAGAGTAAACAAACCACAGAAAAATAACGAAATAAAAGAGCAGCGGCAAATGCAAAACAAAAAAATTTGGAGAATAATGGTAAAATGTAGTTCAAAAATGGCATAACATTTGTGAAATTAAAATAAACACAGTTCCAATCTGTGGACGGCGTTGCTGCTTTTGTTTTGCGGCTTCAATTGAATCATATGCCAAGCCTTGGTGGCTTTTCGTGCTGCAGAAAATTGTTACTATAGCTTAACGTGGCTGTAGCTATGGCTACTTATACAATACAATATGAACCGCCCCCAGAGTCGGGATGGGTACGTGCAAAAACAAAACCAAAACCGAAAAACTGAAAAACTGAAAAGAAAAACAATTGCATAAAAAATTCACATGACTCGAATCGTTCGCGCTCGTCTCTTTCGAGATTATACAACTTTCTAATCAAAATATTATTTTATTATTATTACTCATGGCGCGTTTTTTGTTTATTTTCGAACCTTGCCTTACTTCACTTTTCGTGGCGTCACTAAACTCAATTGCTCAATTGACTCAATCAGCCGAAACTAAAGTTTTCGTCTCAATTTCCCTCGGTTACATTTTGGAAACAAAGTTTCCGGTACGCACTTTTCGTCTGTTTGCCCCGAAAAATGACTGGTAGATGTGGGTCAGTTTTGCCTCCATCAGCTGCCCAAGTAAAACCAAAAATCATCGACGGGGGCACGTAGAACGTTTTAATTACGATTGGCCTAGTTTCCCTGTAAGCCGAGATTTTGGACCGTTCTCTTGTTGCTCCGGCAGATGGCTATCTATGCTGGTCCATGGCACGGAGCCTGCTATCAGATTAGAGTTAATAGTTTAATTGGGAGTGGGCCAGGGGAATTTGGCTTTCGGACCAAGCCCTGGGGAAATGTGATTAAATGTGACGAGAGAGATCTTTGTACAGGGTTGAAGGTTGTCGAATCTTAAAGTTCTAGCACTTAACTTCTACTGTTCTTATTATCGAAACTGCAAAATTGAATGCCTAATTTAAATGCGTAAATGATTTATAAGTTGTTTAACACAATTTTTGATCCTTATAAAAGCTACTAAAATCATTAAAAGTTCTAAGGCGGTAATATACTACTTACAAACCTCCAAGAAGCTATTTTTTACCTTGACCAACGTATGACATATAGCTTTGATCTCCCCAAAGAAGACTGTAAAAGACTGCCCAATTTACCTACTTATTGTCTTTGGCAACATCCCGAAAACACCAACAGCTTCCTCTCCCAGATGAATTCCCAAGAAATCATCTTCAAATTGGTTTCCTATGACCTCGAATGTGCCCACTTTTTTGGGATACAGCCTAACGGAACCTCCAGCTTTAGAGATTAAGCCCTGACCCACGCGACCTCATTGCACCTCTCTATGCGCTTCTCACACACTTTTCCTACAGACTTACACAACAATTGACAATTTTAATGGGCCTTTGAGCCGGACCCACGAAAATTGCCTAATGAAGTGCTCATGGATTGCGAATGCCAGCCAAAAGTCAAGCGAAAGGTTCCAAAAAAACTGGTGGCGGAAAGTTTGTTGAACTTTTGTTACGCCGAGAAACGCGAAAAAATTCAATTTCTTTGCATATTAAATCAGGCAAATCATTGTGTGACCCGGGGGCCAACTAGTTATAAAAAGATATGCCGCCTAGCGATTGGGTTATGTCATGGTGCCAGCCATTTCCTCCAAAACGCTAATGTTCAGTAGAGAATAGTTCTACAAAGTCCGGGCGAAACCATCTGGCCCATGAGTTCGTTACCATGATTTCATATTTCATACCTTCGCGTTCTTTCAACTTGTTTGGCCACTTCTAATCGTAATGCCGCTGGCTTGGGGGCAAATCTGGGTTCAAACACCTTTCGAAATCTTGCCTATTGCGTGTATTGATTGGAGTGTGTAGCTTCAAAGCGCGACTCGGTTTTTTCATCTCCGCAGATCCCCCATCGAAAATCGGACTCATTGCGAAAGAAATCTTCATGTCTCGAACAATTTGTTGCGCCTGCTCTGCAAGTCAACCAAGATGGGGCTGCTGGAGTTGCTTCACTGTATATCACTGAAGCATATTTCGAGTGGTTGTTAACAGTGCGAAGTCCACAGCTTGAATCGATCGAACAAGCTGTGAAAAAAGTCAAGCAAAATTAAAACCAATTAAAAAACTTTAAAGGTTTATGAACCCCACATCATAATCTTATATCTTTATTAAAAGAATTTGGTTTGTGTTATTATAGAAATCGTGTTCCTAAATCAATTATATATAATAAAAAAATTGTTTTAGGCTAATAGTTTTAATATAAACAGAAATAAATCTTTGGCTTAAGCTATAATTTCTCATGAATTTACAAAATTAAAATGATTTCACTTACCCAAGCTTCACTGTAATTTTTCTTTGAACCGCGCATTTTGCAATCTTCATTTCTAATGCCTTGGAAACTGGCTGCAATTTTGTGAGTCGCTTGCCGTTTTACAGTTTGATTAGCTGGAAAATTTGCCATCGTTTAATTAAATTATGTTTTCAGTCGGCAGTTGGTGCCTAGGCTTACGTGTATGGGCAGTCGAATGACAATGAACGGAAATGGCGAGCAATTTGCATGCAACGGCAGCTGACTTATCCCATTTCCATCCCCCTCGGCCCCGATCCACCGTACTTCCTCGGAGTGAAAGGTGCGGTCTGTTGGCCAACAAATGCTGATGGATAAACGGAAAGCATCTTGGCCAATGAACTTTGCGTTCTACGGCAACTTCTTGGTGATTCTGCAATTTCTCCGCTCCGAGTTGGGAATTGAATTCGCTGAAAAATTGCTGGATATGCATGAACCGTAGGAATAATCTAAGCAACCAGACGTATCTATAGTCATGGCTGTTATATGCAGAACATGTCTTAGGGCCCTCACCGCATACCTCATAGATGAGGTAGCTATACAGTTAGACAGAGTTTAGTTGGTAATGCGAGTCATTTGTCTCTTAATATGGGAAAATTTTGCTTTTACAGTTCCATCGTTTTTAAACTTTGAGCCTTCATGATCTTCCTGTACTTTAATTTAAGAAAAAAATACCAGATCTTTATACGAAATACATACAGTTCCTTCTTAAAAAGACAGCTTATCCTAACAATATCTATAACTCTTAGTCCCATTTCACTCATTACCAACATGCACGCACATATTTCAATCATCTTGATGAAGTTGTAGCCAACTGTGCCACTGTGGAAATCGAGCTCGAAGCTATTACTCTTGGAGCCACATCACCCCCACCGGCCACGCCCATGCGCCCCTTCGGAGCAAGGGAAATAGAACTCGCATCGCACACATATAGTATAGTATGTTGAAAGTCCCAAAAAAAGCGCTAACGAACCAAGTGTGGCCGAGGTCCCTGGCTCTTGGTCCCTAATGGCCTGCACATGTGCTACGTGGCAGCAAACGAACTGCAGTTGGACCCACCGAAATATACACCCCCTTAACTCCCGAATCCCCAACTCCCCCCTAGAGTTGTACAAAGAAATCGACGCAGTCACGTAAAATTATTTTAATAATCACATAACTTTCGGCATTTACACGCCGGGCGATCCAATGGGAGTAGCAAACAAAATGTCAATAAATTTCACACTTTTTGTTTAGGCTGACCAAAAAATATATGTACAATCGCGGTCAAAATTATAGAAATGTTTTAGTTCTAGGAAGTACGGAAAATTACCTTATTTATTATCATTGTTATTATTATTGTAAGAGATAGAGAAGTTTACAAAACTAACTAACTTATATGATATAGGCAGTGGGGGATCCAGAACATGGTCGTGGGGGTATTTAAAAAACATGTTTGAGTATGATAAAAAAAACTTTGGAATACATACATATGTTACATATACTTTTTATTTTTAACCCAGTAAGGGGGACCTACCTTACATATCCCCTCGTGGATCCGCGCATGGATGTAGGGGTATATATTTAATTTTATATTATAAAACAAAGATTTACATAAAAATTTAACATTCATTATTACTTTTATTCTAACCGCAACTGTATAAGAGTAACAAAGTTGGGATATGCAGGGAAAAGAATAAGTTTTTGGTGGCTAGAGCGCTTAAGTGGGATTTGCGTGGAACTTTAGTGTCAACTTTAACAATAAGTTGAGAAAAAACGGGGCCATAAATGCCCAGCCGAAACATTCGCCTGCACATAAGCCGCAAAACTTTGGCGGCCACTGTGGGCTAATGAAACGAAGCCTCCCCAAAAACACATATATATACTTAGCAACTCGAGCTGATTCCGCACAGCAGGTGACCGTCTGAAGGAATTTTCCTTGCTGGTCAGCCCCTGGAAACGGCTTCAGCTATCAATTGCACCTGTCTATCCAACAGATACATTTCACTAGTCTAACCCGGGATTTTTCTGAGACTACCCAGATTTCCCCCTTTGATATTCTGCCCAGCTGAGCTTCAGTGCAGTCGTTCGAAATAAATTACTCTGTGCACCTGATGACAAACTAAACAAGACCCCTCGAACTAAACTCCGCCCATGGAGTTATGGAGTTAAAGGGGAGATCGCTGGATGTCATTATTTTTTTTCACAGGGTATTTTAAACTTGTCGCACACTTTTGGACTCCCAGAAAAAATAACTTCTCTTAATAAATGGAGTAAGCCGTTTAAATCAGCCATTAGGAACTCTACGAATTTTGGAATCAAAAGTAAATATAAACTATTTGAAAGAGCTACCATTTGGGTTAGTTAGGAACGAAGTGGCCATTTATGCCGGCAAATATGTTTGTTATGATTCTGTTTAGTACACATTTTTTGGGCAAAGACCAACCAATTACCTGTAAGAAAATCAGTTTCCAAGTGTATTTAAGCTTTCGGCTTCTGAGCCCGGTTTATTCCCGGTTTCTTTGTGTATTTGTTTCCCTTCTATGGCCGCATTTATTGTCATTATTATTTTGATACCGTTTTTTAAGTTTTCTGTGTTGTCTGCCCAGTTTTCCTGCTATCTGCCCGTAGATTTATGCCAACAAAAGCCAACAATAAAAAATACATACACTCTGTTTTTGCTTTTAATTTTGTTTCTTTCTGGCGCTGTCCAGTTGGAGCGGCGGACAGCTGCATTAAAAAGTTGCCAAAGAAAACAGTTTGCATTGCAATTTTTACCCGGTTTTATTTTCCAACTCTCTTTAGGAGGTTCGTTGTTTTCTTTCTATTTCTCTGCGCTTTGTTTTGTTATCAACGTTGGGCAGCAGTAAAAAATATCAAAACAAAATAAAAATAGATATATACTTAAACATATACTTTTGTGTGCTTTGGAAGTGACCAGGGCCCACAAAAGGTTGTCCGGTCTGTTGCAACTCGGTTAAGCCCTCCCAACTGGGTCATTGTTGTCCGCCCTGGCTTACCGACTCAAGTAGAAGTAATGCCAAATCTGAGCGCTGCGAATTCAATTTGATATGAAAATACATGCATAAAGGAAAACAATTGAAAGTCGTTTGAACTGGGGAGGGGCTTAAATAGAATACAACCTCGTAAAACAAAAACATTTACTGGAACTCTGCACTGGTGCAAGAATCTCCCCTGAGGGGTGTAATTCTTGATGGGATATAAATTGAATAAGAGGATTAGAAAACTGCTGTTTTTACCTTTTTATCATTTTCAATGCAAGAAACTAATTTTTTAGTACTAACTTAAATGTTATGTAGAACATTAGTAATATACTGATAAAAATGTTTTCATTACCTTTCTTTTCATAAAGTTTACTAATTTACTGACCATTAAAGAGTCTGTTAAAACCATATTATTAAAAACCATATTTCAAAGATTGTTTTTACCAAAAGACGACTTTAAAAAGGTAAAATTTTTATATTTGAAAAAGATTATGAGCCTAAAAAATTTTTAAATATATTTTTGATTGTGTTTGGCATAATCTTTGTGTTATGACTGGCTTTAATGGACCTTGATATTTGTAACTCTGAAATTCAATTAATTTTTAATTGTTCCTTAAAAATGAGCATTTTCCAAAATAGTAAAAAGATACTTAAAATAATTGTAAGACCATGAACAATTTTGATAACTTTTTAAGTGTTGTTATTTGAAAATGTATTAAATTTTTATTCTTTTTTTTTTAAACGAAGGGTTTGATGGCCTTAACTTAATATCCATGCTATTTTTGAAATCCAGAATTCTTCGAATAAATTGTGACTTATGTAAGGTGATTTCCCAACCGTTAAAATACCCCAATCGCTGGGGTGTACCGCACACCTGTCAGGAATCCCTTGGAGCAACACCCCACAACTCATCCCTTATTGTTTGTTAATTTCTTTTATAATTTTTGCAATTTCTCCTCACTCACTACCAGTGCAATTCTGGTGCCCTTCGCCGATTTTTGCTTTGTTGTTTCGTTTCATTCCGTGTTCCGGCTTTTCAGAACTTAATTAAATGTTGTCACAGCGCACACTTTGTAGTCCTGGAGCCGGGTCCTCTGCCCCTATGCCACCTTTTTATTCCCTTCGAGTCCTGGGAGTCTGCGAGTGTAAGAGTCCCGGGGACAGGAATACGCCCCGCTGGCTGTTTGTGACAGCAATTCGAAGTGTAAATGAAATAATAGCTGCTAAAAACCAATTTGGCGTAAATTATAAAAGCTTAATGGCCATTATAAATGGGGAACCATCCCCGTTTCCCTCTGTTGGAGCTGTTGGATAACCTTTGACTAACAATTTATTTGCTTGTTCTCTTGCAGTTCCGTGGAGCTGATCGCCCTGCTGGCTATTTCGTGCACCTTCTTCCTGTTCATGCACACGAACAAATTGAACAGTCGCCTCAAGGAGATGGAGGTGAAGCTGCAGCCATCGGAGTTTTCGGCCCTGGGTCTAACGGGTAACCACATCAGCGGACACGATGCGGGCAGTAAGTCACTATCCCTCAGATTCAGATACCTGTACCCCCAGCCACCACCATCCCAGATGCATATCTAACGCATCTCACTCGCCTCATCTCATCTCAACTCACTTCCATCGCGGAACAATGGACTCAAGGGCAGATAGTGGGCTAGAATTTTCGCTCGATTGCATTCGCGTTGCGTTGCCTATCGGAATAAGGCATCAGATCTGGACAGGAAGTTTAGCAAAGTGCAAAAAACAGTGGGAAGAATGTAGGGTATGACTGAGGGATATTGGTGGAAGTTCACAGTTTAAACTTATAAAACCGTACGAAGCATACCAGAACCAAAATTTGTTGTATTATTTTATCTATTTGATATCTTGTTTTGGTAATTCAAAAATATTATTCGTTTTGACACTTGCTTACGGTTCATATTTTTGTAGTATCTACCAAGTGTTACTTGGTTTAACCCAACGGAACGGTCATATCCACCCATTCAGTCTATAAAATACCGCTTTTGAAAGCCTGCTACGCCCAATTGATTTTTAATTACCACATTGACCCAAACCTCAAGCCACGCAAAAACCCATAAAAAGTAGAGACTCGGGGAGGCTGAGACCTTTGTTAACATTTTCCATCGCCACTTGCCATAAATTAGTTGATCGTTTTAGTCTGAATTAGAGCTCGTGAATTAATTGTGGTATATTTCGGGAATGTAGCACAAAGAGTAAATATAAATAGACCTATGTTCATTTAAACTATTTGTGTGTACTTTCGGAACAGCACTAATAAACTGGCAAATTAAAATCAACATAATATATGCTCGATGCATTCATAGATTGCTGCTGCTGCAAAAGAGAATGCAGTGCACATTTTAATTACAATATGCATGTGCTGCCATATCACGCAAATACACATATTTTTACATAAGCGGCCTTTTTTGTCAATACTTTAGTGCATTAATAAATTATTTAGGAGCGACAGGTCCGCTAGGGAAAAGGTTAGGGGCATTATCTGCGTGACTGGGAATTTAACCTTTTGACGGGGCATTAAGCTCGTTTTTGTTTTTGTGGCCGAAATAAATAATGCATCATATTGATTGTAATATTATTAATTCAATTAGTAAACAAAGATAGTGATAAAAGCAACAAAAGGAAATAGGGGATTAATTGGCGGGAATTATGAAATCACAAAAATACGTATGTGGTTTTTATATTAGAGCTGTGTGTACAAGTACATTTAAATAAATACGAAAAAAAAGAATGTAATTGAAATATCTTATGTTATTGCAAATATAAGGTTTTCATTTTGTAGGCAGTTAATTATTGTATATCATAAAAAAGTTATAGACTTTTATCTGTGTGGGCAATCTTTCCTAGCAGTTTGTAATGCTCCCATTGAGATCACATTACCGAGGACCACAAAAGCCATCACTTGACACCTTTTTGCCCCACAACAGTGTTTGCCAAACATACTCCGAATTCCAAAAACCAAACCGCAATTGAGTGCATAAACAATAAAAAATGAAAATGAAAAGGGCATTATAGCTGTCTAATGAAGCTCCGGGTTTTTCGAGCGGCACTTGAGATTCTGCCACTCCATAATCGTCAGCAAAAAGCCCGAATTAGGCCGCGTCCAACCAACTAATAATGCTATTATTAGGCAACCGCGGAAAAATTCAAAATCGAATCAAAACTCCCTGGAAATGCAAAACCCTAATTTCCATGCCGGAAGTTTGGCGGCTTGCTCGGGCCGTGCAATTCCACTTGCAAATTAGGCAAAGTTGCCCCAACATCGCAGCAGCAGCTGTGCCAAGTGATCTCCACTTGGTTGATTTTCGCGGGGAAAATGTGAGTTGAAGGGGCCCGAAGCGGGAAAACAGAAGACTTCACGCCTAACTGCAGTGATTGCCAAACAACAACAGCAGGCAGCTGATGCACTGTGGTAATGAAGAAAGGCTTTCCCCTGGAGCCGAAAATAGAATACCCTACCAATCGATATGGCACCCAAACTATAACCCAAATCAAATTATTTTCAAGAAGTGAATAGATTTGAATAGATATTATATTGCATTTTTTTGTCATATTTTTTTTGGCTTGTTTCTTTCTTATTACATTCTTTAGTCGCGTAAATATATATTTAATTAATATATCTTTAAAATGTAATGTTTTAAAAATATCCTTCTATACTAAAATTTTATTTTTGTTTACTTCTTCTACTTCTATATTGCCACTAAACCATTTTCACATAACTATTTCAAATAATCAGATTAAGGAAACTGATAATACTATCTGAAAATAACACTCTTTTCTGTAAATTTTTAATTAAATTTAAATTAGCCCCGCAGTCATGTTAAGAAATCTTTAAAGCCCTCTTTGAGGGAACAAAGAGCGAAAATTCCGCAGCCAAAGTCGATTTTCCACTGTGCCGTTTGTGATGATGATGATAATGACGATGTGGAAGAGGATAAAGTCGGGCCAGATGCGACGGGCCTTCAGAGAGCACTTGTGGGTTATGTTTGCTGCACAGCTGGTGGCATCTTCATTGTTGAGCTCTTGCATTTGCGTCTGCGCACGCGTCAATTGCCGACAGTTACAAATTGTCGCCGGTTAGCCCCTCTCCAAAAAAAAACCCGGCTAATGGCAAAAAACACTACAAATAGCCAAGAAATAACAAAAGAAAATATTTTGGAAAAAGGAAAACCAAACAACACCTTGTGACGGTGATGGAGTTTTTCTCTGGGCTAAAGACAAAACGAAATACACAGTTTGAAATGCAGGAAAAAGGCTTACCTTCAGCCAGTTGTTCACCCATTCATAAATATTTCATTTAATTGACTCACACGACTCGGGGTCGAGTACGAGATAAAGATACGAATATGACGACGTACTCAACATGCTCGTTTAAGCCATCATGATGATGATGACACCGTTTGTTGCCGTTGGCCGAAGTCGGTCTTGTCTGCCTGCCTTTTTGTATTTATTTTTATATGTACTTGGCTGGCAACATTGAACTTGACTTAAGTTAATTAACGGTGCTGAACGATGCAAGCCAAGTTGTCTGCTGGTTGGTTAATTTCGTGGTCTAATGAGCAAATGGAAATGGGCAGCGAAAAACCAAGAGATTCTGTGGGATTTTAGGAGAGTGTGCATTTAAAAGGAGTGGGGTAAGCGGAGAATGATTGCTAAAGGAAATTGACCCACTTCCTAACAACATTTTCACAAACGCCAATTTGCATCAAGTGCCGTTCTTAGTAAGAAATAAAATGGTTATAAAATTAGTTTTTACTACGAGTATTTGCATACAATTAAAAGTTATCATTTTACAATTAGAAATAACTCATTATATAATTATATGAATTTTTTTTGTTTCTACCTTCAAACTCTGTTTTCATCACCCTTAACCCCAGACGTAATAGATCAGCCCTTTTAGAACCTTTCAGCACTCTACCTGTCACAAGCCATTGTCTCTGAACTAAGAAACCAACCCAGCAATTGCCTGCACCTTTAACTGGCGCAGTAACAACAATCTTAGCAAATATGTAGCAATGGCAACTTTGCCCCTGGCTAAAATGCATAGTAAACCAGTTCTTTGCGCTCACTACCGAACCGGGCTTTATTTTCAATTAGACAGCCGCAAGACACGAACTAAGCTACGGACCCAAACACCCATAAAAATAGCACCAACGGCTATGGGATACCTCTTCCTACTATACATCGAGAGAAAGTACTCCAAAACTTAATACTAAATGGAAAAATTGTTTCACAACTATGATTTCCATATACTCCCATGAAATTCTATTAAATAGTTTATGAAATCTTTGTAACACGTTAGCCTTTATAACGATACCCATTTTCAAAGTACAGCTTATTTAGCTAATGAGATATTTATCAGATATCCTAACATTTCGCTTCTTGTACATCAAATTCGCTGGGTAGCCAAAATAAGTGTTTTGGAGCTGAGGTCCAATTCAGTTGGAAAATGCAAGCTAGCAAGCAATTTGTGTTAGCAGGGGCGGTACCAAGGGGCTCAGATAATTTTGGAGCCAGATCTTAAGATAGGGTGTGATAGAGCGCTTGAGAAGTGAAACATAACATTAACCTAATGAACGAGGCTCTGGGTGGAACTGACTGAGAATGGAAGATAAAGCTATTTGAGGAAGTTTGCACGTAGAATACGGAAATAGTAAAGACACTGGCTGGTCAGTTATTAATTAGATAGATATTGATTGATTAGGAATGCATATTTTAAAGGCTTTTTATTATTTTTCAAGTCCTGGTAAAATGATCTTTAGTAGGATAGAGACTGAGTTCCTTATCGAACTCTTTATACATACACAAAATTCTTTTGTAGCACCTGAAATTTGACTTTAGAGAAAATTCAATAGATACAAGTAATGTTATTATATTAATGAATTTCCTCAAATCTTTTTTATCTTAACTGCCCCTTTTAATTCACACCACAAACTCTGACCAGTCCCCTGCCAGAATGAATTCACACAATTATTCTGTAATGCCTCATATTTAATCAACTGCGACATATGCTACGTGGTTCACCTTCGAGACTGTGGCAGTTCAAGTGGCCAATAACCGGAGCTAGGCTAAGATTGAAGGTCGGGCTAGAACACCAGAGAAAACCGTATCCAATCAGAGCAAATGGACAAGAGAGCCGGCTAAATGGGATGTGACCCAATTTTCAAACCGCACCAAACAACAAGATACAGAAACTCGAAAAAGAACCAAAATAAAAAGTGACAAATAAAAGGAGAGCAGGCTTCTATTTTAAGGTTTCGACCGCAAAATGTATTTCACTCTTGGTTCAGTGACTTTGTTGTCGGCGGTTTTTTGCAAAAGCTCGGCAGAAACCAGTTGGTGCAACACTTTCATTCATCCACATTTTCCAGCGAAACTGCCCAATTGACCAAATACAACGGATCTGGTTTAAAGGCAATCGGACTGGATACACGCAGACTTCCTTGTTCAGTTCGCGGCGAATTATGAAATACTCGGCCATAAAAACCAGGGGCTGGCCAAAACAAAAGTGGTGCGGCCGACCCACACTACACTTGAAAATCAAGATGTTTTCCGCATCTCTCTGTCCAACTGATCAATTGCAGTTCATTTGTGGCCGAAATAAATAATGCATCATATTGATTGTAATATTATTAATTCAATTAGTAAACAAAGATAGTGATAAAAGCAACAAAAGGAAATAGGGGATTAATTGGCGGGAATTATGAAATCACAAAAATACGTATGTGGTTTTTATATTAGAGCTGTGTGTACAAGTACATTTAAATAAATACGAAAAAAAAGAATGTAATTGAAATATCTTATGTTATTGCAAATATAAGGTTTTCATTTTGTAGGCAGTTAATTATTGTATATCATAAAAAAGTTATAGACTTTTATCTGTGTGGGCAATCTTTCCTAGCAGTTTGTAATGCTCCCATTGAGATCACATTACCGAGGACCACAAAAGCCATCACTTGACACCTTTTTGCCCCACAACAGTGTTTGCCAAACATACTCCGAATTCCAAAAACCAAACCGCAATTGAGTGCATAAACAATAAAAAATGAAAATGAAAAGGGCATTATAGCTGTCTAATGAAGCTCCGGGTTTTTCGAGCGGCACTTGAGATTCTGCCACTCCATAATCGTCAGCAAAAAGCCCGAATTAGGCCGCGTCCAACCAACTAATAATGCTATTATTAGGCAACCGCGGAAAAATTCAAAATCGAATCAAAACTCCCTGGAAATGCAAAACCCTAATTTCCATGCCGGAAGTTTGGCGGCTTGCTCGGGCCGTGCAATTCCACTTGCAAATTAGGCAAAGTTGCCCCAACATCGCAGCAGCAGCTGTGCCAAGTGATCTCCACTTGGTTGATTTTCGCGGGGAAAATGTGAGTTGAAGGGGCCCGAAGCGGGAAAACAGAAGACTTCACGCCTAACTGCAGTGATTGCCAAACAACAACAGCAGGCAGCTGATGCACTGTGGTAATGAAGAAAGGCTTTCCCCTGGAGCCGAAAATAGAATACCCTACCAATCGATATGGCACCCAAACTATAACCCAAATCAAATTATTTTCAAGAAGTGAATAGATTTGAATAGATATTATATTGCATTTTTTTGTCATATTTTTTTTGGCTTGTTTCTTTCTTATTACATTCTTTAGTCGCGTAAATATATATTTAATTAATATATCTTTAAAATGTAATGTTTTAAAAATATCCTTCTATACTAAAATTTTATTTTTGTTTACTTCTTCTACTTCTATATTGCCACTAAACCATTTTCACATAACTATTTCAAATAATCAGATTAAGGAAACTGATAATACTATCTGAAAATAACACTCTTTTCTGTAAATTTTTAATTAAATTTAAATTAGCCCCGCAGTCATGTTAAGAAATCTTTAAAGCCCTCTTTGAGGGAACAAAGAGCGAAAATTCCGCAGCCAAAGTCGATTTTCCACTGTGCCGTTTGTGATGATGATGATAATGACGATGTGGAAGAGGATAAAGTCGGGCCAGATGCGACGGGCCTTCAGAGAGCACTTGTGGGTTATGTTTGCTGCACAGCTGGTGGCATCTTCATTGTTGAGCTCTTGCATTTGCGTCTGCGCACGCGTCAATTGCCGACAGTTACAAATTGTCGCCGGTTAGCCCCTCTCCAAAAAAAAACCCGGCTAATGGCAAAAAACACTACAAATAGCCAAGAAATAACAAAAGAAAATATTTTGGAAAAAGGAAAACCAAACAACACCTTGTGACGGTGATGGAGTTTTTCTCTGGGCTAAAGACAAAACGAAATACACAGTTTGAAATGCAGGAAAAAGGCTTACCTTCAGCCAGTTGTTCACCCATTCATAAATATTTCATTTAATTGACTCACACGACTCGGGGTCGAGTACGAGATAAAGATACGAATATGACGACGTACTCAACATGCTCGTTTAAGCCATCATGATGATGATGACACCGTTTGTTGCCGTTGGCCGAAGTCGGTCTTGTCTGCCTGCCTTTTTGTATTTATTTTTATATGTACTTGGCTGGCAACATTGAACTTGACTTAAGTTAATTAACGGTGCTGAACGATGCAAGCCAAGTTGTCTGCTGGTTGGTTAATTTCGTGGTCTAATGAGCAAATGGAAATGGGCAGCGAAAAACCAAGAGATTCTGTGGGATTTTAGGAGAGTGTGCATTTAAAAGGAGTGGGGTAAGCGGAGAATGATTGCTAAAGGAAATTGACCCACTTCCTAACAACATTTTCACAAACGCCAATTTGCATCAAGTGCCGTTCTTAGTAAGAAATAAAATGGTTATAAAATTAGTTTTTACTACGAGTATTTGCATACAATTAAAAGTTATCATTTTACAATTAGAAATAACTCATTATATAATTATATGAATTTTTTTTGTTTCTACCTTCAAACTCTGTTTTCATCACCCTTAACCCCAGACGTAATAGATCAGCCCTTTTAGAACCTTTCAGCACTCTACCTGTCACAAGCCATTGTCTCTGAACTAAGAAACCAACCCAGCAATTGCCTGCACCTTTAACTGGCGCAGTAACAACAATCTTAGCAAATATGTAGCAATGGCAACTTTGCCCCTGGCTAAAATGCATAGTAAACCAGTTCTTTGCGCTCACTACCGAACCGGGCTTTATTTTCAATTAGACAGCCGCAAGACACGAACTAAGCTACGGACCCAAACACCCATAAAAATAGCACCAACGGCTATGGGATACCTCTTCCTACTATACATCGAGAGAAAGTACTCCAAAACTTAATACTAAATGGAAAAATTGTTTCACAACTATGATTTCCATATACTCCCATGAAATTCTATTAAATAGTTTATGAAATCTTTGTAACACGTTAGCCTTTATAACGATACCCATTTTCAAAGTACAGCTTATTTAGCTAATGAGATATTTATCAGATATCCTAACATTTCGCTTCTTGTACATCAAATTCGCTGGGTAGCCAAAATAAGTGTTTTGGAGCTGAGGTCCAATTCAGTTGGAAAATGCAAGCTAGCAAGCAATTTGTGTTAGCAGGGGCGGTACCAAGGGGCTCAGATAATTTTGGAGCCAGATCTTAAGATAGGGTGTGATAGAGCGCTTGAGAAGTGAAACATAACATTAACCTAATGAACGAGGCTCTGGGTGGAACTGACTGAGAATGGAAGATAAAGCTATTTGAGGAAGTTTGCACGTAGAATACGGAAATAGTAAAGACACTGGCTGGTCAGTTATTAATTAGATAGATATTGATTGATTAGGAATGCATATTTTAAAGGCTTTTTATTATTTTTCAAGTCCTGGTAAAATGATCTTTAGTAGGATAGAGACTGAGTTCCTTATCGAACTCTTTATACATACACAAAATTCTTTTGTAGCACCTGAAATTTGACTTTAGAGAAAATTCAATAGATACAAGTAATGTTATTATATTAATGAATTTCCTCAAATCTTTTTTATCTTAACTGCCCCTTTTAATTCACACCACAAACTCTGACCAGTCCCCTGCCAGAATGAATTCACACAATTATTCTGTAATGCCTCATATTTAATCAACTGCGACATATGCTACGTGGTTCACCTTCGAGACTGTGGCAGTTCAAGTGGCCAATAACCGGAGCTAGGCTAAGATTGAAGGTCGGGCTAGAACACCAGAGAAAACCGTATCCAATCAGAGCAAATGGACAAGAGAGCCGGCTAAATGGGATGTGACCCAATTTTCAAACCGCACCAAACAACAAGATACAGAAACTCGAAAAAGAACCAAAATAAAAAGTGACAAATAAAAGGAGAGCAGGCTTCTATTTTAAGGTTTCGACCGCAAAATGTATTTCACTCTTGGTTCAGTGACTTTGTTGTCGGCGGTTTTTTGCAAAAGCTCGGCAGAAACCAGTTGGTGCAACACTTTCATTCATCCACATTTTCCAGCGAAACTGCCCAATTGACCAAATACAACGGATCTGGTTTAAAGGCAATCGGACTGGATACACGCAGACTTCCTTGTTCAGTTCGCGGCGAATTATGAAATACTCGGCCATAAAAACCAGGGGCTGGCCAAAACAAAAGTGGTGCGGCCGACCCACACTACACTTGAAAATCAAGATGTTTTCCGCATCTCTCTGTCCAACTGATCAATTGCAGTCATTTACCGGCTTGGCTTTAATTGTGTGGCCTGGACAAATGTCTGGCATCTGGCATCATGACTTTTATTGACCGCACGACACGCAGAAATATCCATTTGCATGCGTTTGCTTCTTGGGCTGGGAAGAAATGGGGGAAACCTTTCAAATCCGCCGGGGATGATCCCTATCGCATCCCAAGAGAGCCGGAAAAGTGAAAGGAATCATCATGAGCTTGCATATTTATTGCACTCGTCTTTATTTACTTATCATAGCTGTAAATGGCTTCAGCTTCGACTTGGGCCTCGACATCCCCTTCAAACATTGCATAAACACTTTCGGGCCCAAATGAAAAGTAAAAGTATTCGGGTTGCTTCCTTTTTTGGTGTCAGTTTTTAAGGTCATCGAATATTTCAATTTAATTGGGGTCGAGATGACAACTGATATTAGTAATCAAGGCGAAGTTGGATGATAATGGGATAATCGTGAGGTATTTGACAAGTGAACAAGGGAGAAAATACAGCAATTAGGAATTTCTTTCCCACACTTATAGTGCTTTAACCAATAAAAATAATTTAGTTATTATAATTATTGCTTCAACTGTATTAAAGATTTACTATATTAAACCTTTTCGTAACTTTTCAGAGCACGACGACATCAACACCCTACACGGCACCTACCAATATCTGAAAAGCACCGGCCAGGTAAGCACAGTTGCATAAATTTGATATACCTCGCCTTTTGCCGTATCGCCGTAAACATTGTTGCATACATTATTGGTGGTTCATAAAGCGGAAAAAAGAAACCATCCAAGAAAGCCCATCAAAGCGACCAACACATGGAACGGTAGTTCAGCTCCTTGGTGTTTGATATTGCATTCAGCCTACAACATAAAGCATTTAGCATCTGCCTGCCCAGAAAAACTCATCCGTTGTCTATCTCTGTCTCGTTCATGCGCTGCCTTGTCGCACTCATTGGGTCAGCGAGGATCCCATTATATCTGTAGCTTTCTCCTCTTAAGACCTCACCCACATACAACACAAACAACACCCTACACACTAGAATTAAACAAGTTTAGCCAACTAGCTATCTGGTAGACTATCAGCTATCCCTATTCCTATTCCTATATCGACTCTGACTCTACTTAGCTCTACACTATCCTATAAAGATCTCTCCTAACACTAAACAAACTACGAATATTACACTTCGACTCTGTTTTGGAATTTGTCAGCGCAGTCTTTTTTTGGTTCGTTAGTTAGTTGCGACATAGAAGCGATAGAAAATCGATTTATAAAGATTAAATAGCAAAGGTAAGTGTCCGTTGTGGGGAGGATTAATATTTATGCCCACGTATCCAGCTGTGCTGTGAGCAACATTTTGCGAAATTTCTAAGATGATGGGATGGCCCCAGGTGCCTTGTTTGTTGCTTCCAAAAAAAAATTAAAACGCAAACCGCTTAAAGTCTATTTTTATAAAAGTTTATATGTTGTCCTACTTGTGTTTGACTCGTTCATGTGCGTGTTTCTCTGTGTCTGTGCTCCCAACACCAAGCAACCTGCAACCTGAAACTACTCCAACTAGCACTCCCAACTTTTGCAATCCGGCAGCTTAAACACCTGACCACCGCACAGCTGAACAACACCCCCCTAGCCCAGGTGGACACGATATTCTTCAATCGGATCACAAAGAGTGGCAGCGAAAAGATGATGGAGTTGCTCAAGATCCTGGCCAAACGCAATAATTTCGAGGCCCGTCGCGATGTCGAGGGATTCTACGAAGTGGTCTTGATGCACGACGCCTATGCCAAAAACTTTATACGCACCGAAGTGCTAAACTGCACGACAGCCAACACCTATACCAAACATGTGGCCTTTATAGACTTCGGCCTATTGGACGAGCCCTGGCCTATATACATCAATTTGGTTCGAGACCCCATCGAGCGGTTGGTCAGTTGGTTTTATTATGCCCGCGCCCCTTGGTATATCGCCGAGAGAAGGGAGCTCTTTGGGGATGCCATCATAATGCCCAGTGTAGACTGGCTCAAAAAGGACTTTAACACATGCATCGAGGAACGTGATCCTGAGTGTGTGTACGAGCAATTGGAACTGGGCAATCTGGGCGACCACCGGCGACAGTCACTATATCTTTGCGGTCAGGTCCAGGAGGTGTGCATGTGAGTAGATGTTCTAGAGGTTGAAGGGAAAAAAGCTATAGGAGAGGTTGATCGATAAGTAGATCGATAAGTAGACTTAAAGTCGAAGAAAATGTTAGCTATTCTTAAAAAACCTGTTCCATTTATCCGAAAAGGATTCTTTCGCCCTGAATTATGGAGTATCGTTAAAAAAGTTATTTTATAATGTAAGTCCCTCGACTTTTCGATCAACCACGCTTTTGGTTCAAAACCCAAAAAAACATTTTCGTCAGTAAGACCAAAAACTGAGAAAAACCCAAATATCTCCAGGCCTTTCAACTCCCATGAGGCCATGCAGCGGGCCAAGAAGAATGTGGAGGAACACTACGCGGTGGTTGGAACTTGGGAGGATACGAATACCACGCTATCGGTTTTAGAGGGCTATATCCCACGATTCTTCAGTGGGGCTAAAGACGAGTATTACGCTTTGAAGAGCAAGTTGAGAGATGTAAACCGGAACATGTTCAGACCGACCATTAGTGATAAGGCGAGGACCATACTCAGCCAAAATCTCACCCGCGAAATCGAGTTGTATCAGTTCGTCAAACATCGTCTGTATAAACAGTATATAGCCCTACAGCTGGAAAAAATCCCAAGCTGAGAAGTTTAGTAGGAAATTAGTCAATAAGGGTTTCTTGAAGAGTAATAAAACTATGCTAACTTTCGTACTGCTTCGATCTTTTCCGGTATAAGTCTAACCCTCGCTTGGTGAACTTTCGATTGGGCTAGCTTCGATAGATTTTGCACAGATTTAGCCTCACATAGACTATTGTCTACGCAGCGGGTTGGATATAATGTACATGATCGCCGGAGCAGCGAGGAGGAAATGCGGGATCCAACGGGACATGGACATCATCATGACCACCACTCGCACCACCATCATGTGCACCATCAGACAAAGATCGATGGCCATAACCGCAAGGCCGAACATGATAAACAACTGGCTGTTCCCGACAATAAACACAAGGAAGATGATGTCCACTATGAAGACGACGAGGAAGATGAGGAAGAGGACGATGACCTGGCTAATGGTGTTGGAACCGGGGATGATGAGGGCTTCAATTTCAAAGCCGATCTTCTGAACAACACCAAATTCGCCGAGGTGGACTTTGTCTTCTTCAATCGAGTCCCGAAAGTGGGTAGTCAATCTTTGATGGAACTGATGGCTCGGTTGGGCAAGATCAATGGCTTTACCCATGCTCGAAATAAGGGCAGTGCCCATGAAACGGTCCTCATGAACAAACAGCGGCAGAATGATCTTATAGCTGATCTCCTGATCCGACCAAAGCCACATATATATAGCCAGCATATTGCCTACATTAACTTCACCCGCTTCCATTTGCCCAAGCCGATTTATATTAACCTAATCCGTGATCCTATCGATCGGATTATCAGCTGGCATTATTATATTCGGGCTCCGTGGTACTACCGCGATATGCAGGCCAAGTTGGGAGACAAGGCGGTCCCCATGCCCTCGGAGGAGTTTATGAATCTTGATCTGGACACATGTGTAAAAAACCAGGATCCCCACTGTACTTTTACCCAAATGCAGATCAAGAACCCCGTGGGCGATCATCGCCGGCAGACGTTGTTCTTCTGTGGCATGAATCAGAAGCTGTGCATGTAAGTAGGAAGTAGATAGGGACATTAATACGCTCATAACCGAACACCTTCGATAGGCCCTTTAACTCCGAGGCCGCCATGCAAAAGGCCAAGCGAACTGTGGAGACGGAATACGCAGTAGTGGGAACCTGGGAAGATACAAATATTACGCTTTCCGTACTGGAGGCGTATATACCACGTTATTTCCGCAATGCCAAAGTGGCCTATTACTGTAAGAAAGTCGAATTCTAAGCCGAGGATAAGTCCGATCTAAATCCGCTTAATTTTTTCAGTGGGCAAAGACCGTCTGTCGCGAGTAAATCGTAACAATGTCACTCGAATCGTCAGCGACGAAACTCGACTTATTTTGAGAAAAAATCTTACCAACGAGATCGAGTTTTACGAGTTTTGCAAACAGCGTTTGTATCTTCAGTACGCTGCCTTGAGCGATGGAAAGCGGTTCGGGGACGATGACTACCTTTTGGTACCCGAACAGCAAAACGATTACAATGAGGAGTATTAGTAGGGACTATTAAGAATAATTTAAATAAGTAAAAAGCCAGTATAGACTCAGGACTGTATAGAACACATAAAATAAAATAAATGGAACACTATGCTACCCTTGTGTGATCTTACATAGAAGGAAGGTTGTATTTTCAATATAAGCAATATTGAAATTGAACCCCCCACTTTTTATTGAATGCTCTCTTTTTACACTTTATATATGTTATATGAAGACAGTCCTCGATTGCTTTGTGTGTGAATACTTCCCAAAATACCTCCGTGTGAACACAGTGTTCGGTTGCTTTCTGTGTACCTCGAATCCAGCTCGAGCTTTTTGTGTATCCTCATCTGTACTGCTAGTGTCTGTGGGACTGTCTGTGGTTGGTTTCAGATTCTACACCTGTGCCCTGACCCTTTGCAGCTGTGGCGATTAAATCCAAAGTTCCTCAATAACACCAAATTCCATACTGGCGATGTTATCTACTACAATCGGGTTCCCAAGACGGGCAGTGAAACCCTGACCGAGCTTATGATAAGACTGGGGGAAAAGAACCATTTCCAAAACGATCGGGCACCGTTTTCGAAGCCCGTTGGAGTATACTGGGACGTAGAACGCCAGCGTCAAGAAGCCGAGCGCATCATGGAACTACAGGAGGACTCCGCCTTTGTCTATGTCGAGCACATGAACTACATGAATGTCCGACCGTTTCATTTACCCCAACCCATCTACATTAATATGGTAGGACAAATATCTGGCTCCAAGAAGGCCTACTCACTTACAGATTGATTTATCAGATTCGCGACCCCGTCGAAAGAGTAATCAGCTGGTTCTACTACATACGCACACCCTGGAACTCTGTAAGAAATTTTGAGGTCTCCGGAAAATTTCCGAATCGTACCCATTTCTTGAAGAACTTTGAGGATTGTGTATTAACGAGCGATCCAGAATGTCGGTATCATTACGGTCTTATGTTCAAAGATGATCCTGGCGATCACAAGCGGCAAAGCCTGTTCTTCTGTGGACACTCACCCATTTGCGAGTAGGTAGTCTTAATATTTCGGTTTCCTGTCTTAACAGTAAGGTTTTTTGCTCAAGACCCTTCAATACCCCGGGAGCAATAGAAAAGGCCAAACAGAATGTAGAACGTGATTTCTCGGTGGTTGGTTCCTGGGAGGATGTGAATGTGACTTTGACCGTACTCGAAAACTATATACCTCGATTCTTTAAGGGCAGCATGGAGCTCTACTACGGTAATGTCCTTGAAATTGCTATTCAGAGGTGCTCAAAAATATCTATATCTTCCCCTAGAACCCATTAGGGGCCTGGCCTTTAAGAAGCAGAATCTCAACCCCTGGAAGCCGAAGATTAGCGAACGCATCAAGCGAATTATGCGAGCCAACTTCACCCAGGAATATGACTTTTATTATTTTTGCAAGCAGCGCTTGTATCGACAATACTTTGCAATAAATAGACACCTGCATTTCTAAGGAACAGTGTGCTCTTTTCGTTTTTTCCATTAACTTTACTCCGTACAACCCTGTAGTTTATTTTCTGTGTCGTTATTGGTTTTGATTCGGTTTTTGGAAGAAAGTGGACTTATTTCTCTCCCCAATTTTAAGCTGGAAAACTTGGACGCTGCTCAACTGAATAATACCCCCAAAGCGGAGCGAGATTTTATATTCTACAATCGTCTGGAAAAGACAGGAAGCCAGTCGATGACGCGACTCATGTCGCAACTGGGTGATCGACATGGATTTGGCACTTACAGGAATATAGTCCGACCTTGGAGGCCGATTATTGATAGCGATGAGGATGAGAAGGATCTAGTGGATCAGCTCTTCGAACTGGGTGAATACGGTGCCTACGTGGAACACGCCAATTGGGTCAACTTCACAAAGCACGGGAGTCCCCGACCAATATACATCAACATGATTCGCGATCCTATACAGAAGGTTATCAGTGCCTACTATTACCAACGCCATCCGCTGATCTTCGCCCAGGGTTTGATGCGAAACCCCAAAAAGCGAATTCAGACCAAGAAGTATTTCGACACCTCTTTCAACGATTGTGTCCGGAATCGGATAGCCCCATATTGTGTTTTTGATGCCCACAATCCGTTTAACGGCGATTGGAGGAGATTTTCGCTTCACCTCTGTGGAAATTCGGAAATTTGCACGTAGGTTTTTGTTGATTCGAAAAAGAAATGTAGACTTTCAGTCCTAGTCCAAGTTTAAAGGGGATACAACTTTATTGAAGAAATTTTGATGAACGAAACATTTTCAAAACGTAAAACCAAGTAACTAGACAATTTTTAGGGGAAAAGTATATCCTAAGAAATCTCGGTTACATGTGAACTGATTACAAATTTAATCGTAAAGTTACTTTAGTGTAACATTTAAAAACTGACAACCCAAATTTTCTTAAAAAAATCGTTTTATTTGTTCTCGTTTAAACTTGGACGCGGAATAAGGCACTTTTCAAAGAGTAACGGCCTATAAAGTACCATGGCTCCTTTTTAGGCACTTTAACTCCGAAACTACAACGCAAATAGCCAAAATGAATGTGGAACGGGAATACGCGGTTGTGGGTAGTTGGGAGAATACAAATGTGACCTTGGCTGTTTTAGAAGCCTACATACCGCGATATTTTGCCAATGCGAGGAGGGTTTACTACAGTAGGTTCATTCTTAAATTAATAAACCCAAAACTCCGCTAACTTCGAACTCTCCTATCTAGGCAAAACAGAAAAATTTACGATAAACACAGTTTCGCATGACACTCATCTGGATAAGGATGTGGAGGAGTATCTGAGGAGCAGTTTCTCCTTCGAGTTTGAGCTATATTATTTTATCAAACAACGGCTCTACAAGCAGTATATTGCAGTGTATAAGGACGAGTTTTAGCCGTCTTAACTTTAAATGCAATGAAATTTACCAAATGCAAATAAATACGGGGATTTACCAAATGATTTTTACACCTAAATTCGAGTCTTCTTTCCCTCCTTTCGCTACTAATCACTTTGAATAGCTTGGTTGCTTAAATTCACTCTCCACTCCGCCACCCATATCTGAAATTAACTCAAGGGTGACGAACGACCTTTGCAGATCCTTCAGCTAAGTCCTGATAAATTAAACAATACCCCCAAGGCGGAGATCGACGTGTTGTTTTTCAATCGGGTTCCGAAGACAGGAAGTATGCAGCTGATTGAACTTATGAGACAGCTGGGTAAAGTCCATGACTACGAGGTAGAAAAGGATCCCCAAAGAGGAGGAGTCATTCCCATTCTGGAACCCGCTGAGGAAAGCGACATGATCGATAATATTGTTAACCTTGAAGACGGATCAGTATTCGCAAGTCATGTGAATTTCCTAAACTTTACCAAACATGAACAGCCCAGACCCATTTACATCAACATGGTTCGCGATCCAGTGGAGAGAGTTATCAGCTGGTACTACTACATTAGAGCTCCGTGGGTCTTTGTCCCTGGAAGAAGGCGTAACAATCGCGAAATGCCCAATCCCAAATGGGTTAACACCGAATACGATCAGTGCGTTACAAGTGGTGAAAAGGTATGCACCTACATCGAGAATTCTCTGCTGGAACATGTGGGCGATCATCGGCGACAGACTTTGTTCTTCTGCGGTCACAATGAGATCCAGTGCACGTGAGTTAGGTTTGCACACCCCCTTTTCCTCTCAGTGAACCCTCAAATCCCTCTGTAGACCCTTTAATGGCCGTCTGCCTCTTCAATTGGCCAAAATGAATGTGGAACGGGAATACTCTGTGGTGGGAACTTGGGAGCACACGAATGAAACCCTGGCTGTTTTAGAGGCCTACGTTCCTCGCTATTTTGCGGATGCTTCCAAAATGTACTACTGTAAGTTTATGTGGAAAAATTCTTTAAAATCACGGATACGTTCAGAAACCGAAAAGTTTCCTGATTTTAAAAATACTTTATTCTTTATAATCTTCAGAAGTCTAGAAATTTGATAGCAACATATATTTTACAGCGGGTCTGCATGTCGACAAGCAAAATGTTAACCCAATGAAGCCGCATATCTCGCAGGATATATTAGATAGGGTTCGACGGAATTTCACACGTGAAATCGAATTCTATCAATTCTGTCGCCAGCGCTTGCACAAACAGTACCTAGCCATCAAACTGAACGATCTCAAGCGGGTGGACAAAACATTGGCCAGATTAAGTGAGGCCAAGGAAATGGCCACATATAACTAGTTTTTTAGATTTATTTTAAAACGAAATTAATAAAAGTGAGAGGAAAACCTAAGACTTTTCTTAAAGGCCGAAATTTTTACTTCTTTATCTTCACTATCTACCGCTTTTTTCCAAATGCTCCTTTTATCTTAAAACTTAAGATGTCTTGCTGGAATTCTACTCGACTTTACCATCTAGGGATACTAATCAATATTGTTTTGAAACTTCGGTATGCACAATTCTTTTGCAAACGGATTGCTAAGAACTTAAGCTCTCTATCAAGTTATATCTATCGCTTTATAACCGAACAAATGAAAGCCAATCTTACATTTACTTATGCTCGATCCTCCACACTCAAAGGAAAATATTTCCATTCGCTTATAGTCGGAAAGAATTTTAGAATTAATAAGATCGCTGCTTACTAACCAGCCAAGGCACGGGATCAACTGGATGACCTTCCTCTTATCGAAACCCTCATCATCTTTAGCTTCAGCACCTTAGCACAAATCGTCTGAACAATACAAAAAATGCAGAAATCGAGGTACTGTTCTTTAATCGTGCCGCCAAAGTCGGTAGTGAAGCGATGCTGGAGCTTTTCATGGCATTGGAAAAGTACAATGATGATATTACACTCGAAAAGCATGGTCTCCATACAAAGTCCGTTCGGCAAATGAATAAAAAGCAGAGACGTGAGTCCGCCGAGTTTGTCGCCGACCTGGAGGACGGTACCATGTATATAGAGCACATAAATTGGCTTGATTTTGATGAGTTCGACTTACCCAAACCTATTTACATCAATTTGGTTCGCGATCCCGTTGAGAGGGTTATTAGTTGGTTCTTCTACGCCCGAAGTTCCTATAAGAATGCCATCGAGTACCGGAAGAAGCCTGATCAGAAAATAAAACCCGAGTCTTGGTACAAGAAGAACTTTAATGATTGCGTGAGGAGTGGAGATCCCGAGTGTCAATATGTGCCCCATACGGTCAAGGATGTGTTTCCCAATTTTAAAAGGCAATCATTGTTTTATTGCGGACATCACGATGATTGCATGTAAGTTGATAGGGATAGTGAAAAGTATTCCTAAATCCATGGGCTTAACTAATGCTAATCTTGTAGGCCCTTTAACTCGCCGACTGCTGTGCAAATGGCTAAGGAGCATGTGGAAAGGGATTACGCTGTTGTAGGCAGCTGGGAGGACACGAATATAACCCTGACCGTCCTCGAGAATTACATTCCACGATTTTTTCGCGGGGCTAAGCTCATGTATGAAAGTAGGTTCTAAAAATTCGACAACCAGTTAAAATTGGAACTCACATTTTTACCCATTTCTAAACAGTGCACAATAACAAGATCACCAATCGGAACAAGAACAAACGTAAACCGTTTATAGAGCCTGAAGTTAAGGATTTGATCCGTAAGAACTTTACTAACGAGTACGAGTTTTACCATTTCTGCAAGCAACGTTTATACAAGCAGTATTTGGCCCTCAACTTGAAGGAGTTGGAGAAGCATGGTCTTTTGAACTAGTTGGTTTAAAGTCAGACATTTAGATTGTAGTAGGTGATATATATGCGAACAAATCTTCACATTTTAATAAATAGTATTCAGTAAAACCGTAGACTAGACCCACACTTTTTTTACACGTTGAATCCATATCTGTGTCTTATCGTTTGTTGTGTGGCATGTGTACCCTTCCCATGAAGCTTCTAAACCCCTTCTAAACCTGTACCCCATCCCCCAATAGTTAGGTGACCTAACGCCTGGCCAACTGAACAATACAGCCAAGGCCGAAATGGATCGTCTGTTTTTCACAAGATGCGCCAAAGTCGGCAGTGAGTCGCTGATGGAATTCATGGAGCATCTGCAGAATATCAACCACTATCGGGTGGACAAATATGGAGTTAGCAAGAAATCGAAAAGGCAACTCAAACCACTGGAACAAGCCCGAACTGCTGGCTATGTCTATAACATGGATGAGGGATCGGTTTACATAGAACATATTCCTTGGATCGATTTCCATAAGTACAATCTTCCCAAACCAATCTTTATCAACCTGGTTCGAGACCCCGTTGAGCGAATGATCAGCTGGTATTACTACGTCAGGAACTCCTATAGGAATGCCATATTCTACCGAAAACATCCCCTGGCTCCTATTAAGCCCACGGCCTGGTTTAAAAAGACCTATAACGACTGTGTGAGGAGTGGGGACCCAGAATGCCAGTATGTTCCATTGGCAGTTCGCGATGTGGTGGGAAACTTCAAAAGGCAATCTATATTTTTCTGCGGGCACGATGAGGACTGTTTGTGAGTGCTGCAAAGGGCGTAAAGTCCCAACCTCAAGAGAAGTCTTCATAACCAACACCTTATTTCAGGCCCTTTAATTCTCCCCTGGCTGTTCAGATAGCCAAGCGCAGGGTCGAATCAGAATACGCTGTGGTGGGGACTTGGGAGGAGACCAACATAACTCTTACAGTTTTGGAGCACTATATTCCCCGATATTTCGCTAGAGCTAAAATGATATATCACAGTAAGAATTCCCCATAAAATATAGTTCGATGTTAGCACCTTAAAAATCTCCGTTCTAGTGTACCAAAAGACCTTACAGAATCGCAATCGCAACAATAGAAAACCCCAGGTGGACCCAGACGTCAGGGCCATGGTCAGGCGTAACTTCACCCATGAATACGACTTTTACTACTTCTGCAAACAGCGTCTATATAAGCAGTATATAGCCCTCAAGCGATATGATATGGAACGACTGATTAACCCCTAACTTCTAAGACTGATCTATCTTTAGTTATTGACATAGTTTCTTTGTAGCTCTTTAATAAAGTACTCAATAGTTAATGTAACTAACAAGTAAAAAACCCTTAGGAAGTCTTTGAAAATCATAAGTCCAATTCAATTTATATAAATCACAGCTTGCTTCGTTGAGTTGCAAAAAGTTGAACAACACTCAACATTCTAAACTGGAGGTGATCTTTTTCAATCGTGGAGCCAAAGTTGGAAGTGAGGCTTTGATGGAACTCATCCAAACGATGGCTCCTTATAATAACATGACAGTAGTCACCAAAGGACCAATAAATATTATATCCCGAACACGATCGCCTGGAGAACGAATGATACAGGCCCTTTGGGTGACCGAGTTGGAGCCAGGCACTGTATACATAGAACATTGCAATTGGTTGGATTTCCGCAGATATCAGTTGCCAAGACCCATCTATATCAACTTGGTTCGCGACCCCGTGGAGCGGATGATAAGTTGGTATTACTACGTTCGCAGTAGTTACCGCAACGCCATCCACTTTCGACGATTTCCCAACGCGACAATACAACCGGAGAAGTGGTTTAAAAAGAGCTATAACGATTGTGTTCGCAGTGGTGACCCCGAGTGTCAATATGTACCTGGAAGTGTTAAAGAGGCAGTGGGTAATTACAAAAGGCAAACTCTCTTCTTCTGCGGTCACGGTAGAGAGTGTTTGTAAGTAGATTAGAATAAAACTTGGTCTTTCCATAAGAACATATTTCAAGTGGAGAACATATTTCAGACCCTTCGACTCTCAACGTGCCATTCAGCTAGCCAAAGTACATGTGGAACGGGACTATGCAGTTGTGGGAACTTGGGAAGAGACTAATATAACCCTAACTGTATTTGAAGCCTACATCCCAAGATTCTTCAAGGGAGTCAGGAATATATTCGAGTGTAGGTTGCATGTCATGCTTCCAATTCTTGTTCAATCAAATTTAAAGAAAACAAGGAAGAACGCTATAGTCGAGTACCTCGACTATCAGATACCCGTTACTCAGCTATATGGAGATATGCAAGCAGCAAAGCGAGATTAAAATGCGCCACCTACCGGCGGTATACAGATTTAAGCGTTATAGGCGTTAGAGTGGGCGTGGCAAATTTTTTTTTGGATCAATCGATAGGTATCGACGAGACCAATACATTTTAGTTAAAATTTTTTATCTAGCATGAAAATTGTGGGCGTCACAGGTTTTCGCGGTTTGTGGGCGTTAAAGTGGGCGTGGCAAACTTTTTTTGGGTCAATCGATAGGTATTGATGAGAACAATACATTTCAGTTAAAATTTTTATTCTAGCATCAAAACTGTAGGAGCCACAGTTTTGGGCGGTTTGTGGGCGTTAGAGTGGGCGTGGCACTGTGCCGAAACAAACTTGCGCTGCGTAAGAAGCTCAGGAATCTGCACGCCAAATCTCAATAGCCTAGCTCCCATAGTTTCCGAGATCTCAGCGTTCATCCGGACGGACAGACAGACGGACAGACGGACAGACGGACAGACGGACAGACGGACAGACGGACAGACGGACAGACGGACATGGCTAGATCGACTCGGCTAGTGATCCTGATCAAGAATATATATACTTTGTGGGGTCGGAAACGCTTCCTTCTGCCTGTTACATACTTTCCGACGAATCTAGTATACCCTTTTACTCTACGAGTAACGGGTATAATTAGAGAAAGATTTGATTGAATTTCAATTGGTTTTGTTGAATACTTGAACACTTTTATGTTGGTTATATCCTGGGATAGTTGTCAGTATAAGTTGTTACACCATTTACACTCCGTTTATCATCCTCCCATCTGTGTTTTGTTTTGAAATTTAATGGAGCCCACAAAAACCCCTGACCTTCCCAGCTCGGCCGGGTGACCCCAATGTATCTGAACAACACTCGATTCGCGGGCTCTGGTCTTGTGGTCTTCAATCGACCAACCCGAGTGGACAGCGAGCAAATGTTACCACTTTTCAGGCAACTTGCCGCCATGAATGATATCAATGTGGTGCTCAATGGACCTGTTAGAACGATGAACAGAACTCGCACTGAAAAGGAGCAGCTGACCGAAGCGGAATGGGCTAATGAACTGGAGAGTGGATCGATCTACATGGCCCACTCCAATTGGCTGGACTTTGCTAGTTATGGGTACAAGAAACCAATATATATCTCCCTTGTAAAGGATCCCATCGATCGGATGATTACAGACTTCCACAAGAGACGCTCTTGGGTTAAGAGAACAATATACAGAAGGATGTACCCAGGACGTCCTGAGAGGTCCGATGAGTGGTACCAACAGAGTTTCAACGACTGTGTGAGAAGTGCAAGTCCAGAATGCCTCTTCGTCCAATATTCAGTTGGGGATTACATTCAGGACTTCAAGAGACAATCCCTGTACTTTTGCGGCAATGAAGCCGATTGCTTGTGAGTAGTTCAAGGCTTCGTTGACCTAAGTTTAAAGTATTACCCTCCTGTAGGCCCTTTAATTCCCCACACGCTATACAGGTAGCTAAACGAAGAGTGGAGAAAGAATATTCTGTGGTGGGCACATTAGAAGAAAGAAACATAACCCTGACTGTGTTGGAGAAATACATTCCCAGATTCTTCAATCACGCTCGTTTTCTATATAAATGTAGGTAGTCCCCGGGGTTAAATTCAAAAAGTGTTCAAGTATCGTCGACAAGGTATCAAGAGTCATGGATTTATCTCTTTCAGTGCACAGCAAAGCTATTCGAAATCGGAATCGCAATAATCGCAAGCCCCATATAGATCCTGATGTTAGGGAGATGGTAAGGCGGAACTTTACCAACGAATATGAGTTCTACTACTTCTGCAAGCAGCGTTTGTATAAACAATATTTGGCCCTACAACTCGAGAACAATCTTCATTAAAGGTTTCAGATAAAACTAACGCCAATAAAGAAAATATTTTGACTGAAAAAATGCAAAAGTATATTTTTATATATTTTATATTTGACATAAAGAAATGGTTTGTTGAGGGGTTTCTTTGCCCTATATTAACGTCTAAGCCGTTCAATTTGTTTAAGAAACTGTTCTGCCCAGTTATTTGAATGTCTAATTAGGCCATAAAAAACATACCCTTTGCCCAAAATGCATATCAAGTACCAAGGATCTAAAGGTAAAAGAAACCACATTATTACATTTATAAATTGTTTGTATTTTATTTTTAATAATTATTTTTCAAACTCATTACCAGATGTCCTCCTTAAACGTGCGGGATTTGAATAATACCCGCAAGGCCCAAATGGAACTGGTATTTTTCAATCGAGTTCCTAAAGTTGGAAGTCAGACGTTCATGGAGCTTCTTCGACGACTTTCCGAGCGTAATAATTTTCAGTTCCATCGCGATGCAGTCCAAAAAGTTGAGACAATTCGTTTGGCGGAGGACCAGCAGCAGGAAATGGCCGAAGTGATCAGTGAGCTCCCGGAACCCTCAGTCTTTATCAAGCATGTGTGCTTTACCAACTTTACCAAGTTCAATCTGCCCAAACCAATTTACCTAAATGTGGTTCGTGATCCTGTGGAGCGTGTCATCAGTTGGTTTTACTACGTGAGGGCTCCTTGGTATTTTGTAGAGCGAAAAGCAGCCTTTCCCGATCTACCATTGCCCCATCCTGCTTGGCTTAAGAAGGATTTTGAAACATGTGTTCTTAATGGCGATCAGGAGTGCACCTATACTCAGGGAGTCACGGTGGAGGGAATTGGCGATCATCGCAGACAGAGCTTATTTTTCTGCGGTCACGACTACGAGTGCACGTAAGTTTCTTTTTGTGTAGCCTTAAAAATAAAAAAGTTACACTGTTGAATTACTGAGTAATTTAAAATAAGTATACGATAAAATTGGGCAAATAACTTTTTAATTAATGACTCTAATACATTTTAGGCCTTTTAACACCTTGGGTGCTCTTGAACGAGCCAAATTTGCCGTAGAGCAGCAGTATGCTGTTGTCGGTGTACTCGAAGATCTCAACACCACACTCTCCGTCCTGGAAAAATATGTACCACGGTTTTTCGAGGGCGTTCGAGATATTTATGCAAGTAAGTTTATAGAAATCTAGTGGTCAACTAAAACTAAATTCAGCCACTCTTAAAGTAATCTAAAATTAATATAAATAAATAAATCTCTTTTAAGACGGGCGGTACATATAGAATAGCAAACTTTGCGTGCTTTTTATGATTTTTTATTGTGCTAGGATTTTGTAACTTGTCCTTTCGATTACTTTGCTCTTATATAATCAAAAACATTTTTTATTATTTTATTCTTTTAAAATAAGTAAAAACATTTGTAATTTTTTTATTCTTTCAAAATGACGGCTGTTGGACTTTTTTAATCGGGCAAGCTTTGAATTGAAACCAATTTTATTTTGTTAAGAAATGTTGTGAAAACTGTCTGAACCGTTTCCGACCATATAAGTATATGTATTGTTGATCAAGATCATGGCTAGATCGACTCCTGATCAAGATTACATAAACTTTATATAAACTTTTCAGACGAATAAAGTATACCATTTTACTGAAAACTTTATGTTAACTTGACACATATGAGTTATAAACCTCTAACCACATCTATGTATTTTGATTTATCATCTTATAGCTAGCGCTGAATACTTAACGAAGATCAATAAGAACAACTTTAAGCCGCCGGTCAGCGAACATGTAAAGGATATAGTGCGTCGGAACTTTACAAATGAGATCGAGTTCTATCAGTTTTGCCGCCAGAGACTCCATAAACAATATTTAGCTGCCCACTTACCCCAGCGAATTATCACAGATTCAGCTCATCTGCCCGGCCTAATTGGCAATTAAACTGGATACTTTAAAGATCGCGATCAAATGTAGAAACAAATATGACCAACAAAATTGTACTCAAACCTGTAGTCAGCTAAGTTCCCCATTATGTTTTAGCTAAATGATTGTTTTTCTTGTGTATATTTCAAAATGGTTATCAAAAATATGACAAATCCATCTTATATTTATATTGATTAGTAAGTACTTAATATTAGAAAGACCTGAATTTGTATTGTGATGTCTTCAAGTGAACTGTTGAAATTTTTGTTTTAGTATTTTAGTTTTAAGACGATTATGATAATACAATGTATAAACTAATAAATGAATATTTTAAGAACACTTTGCTTTTGTACTTTTTTACTATTTTAACTATGAAACGGAAAACACAAAATACTAATAACAAAATTAACTTATAAAACCAACGATAATGGGTTAAAAAACGTAAACAACATTTCGAGTATTTATATATAATGTCATGAGAATATGTCGGTTTAAATATATATAGCGAATTTAAGGAAAAAGAACGATTGGTTGGTGGTTTTTACATAAACTATTCTATGAACTGGAAATTCTCTGCTGGAGATTTTTACTCTAACTTATAGCACTTGTTTATTATTGTCGGTCTCGCGCATCGATTAACTGGACGCTTTTTGCTGAGGATAGATAAAACAATTAGGAAATGGTTTATGTTTATTAAATATATTTTGCATACCGCTTATTGTCAAACAACGCGAAAGCCTCTTCTGATTTCATAGCCTCCCAAGGACCGGGTATTTCCCTATGCACCCGTATGATATTCAATGCGGAAGAATCATTGCTTGATACTTCTACAATTCTTTGGGGATCCTTTATATATGTCGATATGGGATCCTTTTCAATTACATGTAAAACATGATCATCGTGCAGTTTTAGCCATTCTGGGTTATCCGATCGAATGTTAAGGAGATCAGGAGCCAACCGTTGTACTGCACTGGCAAAAATACTATCCATGGCACATGTACGGGGACTTTGATAAGCAGCCACATGGAGCCGCGTTCTGGCCTCGAACAAGCGATATATACGATGAAAATCCTGATAACGATACTCTATGCGTTGTCCATCGACCGATATGCGGGCCTGAAGAAATACATCATTAAAATCCATATCCGCTGAGTTGAGGACTTTCAAGCGATTGTTATCGCGGCGCAGGTAATCCCATTTATCTACATCCAATCCGCAGCGACGATTATGAACAATATCAAAGATGTAAGTATGACCCATCATGGGAAACGAAAGAGAGTCACTGCATCCCAGAATCAAAGCCTTTATCAATTGAACTCCTCGCCCGCTACCATCGTCCCTTAAGGAGACCAGCTCCTGATTAACGGCATCTTTAAAAATGAGATCCACACAGGCCAATGCGTTTTGCTCGTGCTAAAAGAAAGTCAAGTCGTAAGCACTATCATACATCTACACCGGATTAAATATAACTTACATCAAACCTATGATGGCAAGCATACTCCCAAGCATGTGACATCGGTCCATGTCCTATATCGTGCAAAAGGGCAGCTATTTCCACCGCCTGATGACACCAATCCGGTAGTTTTGGCTCATAATGCGAGTTCCGTTCAATGGCCCTTAGATGATCCTGCGCGC